>NC_141076.1:40698947-41298947 GCF_041138505.1 Cibotium barometz
AGCATAGCTCAAATCTGGTCTGGTGATCGTCATGTAGATCAAACTTCCTACTATGTGCCTACACATAGTAGGATCCTCCAAGATCTCTCTTGAATCTGCACTCAACTTGCCATTCTGATCTAATGGCACAGAAATAGGCTTACAGCCTGTCATACCATACTTGGACAACATGTCCAAGCCATACTGTCTCTGTAGTAATCCAATACCATGTGGTAACCTAATCACCTCAATGCCCAAGAAATATCTGAGCTCCCCCAGATCCTTCATCTCAAACTTCTGTCTAAGCAAGATCTTTACATCAAAGATCTCTGCATCATGGTCCCCCGTAATGATCAAGTCATCTACATAGATGACAACAAGCACAACTCCTCTATCACCATGTCTCACATACAATGAGAAATCTGCATTGGCTACATGAAAGCCAATAGTGACAAGATATTCAGAAATCTTGTCAGACCATGCTCTTGGTGCTTGCTTTAAGCCATACAAGGCTTTCTTTAACCTGCAAACATGCTCGGGGTGACCCACATCCTCATAACCAGGTGGCTGCAACATATACACCTCTTCTTGCAAATCCCCATGCAAGAATGCATTCTTTACATCCATCTGATGTAAAGACCATTGCTTTGACGCAGCCACTGCTATCACAACTCTCACCGTTGCCATCTTGGCAACTGGGCTGAAAGTTTCCTCATAATCAATCCCATATGTCTGCGCATATCCTTTGGCTACCAATCTAGCCTTGTACCTGTTTATGCTTCCATCACTGTTATGTTTAACTTTGTACACCCACTTGCATCCAATGGCTTTCTTGCCTTCAGGCAATTGCACTAAATCCCAAGTTTCATTTCCATATAGTGCATCCATCTCCTCATCCATAGCTTTCTCCCAACACACATTTCCAATAGCCTCATCAATGCATGTGGGCTCAACAATCTGCACAACCTTTGCCATATATGCATAGTGATGTGCCACATAACCATCATATGTAAATCTCTGCACAGGGTTCTTCACTCTCCCTGATCTTCGCAGCTTTTCATTCATGGCTTCCATAGCCTTCTTTACACCAGGTGTTCTCATAGCTGGGATCCCAAGCTCCTCATCAAGGCTCATATCTGAGCCACTAGACTCTCCATCAACATGAGAATGCCCTGCAGAAATGTCAGGCATACCAAGGGGCTCAACCACTTTCTCTTTTCCTTTACGTGATGTAGTAATCACATTTGCAGGGCTGGTATTATGACGTAGCCTGCCACTCCATGGTTTATCAACAGACCCACTAGATGAGGACTCTCCTGGTCCACTCAAAGACTGTGATTGTTGACCTGCATTCGGTGCAACCACACTTCCACTCACATCAGCCCCAACAGTTTCTTTTTCAGCAGCATACCAGCTGCTCATCTCATCAAACACAACATCCCTGCTTACCCTCAGCTCACGTGTAGCAGGGTTATAACACCTGTATCCCTTTTGCTCAAGGGAATATCCAATAAACACACATTTTTCAGCTTTCGGATCCAGCTTAGTTCTCAACTCATCTGGCACATGCACAAATGCAATGCATCCACAAAGACTTTTAGATGAGACAAATCTGGTTTCCTGCCAGTAAACCTCTCCTCTGGAGTTACATCATGTATGGCTGCAGTTGGAGTCCTGTTCATGATGTATACTGCTGTAGAAACAGCCTCAGCCCAATAGTAATGCGGCATATTCTTCTCTTCCATCAATGCTCGCGCAATCTCAGCAATGTGCCTGTTTTTCCGCTCAACAACTCCATTTTGCTGCGGAGTGTATCTGCATGTGAACTGTCTCCGAATACCATTCTTCTTCAAAAATTTTGAGAACTCATTGGAGAAGTATTCTCCCCCTCCATCTGACCTTAGGCACTTTACATATTTCCCTGTTTGCTTTTCAACCAAAACTCTGAAATTCTGAAAGTGAGTGAACACCTCACTCTTCTCCTTCATGAAATATACCCACACTTTCCTTGTGTGGTCATCAATAAAAGTGACATAGTACCTGCAGCCTCCCATAGACACGGTCTTCGTAGGACCCCATACATCTGAATGCACAACATCTAGTGCATTTCTGCTCACATATCTGTTACGTGGAAACACATGCTTTGTTTGCTTCCCAAATTGGCATGCTTCACATATTTTCTGCATACCTTCCACTTTAAATTTTGGCAGCCCTGTCACAATTCCTTTTGTTTGCATAGACTTCAATCTCTGCACATTTACATGTCCAATTCTTTTATGCCATATGTCTGTGTCTGCAACAACTCCTGAACCATTTGCAAACATCGCAGCACTCATTTCAGGCATGTCTACATCTAACGTAAACATTCTGCCCACTCTGTTGCCTTTTGCAACCAACCTGCACTTGTCTTTGAAGTCTTCGACATAACATCCATCAGGGTTAAACCGAACCTGCAAACCTTGCTCAATCATCTGGCCAACTGAAACCAGATTCTTTGTAATGTTCGGTACATGAAGTACATCTGCAAGGTACTTCACTTTGCCATCTTGCATAGACAATGGCACATCTCCAACATGGGCAATTGGATGAGCAGTGTCATCCCCTGTTTCCACAAAACCTGGTCTTTCCGGGTTTTTCATCTCCTTGAACCACTCCCCATGACTCGTCATGTGGTTCGAAGCGCCTGAATCCACATACCATACATTATCTTTTTGTGCTGCATCAACATTTTCAGACATGGCATTCACAACATGCTGCATAACAAACAACCTTTCATTATCCTCATTATTTCTGCTTGAGGATGCATAGTTGTTTTGCTGCACTTTCCCATTTTGCATGTCAGCCTGCTTCTTATAATATTCTGCCTGCACATGTCCAGTCTTACCACAATAATAGCATTCACGTGCATCATTATATTGCCTTTGCCAATTTCCACGTCCTCTTTGACTCCCCCTGCCTCTGAATTTGCCTCTTCCACCTACGTGTTGTTGTTGTTGTTGTTGATTCTGGGATTGTTGTTGTTGCTGCTGCTGCTGACCATAATTCTGATTACCTGTTCGGCCACCTCCTTGACCGCATCCACGGCCTCCTCTACCTCGTCCTCTTCCTGAACTCGTGTAGAAGGCCTGTTGCTCTGAACTGTTTTTGCTTTGTGAAGACTGTTGGTCTTCACCCAAGCTCTTCTCTTCGATAATCAGCATAGACACTAAATCTGTAAAGTTGGGAATGTTTTCCCGAGTCTGAATAGACGTCTTAAACGCCTTGTATTGTGGCCCGAGACCATGTAGACAGACTTCCACCTTGTCGTCATCATCTACTGACACACCAATAGATGCAAGGGATTCCACAATACCCTTTATCTTCAACGCATAGTCATTCACAGACATGCTCTTTTTCTCCACAGTATGAAGTTCATTCTTCAACTGTATCTTACGTGCCTTGGTATTTGTTTCATAAAGCTTTACCAAGGTGTCCCACGCCTCCTTGGGGGACTTGGCGTCCTGAATGTGCCCAATCATGGTGTCCTGTATACTAATGGAAAGCCAATACATAACCTTCCTGGCTCCTTGGTTCCAGTCTTTAAACTCTTTCACATCTGCAGAGCAGTAGGATTTATGTCCGGTATCTCCGGTGCCTCTTCATGTTCACCTTCTATGTAGTCTCAATAGCCTTTTCCCATTAGGAAATTAGTCAACCTGAACCTCCAAGCATGGAAGTTATTCTTATCCAGCTTCTCAGCCACAATCTGTGTTATGCCATCATTAGACATCTTGCCAAACACACAATTTTACTAGAAAACTCCACTCTGGTTTTTCTTGCACAAATGCTGTATTTTCTGCACAGCGGTACTGCAGTCCACTCAAATGTCACAACCAGTGACCTCAATGTGCATACATACACCCAATGGCAACTGTAGACCTCTTTGCAGCACCCACAGTGTCTGCACAGTCAATCTATCTTCCTGCAGTTCTTAAAACAGAGTTCTGCAGAGAATCGATGACTTACCCGCAGTGCTCGAAATTGCCTACTTTCCGAAAAACGGAGGTCCAGACGCGCACGAAACGCGTTTTCGGCCCGAAAATTTCAGTCCGAAGGACCAGGTCCGAAGGACTGTATATTTGCCCTATAGCTTTACTCCCGCGAAGAAAGCTCCTCAATCAGAGACCGTTTGCCGGTGCCTCCCGTAGAGCTCCCGACAAGGGTGTAGTCACCAACACAATAGGGAAGAGTAGTTGAAGCTCTTACCCTCGTACCGCTTTCTGTGGTTCTCTTGCTTGCAGCTCAGCCCTTAGCACGAACCAGGCTCTGATACCATGAAAAGATGCAGGGGAGAAGAGAGCTTGAGCTCTTGCAAGCACACACACACACTCACAAAACCCTAATAGAGAACACACAAGGTGAGAGGCTGAAAATCTTCTTCTTCTCTACTCAACACTCAACACACAATATACAAGAATAAGAGTACACAATAATATGGAAGGTACTCAACCAATACATACACGGGTTCTCTATAGTGTGAACCCGACTAAATGAGCTGGCGCTATAACTATGCCAGTCTCTAGAATGGCTGTCACACAGCCTGTCATCCCACTGGTCGCATATCTCCCATGATCTCACCAACCATGCTAGTGGTGTAAGTGTGGGGCCTATCCCCCAGGCGGGTCATCAGTGGCCACCGCCTCACTAGACGAGCTCGATATCTCAACAAGAGAGAGAGAGAGAGAGAGAGAGAGAGAGAGAGAGAGAGAGAGTTGTGTGAGAGAGAGTAAGTTGGGGGGTATGAATTTTGGGGAAAAAAAGAATAAAAATGAAAAAAAATTCCAACATGGTGGAAATAGAAGGGCGCTAGCCCCCTCCTATTTCTACTCTCTTGGAAAATGTTTTCCCAATTTTTCAAATTTTTTTGGGCCTATTCATATATATATATATACATGTTATATGCCCATTCCCCCCCCCCCTCTCTCTCTCTCTCTCTCTCTCTCATGTGTGTGTTTTGTGTGTGTGTGTGTGTGTGTGAGAGAGAGAGAGAGAGAGAGAGTGGGTGTGTTAGAGAGAGAGAGAGAGTAGGGGTGGGAGGTAATGAGTTGGGGCAAAAAAAGCATAAAATAGAAAAAAAATTGTAACATAGTGGAAATAGGAGGGCACTAGTGCCCTCGTATTTTTATAATGTTGCAAAAAATTTTCTCTCTTTTTGCATAAAGATATGTATCTCTCTCTCTATACATATTATGTGCCCATTCCCCCCCCCCCTCTCTCTCTCTCTCTCTCATTCCCCCCTATGTATATATATATCTATGTAGATATATATATATATATACAAGATCAAGATTTCTGAGAGTGAGAATGAGAGTGCGAGTGAGAGTGTGAGTGAGAGTGAGATTTGATCATCTTCATGAGAGTGAGTGAGAGTGAGATAGCCCGGGGGTGGACAGCTGGTATGAGCTCCTTCACAGAGTGCTTCTTCTCCAAAATTCTTGTAAAATCTCATCAGTTTGATTCAAATTCGAATCTCCCTTCTTGTTCAATTCGTGATTATTGTCTTGCTACAATTTTTGTTCGCGATTGTGAAAGTACAGTGCATTACAAACAGTTTGTGTAAGACCATATTCGATAATCATCAATGATCATCGATTTCTCCCGTCAGAACATTCTAAATATGTTTCTAGTAAGAGTAACATTACTCCACAAACACTTCGTGCAAAAGATTGGAAGCGCATTTGGGAGTCTACAAATGTTCTTCCTTTAGATGGCATGAATAGGTACAATAATGTTTTGCAATCTTATTTTGTGCAGTCTCTAATTGGATTAAAGATCACATAGAGCAATCTTGTTCGGCATCTCTTGTGTAGGTATTTCATTTTTGTCCAGCTACCATATTGGACCCATCTCAAGATCAACCATCTTCTTGATCCCATGCACATCTTCAAGAATGTGGTGGCATTTGCTATTTGGAAACATGTTATTGGCAAACGAGACAATGTCAGCGTACAAGAGGACTTGTGGATTCGCAGGATGGATGCATCAAGCTTGGCCATGAGAGGAGGGTGGGCACGTTTGTCTTTCGCATGCACCATGGATTATATCAAAGCAAGAGGAGAAGCAGGTAAAGCAGGCCATCATTACTTAATGTACTCCCACTAGATGCATGAGATCATTGAAGGGAGCCTTTACAACCACTGAGAAAAGAGGTGTTGAGCGACTATACAGGTTGAAGTCCTTATAAGCCTTTGCTTTCTTTGCTTAGCGATGAAGAGGCGCATGACTAAAGCAATCAATTGACTACTGGATATGTGCCACGTGGTTCAAGAAGGGTGGCTAGATATGTTCCATGTGGTTCAAGGAGAGCTTAGAAAACAAAAAAATGTCTCAAGGTTGCCTACCGTAAAAAACACAATTGATATACAAAGGAAGTTGAAACCAAAAGAACAGGTTGCTAGGAGATTTACGGCGACCTCCACTTAAAAAACAAGAGGCACCAGGGGCGCTAGAGTAGTGCCCCGATGCTGCTTTCATGTTTAATAAATTTTAAGTTAGTATGCTATATTGCAAAGTTGAAAAGAGGGATCCTGATGTTTTGTTGAAGGGCATCAATATTATTAAAACACTAATGAAAACTAGAATTTCTATGTACCTGCATAAAAAAGACAATATTATTAAAACACTAACGACAACTAGAATTTCTATGTACCTGCATAAAAAAGACAATATTATTAAAACACTAACGAAAACTAGAATTTCTATGTACCTACATAAAAAAGACAAATGAGCAATGTTATTAAAATACTAACGAGCCTATAGTTGCTCTTGTTTGATTGTTTAAAAAAACAAGTGAGGAATCTTATTAAAACAATAATGAAACTAATGAGCTTTGGTGGAATTTTATCCTTATATATAATATTTGCTCACGAAAGTTGTTTACTGAAATGAATCTATAGGGTTTCATCATCGCTTTCAATATTTATATTGTGGGTTTCGAATTGAAGCAAATGTATACTTATTCTTGGGGTTTCGTCATCTATGTCATTTGCTGACCTTTGTAAACCTTAAGCATACATTTCATTTAGGCAAATTAGCTTCTGTGTGTTTAAGCATAGTAAATGTTCGTTATGCAAGGATTGTAATGTAGTGATGGCAGCCCTAATTTCTGCATCCTTTTTATTTGTTGCCTCCCTTTCTTCGTACAATGTGCCACAAAATTCTAGTACAGAGTAGAAAAGTGGTGTATGTACTTCTCCAGTAATGATTGTGTGGTATGACAGTAGTGGCAAGTTACATTTCTATGCGTACTGTTGAAAGAGCGAGGCTTTTTGCAAGTCTGCTTTCTTCCTGCAAGAAAACAATTGCATAGAGTTATATGAGGTAACTGTGAATATGAGTGGTTGCACACTAAAGTAATGAGGACATTTATGGGTGTAGGATGCATGTTGTGTTGAGCCGACATAGTTGTAATTGCTTCTAATGCCACTTTGCTAGCTACATATCTAGGATCTTTTATTTTGTTGAAATTTTGAGAGATCTATATTCCATGTCTCCTATGATCACAATTGCCCAGAATGGTGGTTTGTGTTCAAGGCCTTCTTTAGTTGATTTGTATCTTGGTGACGATAGTCTAGCTTTTTGCATATTTTCATATAATTGCTTTAAGCCATACAAGGCTTTCTTTAACCTGCAAACATGCTCGGGGTGACCCACATCCTCATAACCAGGTGGCTGCAACATATACACCTCTTCTTGCAAATCCCCATGCAAGAATGCATTCTTTACATCCATCTGATGTAAAGACCATTGCTTTGACGCAGCCACTGCTATCACAACTCTCACCGTTGCCATCTTGGCAACTGGGCTGAAAGTTTCCTCATAATCAATCCCATATGTCTGCGCATATCCTTTGGCTACCAATCTAGCCTTGTACCTGTTTATGCTTCCATCACTGTTATGTTTAACTTTGTACACCCACTTGCATCCAATGGCTTTCTTGCCTTGAGGCAATTGCACTAAATCCCAAGTTTCATTTCCATATAGTGCATCCATCTCCTCATCCATAGCTTTCTCCCAACACACATTTCCAATAGCCTCATCAATGCATGTGGGCTCAACAATCTGCACAACCTTTGCCATATATGCATAGTGATGTGCCACATAACCATCATATGTAAATCTCTGCACAGGGTTCTTCACTCTCCCTGATCTTCGCAGCTTTTCATTCATGGCTTCCATAGCCTTCTTTACACCAGGTGTTCTCATAGCTGGGATCCCAAGCTCCTCATCAAGGCTCATATCTGAGCCACTAGACTCTCCATCAACATGAGAATGCCCTACAGAAATGTCAGGCATACCAAGGGGCTCAACCACTTTCTCTTTTCCTTTACGTGATGTAGTAATCACATTTGCAGGGCTGGTATTATGACGTAGCCTGCCACTCCATGGTTTATCAACAGACCCACTAGATGAGGACTCTCCTGGTCCACTCAAAGACTGTGATTGTTGACCTGCATTCGGTGCAACCACACTTCCACTCACATCAGCCCCAACAGTTTCTTTTTCAGCAGCATACCAGCTGCTCATCTCATCAAACACAACATCCCTGCTTACCCTCAGCTCACGTGTAGCAGGGTTATAACACCTGTATCCCTTTTGCTCAAGGGAATATCCAATAAACACACATTTTTCAGCTTTCGGATCCAGCTTAGTTCTCAACTCATCTGGCACATGCACATATGCAATGCATCCACAAAGACTTTTAGATGAGACAAATCTGGTTTCCTGCCAGTAAACCTCTCCTCTGGAGTTACATCATGTATGGCTGCAGTTGGAGTCCTGTTCATGATGTATACTGCTGTAGAAACAGCCTCAGCCCAATAGTAATGCGGCATATTCTTCTCTTCCATCAATGCTCGCGCAATCTCAGCAATGTGCCTGTTTTTCCGCTCAGCAACTCCATTTTGCTGCGGAGTGTATCTGCATGTGAACTGTCTCCGAATACCATTCTTCTTCAAAAATTCTGAGAACTCATTGGAGAAGTATTCTCCCCCTCCATCTGACCTTAGGCACTTTACATATTTCCCTGTTTGCTTTTCAACCAAAACTCTGAAATTCTGAAAGTGAGTGAACACCTCACTCTTCTCCTTCATGAAATATACCCACACTTTCCTTGTGTGGTCATCAATAAAAGTGACATAGTACCTGCAGCCTCCCATAGACACGGTCTTCGTAGGACCCCATACATCTGAATGCACAACATCTAGTGCATTTCTGCTCACATATCTGTTACGTGGAAACACATGCTTTGTTTGCTTCCCAAATTGGCATGCTTCACATATTTTCTGCATACCTTCCACTTTAAATTTTGGCAGCCCTGTCACAATTCCTTTTGTTTGCATAGACTTCAATCTCTGCACATTTACATGTCCAATTCTTTTATGCCATATGTCTGTGTCTGCAACAACTCCTGAACCATTTGCAAACATCGCAGCACTCATTTCAGGCATGTCTACATCCAACGTAAACATTCTGCCCACTCTGTTGCCTTTTGCAACCAACCTGCACTTGTCTTTGAAGTCTTCGACATAACATCCATCAGGGTTAAACCGAACCTGCAAACCCTGCTCAATCATCTGGCCAACTGAAACCAGATTCTTTGTAATGTTCGGTACATGAAGTACATCTGCAAGGTACTTCACTTTGCCATCTTGCATAGACAATGGCACATCTCCAACATGGGCAATTGGATGAGCAGTGTCATCCCCTGTTTCCACAAAACCTGGTCTTTCCGGGTTTTTCATCTCCTTGAACCACTCCCCATGACTCGTCATGTGGTTCGAAGTGCCTGAATCCACATACCATACATTATCTTTTTGTGCTGCATCAACATTTTCAGACATGGCATTCACAACATGCTGCATAACAAACAACCTTTCATTATCCTCATTATTTCTGCTTGAGGATGCATAGTTGTTTTGCTGCACTTTCCCATTTTGCATGTCAGCCTGCTTCTTATAATATTCTACCTGCACATGTCCAGTCTTACCACAATAATAGCATTCACGTGCATCATTATATTGCCTTTGCCAATTTCCACGTCCTCTTTGACTCCCCCTGCCTCTGAATTTGCCTCTTCCACCTGCGTGTTGTTGTTGTTGTTGTTGATTCTGGGATTGTTGTTGTTGCTGCTGCTGCTGACCATAATTCTGATTACCTGTTCGGCCACCTCCTTGACCGTGTCCACGGCCTCCTCTACCTCGTCCTGTTCCTGAACTTGTGTAGAAGGCCTGTTGCTCTGAATTGTTTTTGCTTTGTGAAGACTGTTAGTCTTCACCCAAGCTCTTCTCTTCGATAATCAGCATAGACACTAAATCTGTAAAGTTGGGAATGTTTTCCCGAGTCTGAATAGACGTCTTAAACGCCTTCTATTGTGGCCCGAGACCACGTAGACAGACTTCCACCTTGTCATCATCATCTACTGACACACCAATAGATGCAAGGGATTCCACAATACCCTTTATCTTCAACGCATAGTCATTCACAGACATGCTCTTTTTCTCCACAGTATGAAGTTCATTCTTCAACTGTATCTTACGTGCCTTGGTATTTGTTTCATAAAGCTTTACCAAGGTGTCCCACGCCTCCTTGGGGGACTTGGCGTCCTGAATGTGCCCAATCATGGTGTCCTGTATACTAATGGAAAGCTAATACATAACCTTCCTGGCTCCTTGGTTCCAGTCTTTAAACTCTTTCACATCTGCAGAGCAGTAGGATTTATGTCCGGTATCTCCGGTGCCTCTTCATGTTCACCTTCTATGTAGTCCCAATAGCCTTTTCCCATCAGGAAATTAGTCAACCTGAACCTCCAAGCATGGAAGTTATTCTTATCCAGCTTCTCAGCCACAATCTGTGTTATGCCATCATTAGACATCTTGCCAAACACACAATTTTACCAGAAAACTGCACTCTGGTTTTTCCTGCACAAATGTTGTATTTTCTGCACAGCGGTACTGCAGTCCACTCAAATGTCACAACCAGTGACCTCAATGTGCATACATACACCCAATGGCAACTGTAGACCTCTTTGCAGCACCCACAGTGTCTGCACAGTCAATCTGTCTTCCTGCAGTTCTTAAAACAGAGTTCTGCAGAGAATCGATGACTTACCCGCAGTGCTCGAAATTGCCTGCTTTCCAAAAAACAGAGGTCCAGACGCGCACGAAACGCGTTTTCGGCCCGAAAATTTCAGTCCGAAGGACCAGGTCCGAAGGACTGTATATTTTCCCTATAGCTTTACTCCCACGAAGAAAGCTCCTCAATCAGAGACCGTTTGCCGGTGCCTCCCGTAGAGCTCCCGACAAGGGTGTAGTCACCAACACAATAGGGAAGAGTAGTTGAAGCTCTTACTCTCGTACCGCTTCCTGTGGTTCTCTTGCTTGCAGCTCAGCCCTTAGCACGAACCAGGCTCTGATACCATGAAAAGATGCAGGGGAGAAGAGAGCTTGAGCTCTTGCAAGCACACACACACACTCACAAAACCCTAATAGAGAACACACAAGGTGAGAGGCTGAAAATCTTCTTCTTCTCTACTCAACACTCAACACACAATATACAAGAATAAGAGTACACAATAATATGGAAGGTACTCAACCAATACATACACGGGTTCTCTATAGTGTGAACCCGACTAAATGAGCTGGCGCTATAACTATGCCAGTCTCTAGAATGGCTGTCACACAGCCTGTCATCCCACTGGTCGCATATCTCCCATGATCTCACCAACCATGCCAGTGGTGTAAGTGTGGGGCCTATCCCCCAGGCGGGTCATCAGTGGCCACCGCCTCACTAGACGAGCTCGATATCTCAACAAGAGAGAGAGAGAGAGAGAGAGAGAGAGAGAGAGAGAGAGAGTTGTGTGAGAGAGAGTAAGTTGGGGGGTATGAATTTTGGGGGAAAAAAGAATAAAAATGAAAAAAAATTCCAACATGGTGGAAATAGAAGGGCGCTAGCCCCCTCCTATTTCTACTCTCTTGGAAAATGTTTTCCCAATTTTTCAAATTTTTTTGGGCCTATTCATATATATATATATACATGTTATATGCCCATTCCCCCCCCCTCTCTCTCTCTCTCTCTCTCTCTCTCTCTCTCTCTCATGTGTGTGTTTTTGTGTGTGTGTGTGTGTGTGTGTGTGAGAGAGAGAGAGAGAGAGAGAGAGAGAGAGAGAGAGAGTGGGTGTGTTAGAGAGAGAGAGAGTAGGGGTGGGAGGTAATGAGTTGGGGCAAAAAAAGCATAAAATAGAAAAAAAATTGTAACATAGTGGAAATAGGAGGGCACTAGTGCCCTCCTATTTTTATAATGTTGCAAAAAATTTTCTCTCTTTTTGCATAAAGATATGTATCTCTCTCTCTATACATATTATGTGCCCATTCCCCCCCCTCTCTCTCTCTCTCTCTCTCTCTCATTCCCCCCTATGTATATATATATCTATGTAGATATATATATATATATACAAGATCAAGATTTCTGAGAGTGAGAATGAGAGTGCGAGTGAGAGTGTGAGTGAGAGTGAGATTTGATCATCTTCATGAGAGTGAGTGAGAGTGAGATAGCCCGGGGGTGGACAGCTGGTATGAGCTCCTTCACAGAGTGCTTCTTCTCCAAAATTCTTGTAAAATCTCATCAGTTTGATTCAAATTTGAATCTCCCTTCTTGTTCAATTCGTGATTATTGTCTTGCTACAATTTTTGTTCGCGATTGTGAAAGTACAGTGCATTACAAACAGTTTGTGTAAGACCATATTCGATAATCATCAATGATCATCGATTTCTCCCGTCAGAACATCCTAAATATGTTGCTAGTAAGAGTAACATTACTCCACAAACACTTCGTGCAAAAGATTGGAAGCACATTTGGGAGTCTACAAATGTTCTTCCTTTAGATGGCATGAATAGGTACAATAATGTTTTGCAATCTTGTTTTGTGCAGTCTCTAATTGGATTAAAGATCACATAGAGCAATCTTGTTCGGCATCTCTTGTGTAGGTACTTCATTTTTGTCCAGCTACCATATTGGACCCATCTCAAGATCAACCATCTTCTTGATCCCATGCACATCTTCAAGAATGTGGTGGCATTTGCTATTTGGAAACAAGTTATTGGCAAACGAGACAATGTTAGCGTACAGGAGGACTTGTGGATTCGCAGGATGGATGCATCAAGCTTGGCCATGAGAGGAGGGTGGGCACGTTTGTCTTTCGCATGCACCATGGATTATATCAAAGCAAGAGGAGAAGCAGGTAAAGCAGGCCATCATTACTTAATGTACTCCCACTAGATGCATGAGATCATTGAAGGGAGCCTTTACAACCACTGAGAAAAGAGGTGAACATTGAGTGACTATACAGGTTGAAGTCCTTATAAGCCTTTGCTTTCTTTGCTTAGCGATGAAGAGGCGCATGACTAAAGCAATCAATCGACTACTGGATATGTGCCACGTGGTTCAAGAAGGGTGGCTAGATATGTTCCATGTGGTTCAAGGAGAGCTTAGAAAACAAAAAAATGTCTCAAGGTTGCCTACCGTAAAAAACACAATTGATATACAAAGGAAGTTGAACCCAAAAGAACAGGTTGCTAGGAGATTTACGGCGACCTCCACTTAAAAAACAAGAGGCACCAGGGGCGCTAGAGTAGTGCCCCGATGCTGCTTTCATGTTTAATAAATTTTAAGTTAGTATGCTATATTGCAAAGTTGAAAAGAGGGATCCTGATGTTTTGTTGAAGGGCATCAATATTATTAAAACACTAAGGAAAACTAGAATTTCTATGTACCTGCATAAAAAAGACAATATTATTAAAACACTAACGACAACTAGAATTTCTATGTACCTGCATAAAAAAGACAATATTATTAAAACACTAACGAAAACTAGAATTTCTATGTACCTACATAAAAAAGACAAATGAGCAATGTTATTAAAATACTAACGAGCCTATAGTTGCTCTTGTTTGATTGTTTAAAAAAACAAGTGAGGAATCTTATTAAAACAATAATGAAACTAATGAGCTTTGGTGGAATTTTATCCTTATATATAATATTTGCTCACGAAAGTTGTTTACTGAAATGAATCTATAGGGTTTCATCATCGCTTTCAATATTTATATTGTGGGTTTCGAATTGAAGCAAATGTATACTTATTCTTGGGGTTTCATCATCTATGTCATTTGCTGACCTTTGTAAACCTTAAGCATACATTTCATTTAGGCAAATTAGCTTCTGTGTGTTTAAGCATAGTAAATGTTCGTTATGCAAGGATTGTAATGTAGTGATGGCAGCCCTAATTTCTGCATCCTTTTTATTTGTTGCCTCCCTTCCTTCGTACAATGTGCCACAAAATTCTAGTACAGAGTAGAAAAGTGGTGTATGTACTTCTCCAGTAATGATTGTGTGGTATGACAGTAGTGGCAAGTTACATTTCTATGCATACTGTTGAAAGAGCGAGGCTTTTTGCAAGTCTGCTTTCTTCCTGCAAGAAAACAATTGCATAGAGTTATATGAGGTAACTGTGAATATGAGTGGTTGCACACTAAAGTAATGAGGACATTTATGGGTGTAGGATGCATGTTGTGTTGAGCCGACATAGTTGTAATTGCTTCTAATGCCACTTTGCTAGCTACATATGTAGGATCTTTTATTTTGTTGAAATTTTGAGAGATCTATATTCCATGTCTCCTATGATCACAATTGCCCAGAATGGTGGTTTGTGTTCAAGGCCTTCTTTAGTTGATTTGTATCTTGGTGACGATAGTCTAGCTTTTCGCATATTTTCATATAATTGGATTTTGAACATTATAACCAGGGATTTTATATTCACGTGATCACAAGATTTTTTTTGTTAATAACACTTGTGAACATGTTATTCACATGTTCACATGTTTTCATGTTCTCAAAATAGAAGGTCACCAGTGACCTGGTAACCTGCCGAAGCCCGCCGGGCTTTTTGTTTTCCCGGCAGGAAAATAAAAAAAATAAAAAAAATAAAAAAATAAAAAAAATCATGTTCACAGTCATTCTTACCATTTTTGGGCCTTCTGGACTCATTTATGATGTCAAAAGTTCAAAATTCTTGGCACAAAAAAAGTTTTGTATAATTTGCTGGCCTTAAGTTCAATTGACACACCAATTAAATCTAACTATACTTACATCAATTGACTCAATTGTCCATGACATCATTGCACTCAATTGAGCCCAATTGGACTCAATTACACTTGATTTACACTCAATTGATATTAATTGGGTGTGAATTGATGTCAATTGTGCCTAATTCGACGCAATTGAGCCCAATTTACACCCAATTTGCATAAATTGGGTGTAAACTAAGTATCAATTGAGTCGAATTGGACTCAATTAACAATAATTGGATGTTAATTGATATTAATTAAGCCCAATTGACTTCAATTGGGTGTTAATTTATTACAATTAATGTCAATTAAGCTCAATTGAGCTCAGTTGACATCAATTGGGTGTCAATGGATATCAATTGAGCTCAATTGGGCTCAATTGCGGCTCAATTGCACTCAATTGTGTGATCGATTGTGTGTCAATTGATATCAATTGAGCCTAATATGATACAATTGAGCTCAATTCACACCCAATTGGATGTAAATTGAGCGTCAATTGAGCCGAATTAGGCTCAATTGACAGCAATTGGGTGTTAATTGATATCAATTAATATCCAATTAATACAATTGAAGTCAATTAAGTCTAATTGACTTCAATTGGATAATTTGGGTGTCAATTGAGCTCAATTGAACGTAAATGACATCAATTGGGTGTCAATTAACATCAATTGAACCTTATTGACATCAATTGGGTGCCAATTAACATCAATTGGACTCAATTGACATCAGTTGGGTTTCAATTGAGCCAAATTGGATGCAACTGACATCAATTGGGTGTCAATTGATTACAACTAAGCTGAATTGGGCTCAATTGCACTCAATTGATATTAATTGGGTGTCAATTAAACCTAATTTCATGCAATTGAGCTCAATTGACATCAATTCACATCAATTGCACTCAATTGATATTAATTGGGTGTCAATTGATGTCAATTGAGCCTAATTCGATGCAATTGAGCTCAATTCACATCAGTTCACATCAATTGGGTGTCAATTGATGTCAATTGAGTAAAATTGAGTCTAATTGGGTGTCAATTGAGTCAAATTGAGTCAAATTGGGTGTCAATTGATATCAATTGAGCCAAATTGAGTCTAATTGAGCCCAGTTAGACTTAATTAAGCCAAATTGAGTCTAATTGGGTGTCAATGGAGCCTAATTGACATCAATTGGGTGTCAATTGATGTCAATTGAGCCTAATTGAAGCTAATTGTGTATCAATTGACACACAATTGATGTCAATTGGGCTCAATTGACATCAATTGGATTCAATTGACACATAATTGATGTCACATGGGCTCAATTGACATCAATTAACACCTAATTGATGTCAATTGATATCAATTAGATGTCAATTGATTATAATTGATGCTAAATTGAATGTACCCAATTGATATCAATTGAGTCCAATTGACATCAATTAAGTCTAATTGGATATTAATTGATCATAATTGATGCTAAATTGAATGTACCCAATTGATATCAATTGAGTCCAATTGACATCAATTAAGTCTAATTGGATATTAATTGATCAATTGGGCTCAATTGATATCAATTGACACCCAATTGGACTCAATTGACATCAATTGGACTCAATAGGGTGTTAACTGATGTTAATTGAGCCCAATTGACATCAATTGGGTGTTAATTGAGCTCAATTGGACACAATTAACAATAATTGGGTATGAATTGAACTCAATTGACATCAATTAGGTAACAATTGAGCCTAATTGCATCCAATTGAACTCAATTGACATCAATTGAGCAAATTGCATCCAATTGAATTCAATTGACATCAATTAAGCCTAATTGCATCCAATTTAACCCAATTGGACTCAATTGAATCCAATTAGACTCAATTGACATCAATTAAGCCTAATTGCATCCAATTTAACCCAATTGGACTCAATTGAATCCAATTGGACTCAATTGACATCAGTTACCTAGGTATCAATTGAGCCTAATTGTATCTATTTAGACTTAATTGACATCAATTGGGTGTCAATTAAACCCAATTGGAGTCAATTGATATCAATTGGGTATTTATTGATGTTAATTGAGTTTAATTGACATCAATTGGGTGTTTATTGATGTCAATCGAGTCCAATTAGATGTAATTGGACTCAATTGGGTGTGAATTAGACTCAATTAATATCAATTGGGCTCAATTGATATCAATTAGGTGTGAATTGATGTCAATTGAGCCCAATTCGATGCAATTGATATCACTTGGGTGTCAATTAGACTCAATTGGCACCCAATTGATGTCAATTGAGTCTAAGTGGATGTCAATTGATATCAATTGAGCCCAATTGATCAATTGACACCCAATTAGACTTAATTGATATCAATTTGACTCAATTAGGTATTAATTGATATCAATTGGACTCAATTGGGTGCTAATTGATGTTAATTGAGCTCAATTAGACTCAATTGATATCAATTAAGTACTAATTGAGTGTAATTGATATCCATTAAGCCTAATTTAGCTTAATTGACATCAATTGGGTATCAATTGACATCAATTGGATATTAATTAATGTCAATCAAGTCTAATTAATATCAATTAGGTGTCAATAAAGCCAAATTGATATCAATTGGGTGTCAATTGAGCCCAATTCACATCAATTGGGTGTAAATTGAACCTAATTGGACTCAATTAACATGAATTAGGTGCGAATTGATGTCAATTGATCCCACTTGGATGCAATTGATATCAATTTGGTGTCAATTGGACTCAATTGGCACCCAATTGAGTCCACTTGGATGTCAATTGATATCAATTGAGCCCAATTGATCAATTGATATCTAATTAGACTTAATTAATATCAATTTGACTCAATTGGATATTAATTGATGTCAATTGAACTCAATTGGATGTTAATTGATGTTAATTGAGTCTCAATTGACATCAATTGGGTACCAATTGAGTGCAATTGATGTCAATTAAGCCTAATTTACCTCAATTAACGTCAATTGGGTGTCAATTAACACCCAATTAGACTCAATTTGACTCAATTGATATCAATTGACACCCAATTAGACTCAATTTGACTCAATTGACACCCAATTAGACTCAATTTTACTCAATTGACACCCAATTGATGTGAACTGATGTGAATTGAGCTCAATTGCATCGAATTAGGCTCAATTGACATCAATTGACACCCAATTAATATCAATTGAGTGCAATTGATGTGAATTAATGTCAATTGAGCTCAATTGCATGAAATTAGGTTTAATTGACACCCAATTAATATCAATTGAGTGCAATTGAGCCCAATTCAGCTCAGTTGTAATCAATTGACACCCAATTGATGTCAGTTGTATCCAACTTGGCTCAATTGAAACCCAACTGATGTCAATTGAGTCCAATTGATGTTAATTGGCACCCAATTGATGTCAATAAGGTTCGATTGATGTTAATTGACACCCAATTGATGTCATTTACGTCCAATTGAGCTCAATTGACACCCAAATTATCCAATTGAAGTCAATTAGACTTAATTGACTTCAATTGTATTAATTGGATATTAATTGATATCAATTAACACCCAATTGCTGTCAATTGAGTCTAATTCGACTCAATTGACGCTCAATTTACATCCAATTGGGTGTGAATTGAGCTCAATTGTATCATATTAGGCTCAATTGACATCAATTGACACACAATCGATCACACAATTGAGTGCAATTGAGCCGCAATTGAGCCCAATTGAGCTTAACTGATATCCATTGACACCCAATTGATGTCAACTGAGCTCAATTGAGCTTAATTGACATTAATTGTAATAAATTAACACCCAATTGAAGTCAATTGGGCTTAATTAATATCAATTAACATCCAATTATTATCAATTGAGTCCAATTCGACTTAATTGATACTTAGTTTACACCCAATTTATGCAAATTGGGTGTAAATTGGGCTCAATTGCGTCGAATTAGGCACAATTGACATCAATTCACACCTAATTAATATCAATTGAGTGTAAATCAAGTGTAATTGAGTCCAATTGGGCTCAATTGAGTGCAATGATGTCATGGACAATTGAGTCAATTGATGTAAGTATAGTTAGATTTAATTGGTGTGTCAATTGAACGTAAGGCCAGTAAATTATACAAAACTTTTTTTGTGCCAAGAATTTTGAACTTTTGACATCATAAATGAGTCCAGAAGGCTCAAAAATGGTAAGAGTGACTGTGAACATGATTTTTTTATTTATTTTATTATTTTTATTTTTTTTTATTTTTTCCCCTGGGAAAATGGGTTTTCTCGGTGGGCCCGCCGGGAAAACAAAAAGCTCGGCGGGATTACTGGCAGAGAAGGTTTTTGCAGGTCATAAAAAATGCCCGTGAATATACAATGTGATCACAAGTTTTAATATGTTAACAATAGGTTTTGTTAACGTGATCACGAAATTGTGAAGACGTTAATGAAATCCGTGATTATAACTGTAATGTAGTTTACTTGAAATTCACAAACTTATTTTTAATTTATAAATAAATTATTCTATGTTTTTAGCAATACAAATGGAATGAAACAAGCTTGTAATGTTAATATTTAAATGAGATGTATGTACGAGGTAAAATGATGCTAGAGTATACCTGTACTTGTTCTGATTCATGTATGTGTTGTCATTGTGTATGGAGATCATTTCTGGTAACCTTGGTTTTCTATCTAAGGTATACCTGTACTTGTTCTGATTCATGTATGTGTTGTCATTGTGTATGAAGATCATTTCTGGTAACCTTGGTTTTCTATCTAAGGTATATCGATGCAGGGTTGTTATTATACTATCGTTATCATGTATTTGAGATTCTCGGGCAATGTTCTCAGCATTCTCAATCATCTTAGTATTCTTAGTTTTCTCAGCAATGTTCAAGAACTATTTGTTTCTATAGTGAATGTAATTATGTGTGTTGGCATTTTGTATGCTAGGATTACATCGTGGTCAAACCAATAGATTGGTATGTTGTTGCAAGTTGACGCTGAGAGTGGTGATCTCCAGAAAGCTCTTTATAGATTGTCTATCACACGTGGGAGAAAATGGCTAGTGAGGTCACTCGTACATGGGAAAAACAGTCATTTACACGTGACACCAAACGTCAGTTACACATGTAGGTGATGTTAGTCCTAAATTTGCTCCTATTGTTGCATGACAAGTGGCACATAACCATTGATGGTGATGTGTATGACCGTTCCATCCGAGTCGTCCTATATAAAGGCCTTATTCGTGGTCTACGTCTTTTTTGTTGGTCCCCACTTTCCAAACCTTTCTACTGTCTCCTTTTGCCTTCACAAATATGATTTTCATTACATGGGATCTTTTGATTCTCAATTTCTTTATCCCTCCACCCACAGAGCGAAGAGCAAGATTGGCTCTCAATGAATTTTTCTCTTCACTTCATGGGCTATGAGTAAAACTAACATTTTTTTAAGGACTTGACATCAACTAGGCACTGGAAAAGCAAAATTTTTTGAAACATTTTACTTCCATCATGGATCGAATAGGAGCCTTCACTTCCATTGAAATTCTCTTTTCACTCCATGGGCATTGAGCCATTGAACTTTCTTTTTAAAAGCATTGAAGCCATTGAAATAGCCTTTTTAAGTAGATGGAGAAAGGTATTAAGGAGAAAGTTCATCAAACTTAATCTCTCCACCCAGAGAGTGAAGAGGACCCTTGGTGAACCCTTGGTTCTCAATGAATTTGTCTCTTCGCTCTGTGCACGATGAGTTAAACAAAATTAGACCACGTTTTGATTTATATACATTGTATAAAAATATACATATCCATTACCCTTGAGCCCTCCTACACTAATGAGGCCTATGGGAAACAAATCCCAATCTTCCTTCTACAAGACCACTTTTGCCATGGATGGATCTCTTTTTGCAAAGCCTCTCTTTGCCCATGGAGCAAAGAGAGCATTTTGTCATTGAGATGCTCTTTGCTCTGTGGGCAATGAGACTATCAATGTTAAAGATTTTGAAAGGATACCTCTCACACATGCCAAACATTTTGTACAAGTCCTCATAATATTTATTAGATTTTGCCTTGGATGGATCTCTTTCTCCAAACTCTCTCTCTGCCCACGGAGGGAAGAAAGCATTTTGTCATTGATGGATCCCTCTCTTCGCTCCGTTTTTGTGCAAGTTCTCACAAGATTTATTAGATTTTACCTTTGATGTATCTCTTTCTGCAAACTCTCTCTGCCCATGGAGCAAAGAGAGCATTCTTTCATTGATGGATCCCTCTCTTCGCTTCGTGGGCGATGAGACTATCAATGTTAAAGGTTTTCCAAGGATACCTCTCACACATGCCAAACATTTTGTACAATTCCTCTCACATACCTTTAACCAACTACTAATGTTGTGGATTAAACCTTTAACCCACTACGATTGTTTTGTTTGGTAGATTGATGTTCCTAATCCGGATGGTTTCCTATCACGTGGCCCTGGTGATTTTAAAAGAGCTGGACTTGATGCTTCATTGGCACATTATATGTCTTCTATTGACAATGAAATTTTTGTGGTTTATCACTCACAAAAAATATTATAATGATGCAAGTATTCCTGTTCTTGCACTTAAAGCCCTCTCTAGATATATGGGCTATTCTTTTATTTGAGAAAATAGCTGCAACTCATATCTTTGGATACAGTCCAAGTTTTTGGCCTTCCAAAGTTGGATATTTCTTATGCTATTCTACCTATGATCTCGGTTATGGAATGAAAAGTATTGAATCCCTACATGGTTATACTCACAAGAAATTCTTACATTATAGATGAGAAATGCCACAAGATGAAGACTTAGGTGTGTCAAGAAGCTGAAGAGTGATTCGCTCTAACAATGTACATATGAAGGCATGTTTTTTTTGCAATGTAAAATATTTTGGAATCATTAAAAATTATTTTCAAATTTTCCTTCCCGCCTTCGTAAAGATCTCCATGCAACATGCCGTGTTGGTCCTATGCTAGCTCTCCATTTTAATGATGACCTTGATTTAGCTCCATTTCTAGCTACCTTTGCTGTTTTGCTTGTTTGAGCTTTTTTCATAGATAATTTTCTTTCAAAAGTATATCTATAAAACCAATTAAACATCTCTACAAGATAATTTGAAGGAGTCTTGCCTCCTCCATGTTGTGTAGTATTTTTGAAGTATACTCCTCTCGCTCAATAGTGCGACTTTTCCATTCCTTGTGTACTCCACTTGTCAAGGGAACCATGCATATTCATTCATAAAATATGCAGTGTGGGCATACGGCATATGCTACAAAAGCAATGAGAAAGTCACGTCATAATTAGGACTGTTTAAACGCAACCTCGTAAAAATAATGAAGAAATTATACCATGTAATGTATAATGTTGGTTTCACCCCATGCATCCACCATGGCCTTTGTAAATTCTTGAAGCACCTCTAATTGACCAAACTTTCTCACGAGTTACCACAAGACTTAGTTCAATGAAGTCAAAAGTTGTACAATTACACAAATCCTTCCAAAATTCCCAAGGCTTTAAAGAGTTCTTCATTTTTTAGGTCTCTCCAAAAAATGTTTTGCTTTAGCTTCACTCATGCATACTTTTTGTGCAATTTCATAACTCATTTCGGAGGCTTTCTTATTAATAACAATTCGCACATTTCCACCATGGTAATCAATTGAGTTTAGGAGATCCTCTGCCTTTCAAAGAGCTACATGTTGTCTTTCTTTACCTTGCATTGTAAAAGCATAATCAATGTGACACTTTAGTAGGTGGTCAAACACCCGCATGAATGCATTTAAAGTGCAAAAGTGAACATTTTTTAATTCAAAAGGAATAATGGGTTTCCAATTCCTATCATTTCAATGCCTGTTATGCTCAACTAGCATATTGGCCGACAAAACACCATCAATCGAATTGTCAGAGTCCCCATTTATCGTGTCCTCATCATCACCAGTTCAACAGTATCATTAATTCCTTGTGTTTTGAAATTAGCATAGATTACAACATAAACATAAACCAAAAAAAGCTTCTAATTTGATGTTCTACATGATATTAGGTCCCCTAAAAACCTCATGCTTTGCGGTAATATCATATTGAAGAGGTATGCAAATTATGGTTGCATTTGGAACTTGTTAGACATTGAATTTTCCAAAATTCTCTATTAGGTTGTGCAATCAAGTTTATGCACTTAAAACTCCTTGAGCTTTTTTGTTTCGCAGAAAAAATGTCTCTCTATATTGAGTTACACTAAGAATAAGGGACCATGCTATTCAAGGGATGCAAGTTGGGCCCTAATCTGTACATTTTAAGAGAGGGTGTATAGAATAACTAGACTTGCATGCACATCGTAGAGACTCAAACATGGTCTCCCGAGTTCATAAATAAGGGGTTTTCTAGAAGCATATGCATGCTCATGACATGTCACCTTCCTATGGTTGGATGATCCCCTCGAGGATGAGACTTGGAGGATCATTCCTCACTAACATGCCCAATCATGGAAGGTTCCTTTTAGGGACCAATGATGCCTGCTCTCAGAACTTTACAATTTGGTGACATCAATGGCTAAGAGTCAAAGTCATTAGACACAAATGACGTCTTTTTCCTTGGTGAATCCTTTGGGGGGAGGGTCAATAAAAGTATGTAACCATAGCACGTGGGTTCAACAAGAGCGATTATAAAAATAGTACTATTCACAGAAAGTTTACATACATAAGGGGTTTATCTATTCACATTGAGAAAAAAAAAATCGCATTTTATAGTGTACATGTTTTTGAAAAAGTGTATGTAAGTAAGGGTTTCTTAATTACCCCTTGAATGCACGTGTTATGGTGGCTAATTCCTATATAGTGACCCCCCCCCCCCCCCCCCCAAAAAAAAGAGCAAATCACTTCAAGCTAAATCGCAGCTTCAACTTCTATTCGATGCATTAGCATGTCCTTGGGGATTTCATGTTGCATTGTGCGTGCTTCATTTAGCACCTTTTGGAATATCTCACTTTTCTAAATTGTCAACGTCTCGAAGCTTCCATCTTTTGTGCGATGGCGTACTCATTCTTGATGCTTCCATCTTCACATATCTTTCTTTTATTGCAAGCAAAACCAACAACATGGGGACCATCCTTCCTTGAACTCGCTAAGAACGCTCATCAAGAGAATACCGAAATTGCTTCTCCAAAAGTCCGAACGATGATTTTTAGGGTTAAGTAATCTAAAAAATGAAGCTAAAAGCAAGGCATATATATATATATTCGAAGACCAAAAGATGTGACATATAAAATGTGACATATAAATACCCCTTAAAACTGATTAATATTTTGAATTTCCAAGGAGGAGTGTCATATGACAAATAAATACCCGATGGGACAAATAAATACCCCTCAAAACCTGATGAATATGTTTAATTGCCGAGGAGGAGTGTCATATGACACAGAAATACCCCTTAAAACTGACTAATAAATTTAATTTCCGACCTGGAGGAGTATTATATGAAATGCCACGCATGGCATTCTTGTGATCGTCTAAGTATATAAAGAGCATACATATGTCATACATGATGATTTAAAAATTAAAAGGGAATGGGCTGTCTTTTGCAGAAGAACAGGCCAGAGGGTCCTCCAGGGGGCAATAGGGCGGTCCAAACTACAGTGTCTGCACCTTGCTCTACTGTCAGTATGCCTGTGTTGTTGTTCAGATCTGTTTTGGTGAAACCAGGACATACACAATTCACACAAATCTTTTGGCCGTTTACCCTATTTTGTTCCAAAGATCTGGCCAGTAATCGGCTATAAGCATTCATGGCCATCTTGGCAACACTGTAATGGGTAGCTATTGTTCTCCATGTGTTATAAGTGCCTTGCTTGACATCTTCCAGATATGCCTGCAAAAATGCTTCCACTTTCTCCTCAGAAAGATTGTCTGCATCCAGTAGCTCCTCCCTCCATGTTGGGTGTCGTAAATTCTGTAACATCCAACTTGAACTCTTTTTAATGAGCACTTGAGGTTTTGCATCAAAACCCAATTCAACGTTGATCAACACACATTTGTAGCAATTTCTGTCATCCTATCTTTCCCGGCCAATTCTACTGAGTTGCAAACTGATGATGAAATCCATACAAACATATGACACAGATCGAGGATGCAATTGTCTTATTATGGATCAGTTTTTTTTATATACCTGCAGTTGCCCTAGGGATGAACTGACGTTTACGATTCTCGCTCCGGCAGCTGAGGAGGCTTTCAAAATGGATAGTAATCCCTCAGTAACTCGCTTCACGCCTCTATAATTTGTGTCGAAGGTGTTCTTGGCTGCTTCACAACTGTCTTCTGATCCTCCCGCGATGGCTGCGTTGTTGATCTGCACGTATTAACAAAAAGCATT
Source organism: Cibotium barometz (assembly GCF_041138505.1). Classification (NCBI taxonomy): domain Eukaryota; kingdom Viridiplantae; phylum Streptophyta; class Polypodiopsida; order Cyatheales; family Cibotiaceae; genus Cibotium; species Cibotium barometz. The sequence continues at coordinate 40,724,441 of NC_141076.1, forward strand.
TGAATGTCCATCCGAACCACAAAAAGCAGACTCGATCAAAACATTGCACAAGTTCCATACCAAGATGTCAATACCACCATAGCTTTCCTTGAGCCAAGTGGCCAGTGCGGACACTGAATCAGAACTCCGAACGTCTAAAACATGAAAGTCTATGTTCTTCAGCCCTTCTTCTTTCAGCTTCTTCACGGCTTCCAGGCCCCTTTCCGGATCTCGGGCTGTCAAAACTACGGTAAGTCCTTCCTGTGCAAGCAGCTTCACAGTCGTGAAGCCGATTCCTTTGTTGCTGCCCGTCACTACAGCAACCGTATCTTTCGTCCACCACCTGAAATTCGCACAACATAATTGATCAGCAATTTCTCCACTTCTCTGTTAATGTCTCCACGCAAATTTCACACAACACTTCAAACTCCCTCGAGCGCCCGAGCTAGAACAAGGCCAGACATGAGCTGCAATCTACTGCAGTTTGTCCCAGCATCAAGGTACATCTATTCCTTCTGTACACACATCTAACTGTGATACCAAATCATTTCGCCGAATACAACGCGACGGATTTTAAGATGGGCCTGGATTGATGGACAGAAACATTAAGAGTTGCAAATTAGGATCACCTTGGAGATGCAGCCATGCCGATCAAACCAGTTGGAATGATGAATAAATAAACAAGCAGCTTCGCACTGGAATGATGATTGAATAAACAAACCAAGCAGCAGCAATCAACCAATTTGCGGACTGCTGCTTGGCATGGAATTATAATATAGGAGCGATGGGAAGATGATGAGGACGCGATGTCACGCGTGATGTTGGCAATTTGTTTTTATATATTTGTGTCCAAGGGCACTAATAGTCAAAGTTGCGTGTAATGGAAGAAAGCTTCTTCTTCTTTCTATTCTATTTCTTAAATCTCCGACTGGCGTGTGCCACCCGTGGCAAACCCCCCCCCCCCCCCCCCCCCCCCCCAAAAAAAAAAAAATCAAACTCTCACCAAAACTTTGTCATTGTAAAAATACAAAAAAAAAAAGAAAGTGCATCGTTTTCTCACATTTTTGATTGAGATGTGACATTAGGAAAATTCTAGACTCAAAATTAGAGGGCAGATTGAGTGACATGAAATCTACTAACGATATTCACCGGTGGTGGGACCTCTGTACAAACCCACCTAAAATGTGAAAAAACTCTTATCTTCATGAAATATTAAAAAAACCATCACCTTGTCTTAAAATATTTTAAACCGTTTTTTGTCAGCACCTAACACAATAAAAGAATATTTTCCACCTTCCTGTGTTAGACGTGGAGCACTAAAAAATTCTTTCCACCACCCCTAGAACTAATGATTTTGAATGCTTGGAATAGATAGATACACAATCTCCTGGTTATTCCCTCAACTTGGTTCCACTTTTGAAACTCCAAACATCTTTGGCGCATTTCTTCTTCCCTCGTTGATCCACAAAAGTGGTTAGCTCAGTCATCCACTTTCTGCTACTTCTTCTTTCTCATACGTCTATTAATCTCTCATGGCACCCGAAAGTGGACTAAAACGAGCAAGGAGCAGTATCTCATCTGTTGTGTTGTATAACATAAAAGATGAGAACGAAGAATGGATTCCCCAAGTATACAGGAAGTACTCTTGGGTCACTATGCAGCTAGGAAAACGTGGCCACTACCGAGTGAAGGGAAAGGCATTTGAAGACTTGGCCAAACATTGAAAAGGAAGGATCCTTGACTTCAAGATGGCACTAGAAGGGAAAACTGTCAAAGAACTGTTGATCCAGCATGTATTTATGCAAAAAGAGATCAACGTGGGACCATTGGAAGGACTTCCAAGACACAGATCACATTGTAAGTGCTTGTGTTTTGTATTCCAATGTTGCAAATAAGGTGATTGATATACATTTTTCTACCTTGAACAGATTTGTACCCATCCAATCTTCATGAGTGGGAGCCTGCACAATGCTTGACGGGATTCTTGAATGTCGTACATGATGGTGAGGTGGGGGAACTTCAATATGAAGGTCGTGCACCAAGTGATCTCGCAAGAAGTAGAACATATTTCTATGACTCATTTTATACCTTGTCCACTCAATCGAGTCGACATGGAAAGTTGGATATAAAATAATGATGATCAAATCAAAAGGATCTAAGCTATGGTTTGGAGCACAGGGAAAAAGAAGCCTAACTATTGTCGATTGCAATTCATGGTGCGGTTGACTATGGGGGCTAGGAAGAGGACAAACTTTGGAAAAGGAGCATTATTATATTGGAAGGGTTGCTACCTCTCCTTGCCTATTTAAGAAGGCTATTTCCTTTGTAATGTACACAATCTCCTCATTTTGATACACCCAACATACTTCTTGTAGCCATGCTACATTGCACTCCCTTAGCCTTCATCCTTCATATTTGATGCTCCTTCTCACTTAGATTTCCTTGCCCCACATAGAATGTTCCATCGCCTCATTTTCCTTATATTCTACCCATGCCATTCCATTGTATGTAAGCCTCCATTCACCATGAATATAGTATGATACCATCATCCTTTTGCAATGATTATCCTTTGTGGCACCTTTTCTCTCATGTAAAATCTTCCCTTGTCATTCATATCATGCTTACCATGTCTTTTCCTTCCCTCGCTCTCTTGTGGTAACTCATAATCAATGATGCCTCCTTTATCATGGCACATCACAACATTCTAGATGTGTTCGTATGCAACACTGCCACCAAATCATTGTGCACCCACAGTGTATGTGTGTGTGTACCATGTAACCTACAAAATTCCAATGTAACTAATCTAAACCATGGAGAATGAATAGACTTCAGACCATAATCACTCAAAGTTAAGAAATGAAAATAATGGAGTAATACCAATATTTGCCTTATTTCTCTCATTATTCAACTCATCCATGTCCTTCAAGTCTTTTGTACCACTTTCTTTACTAAGAATAGTGCTGTTGGGATTCACAAAATAAGGAATGCAAATAATGGAGTGGTTTCCTATATTTGCCTTATTTCTCTCATTATTAAATTCTTCCACCTCCTTCAGTCTTTTGTATTGCTTCCTTTAATAAGAATACCTTGATTTTGTTTCTTGAATGGATGAAACCTTGCCCATATCGCTCTATTGCAAGCTGGGGAGCTAGTTTTGTTGTTACTTTTTCTATTATCAATGGTGTATTTTGTCTAGTATGTTCATATCCATAATTAGCCATAAATTTGTTCAAAATATTTACTCCTACCTTGTGATCTAAAATTATGAGGCAAATCAATGAAATATTGAATCCATAGTGTAAGAGTTTGATACAATAGCAAGATATTCATCTACATATTGTTCAACTTGTTCTTCGTTAATCATGATGCCACCTAGGTAATGTTGTATCTCTTGTGCTATTGGTTTCCTATCTCTAATGATGTTCAAGAATTGGATAAATTCACTATCAAGGGCATGTCGTACAAAGTGTTTCATAGCGTACATAGTGCCATCTTGCCAATGTGAAGATTTTTTTATGTGACATGTAAACAAAAGTTTGCTTGATGTTTGCATTTTGCTGGCAATTGTGCAAGGTCTCCAAACAATAGCGTGAGTTTGTTTTCAAATGGGTTGAATATAGATTGTTATGTGACCGCACAAAGCTATTTCATTATGAGATCAAATGTCGTACACATCTGCTTTAATGAGTGCGTGATGTTGTTCATCTATTTCTGGAATAAATGATGGGTATAATTGTGACTAGCTTGTTAACTTGAATTGGTAATGTATTGTTGTAGCAATGCAATTGAGGCACACCTACAACTCTTATGGTTGTAGTTAATATTACAGATTTGTTGTTTTTCACAAGTTGGTATGTGATGAATTTGATTAAAAAGGATTTTCCTGCTCGTGGTGTGCCATGAATGATATGGAGTCCTTTTTCTTTAGAAATAATATCATTGTATATGGATGTTTACTCAGAAGTAAGGTTAGCATGTTTTCTAGTAAGCTCCTTTTGTAGGTAATGATCATAATCAAAATGATACATGTATGGAAACCAAAATACATCAAATGATAATTATATTTTACTTTTAAATCAACAAATATGTGTAGCCTATAGGCGTGCAACATTATTATTATTAGTATTTTAGTATCAAGACAATATACTAGCCAATTTGGTATTGGAAGTAGAATTGTTGACTCATATATCAAGTATGGCAGTCTAGAGGAGGCTCACAAAGTGTTTGATGATACTGAATGAAGACAACAAACAAACGATGTTTGGAGAGGGGCGAAGAAGAGAGACAGATTAGACCTTGAAATTTGTTGTATAAACCAAGTCCAGCTTGACTACACAATTTCCGTAAGGTGCACTCAAAAGGAACTCACCAAATTTGCTTTGGAACGGGCTGAGATTTGCTCAAGAAAAGAAGTGCAATTACGGGGGATGCAACAACTGGAGAGGAAGAGGGGACCATACAGGATGAGAGATATGATGGAATAAAGGGGGGATTTCCTACAAATATAGGCCCTAGGGAGGATCCAAGAATGGGTCGACCTCCTTAACTTGCCTATTTTTAAGGGGTTAGGATCAATGTCCCACCCCCAACCCACAATCTTGTCTATCCCAACCTTGTGGCTAGCGTAGCTATGGCAAAAACTCAACTTTCTGGTGCAAGTATCATCATGTATGAAGGCCATTCATTGAGAGACCTTGTAGCAGCTGGCCAACTATCCAGTCTACAATTTTCCTTTTAAAGTTAGAGCCAAATTCTAAGAGTATTACTTTCAAACCAGCTCTACATAGACTGTGAAAGTTTTCCCCTGCATGTAGTCTACTTCAGTAGTAGACCTTTGTGGGCACATCTCTACAGTTGCACATGAGCTCCGATGGCTACCAAGATTTACAAGGTGCTTCATTATGTATCAAACAACATGTTCAGCATTCTAAATACCATCAACAATTCTTTAGTTAATACCAGATTCCAAAAAACCAAACAATGTTTGACCTGCTTAAATTTTGAGAATTGTGCTCCTGTTTTTTGAGAGATCTCTTTATGCATGTCTCTTATATAACCCTTAAACTTATGCATGCCTTAAGCATCCCGGCCTTAAGCAATCCTCTAAACATATTTGTGCAAAGTTAATATGACCTGCCATATGTAGCCCTTCAAAAGGACTTAAGGTAGCATTGTGCAATCCTTAAGCAAGCCATATCCAGGCTGCCTTAATAATGCATTAAGGTTTCCATTTGCCAATAATCACTGGTTAGTTTCTTAACTTCAAGCCTTGAGACATTTGCAAGGTTTGCTTTGCCACACCAACCAAAATCCTCCACATCCAACTATGTTTTTAAAATCAAAATTGTTAGTAGCTTTAAAGAGAGAGAGAGAGAGAGAGAGAGAGAGAGAGAGAGAGAGAGGTGTTGAGGCTCTGATACCATGTTAAAAAAGACAATGTGTATAGTAGAGAAAATAGTTCAGTCTCCCAATAATCACCAGTAGAACTTGAGATAGGTAGCTCCAAAAGTGTGAGCTAAAAGGAATCAGCAAAGGCTATGAAATGACGAGATGTATTACTGAATGCTACACTGTTTAGTCTCCAGGATTGCCAGGATTCTAGAGAAGTCAACTTAAGCATTTTTTGGCAGGGCTGATGTGAGACCTTATGTTTCTTGGTGGTATGCCATGTAAGCTGGTTAGCTAGCTACTATACGGGGTTGGCCAGTTTGGGCAAGTCCAATTTGTTATGAAAAAGGCTCATATATTACTCTTCCACACCAACTCTTCTAGTAGTATTTTCTCTTTGTTGCCACCAGACTCCATTTTCCTTGCATCTTTTTCTGATTTGGCACTCAGATATGCTATAGCAGCAAATGTCACTTCAGTACATCAATCATCAATTGGCATAGCTCCAAAACTAAGGGAGAAAGTCCCATATTCTATCCTAATCGAGAAGCATTTCTACTTGCATTACATAGATACTTATGCTTATAGTAGGGAATGCCATGAAGTGCACTATCAAAGACCAGCAACATTATTTGTAAATGAAATTTCTAGTTCTCCAATCACCCATGTCAGTAAGTTCAGGAGCATCTTATAAAAATGTATTTTTTTCTCTTGTGCTGCACATTAGTTTTTTCCTGGTATCAATAACATGGTCTATGGTATTTAACATTGCAGGGGCTTTGTTGTAAATAAATCTCAAGTTTAATTTGGATTCACAGCCTATTCTTGGTGCAGCAAGCAGTACCACATTTGCAAGGCCTGGGGGGGGCAGATTGGCTTGGTCGACAAAAAATGTTATGCATATCTGCAATAATTTTTATTGTATTGGTGCTTTGCTGATGTGCTAGTCTCTAAATGTGTACATGCTATTGGTGGCCCGCTTGATAGATGGTATTAAAGTGGGATTGGCTGTGATAGTGGCTCCTCTAGACATTTCAAAATGGGCTCCTATAGAAATTTGTGGAGAGTTAAACACCTTGCCATAGCTTTTTGGTACTAGAGGAATGTTTCTAGCATATTGTACGGTTTTTAGGATGTCCCTCATGAGGATCCAAGCTGGAGAATAATGTTAGGACTTATACTTGTACCTTCTCTCATCTCTTTGGCTCTTGGAGTTGTTTATCTATCAGAGTCTCCAAGATGGCTTGTGAGCAAGGGTAGGACAAAAGAGGCTAGACAAGTTATACAATAGCTTCGCAACAAGGAAGATGTATTAAGTATATGCATCTAGAAATTTTCTCTTGAAGCATTCATTTTATTGGTATTCTCTTGAAGGTTCTGATAAAGATTACCAATGGGGCAAGGTGCTCAACATTGTATTCCTTTAATCTGGGTCTTCCCCACTTATGAAATGACAATGTGCCTCCTTTCAACAGTAAAGAATATAGAAGAAGAAAAGAAAATGAAAACCAAGAATAAAGGGACAAAGGAAAAAGGTGGAAAGGAAAGGAAAAGGAGTATTGGAGCTGACATGTAACATATGGGAAAGCATGACGTAAAGAAACTATAAAAAATCATGTATCTCACTTGCAAAGATAGGTTAACAAAGGAATCTGAATAGGTAGATCGAAGAATTATCGTTGTGCACTCAAATTTCACTGACAAGGGATTATTTGTTTATTCTGCACTCTTCTAGGAGACCACTACCATGTGCTTGCCTTCATCAGAGTTGGTTTTACATGCTGTGGCTCCAAGGGTTTAAAGATTGGTAAGGCTCTGAAGAGGACATTACTATTTACATCCTAGCATGGGAGCATCAGGAGCCATAAAAACTAGTTAAATTAGTTGTGGCTCCTCTGAAGTTTATGTGTGGCAGAGGACCTAAGATAAAATTGCGAGGGTGGAAAAGCCATTCCTAGCTAAGGGGGGGAACTATGGATGGTAGAAACCATAAGGAAGAGCATGGATGCTGCACCAAATAGAAAGAGAAGATGGAAGACTGTGATAAGAATTTGTGCTTAGAGCTTTTGTTGAGGGTCTCTTCAAAGAGGATTTTACTTCCATCTTTGTATATCTGAAGGAGAGCTCTTGGATTAGATGCATCATTTTATGACTATTATTAAAAATAATATTGAAGGTTCTATGCCAACACAACTAATTTCATCTATGTATGCTAGATAAGATTGGGCTCAGTCTCAACCATCGAAACATGTATTTTCTAGCCAATGGCATTGATAGTGATATTGATAGTTCTGTCTTTGGTATCTAGAAACTAATGTAATTTTAGTACACAAACCAAATGTGGGCTTGAAATTGAAATATTTCTTTGCTTCTTTTTCATAGGATAGATGGCACTTTTGGTGGAAGGACTCGGTGTCGAGGCTGATACCTCTTTGGAAGAGTATATAATCCAACATGCTTATTTTATTAGTGAGGAGGAAGATTTAAGGACAACTAGAGAGGAAGCTTACATTAAACTTTATGCACCTAAAGATGATGCATCATACATTGTAAAGCCCATTTCTAGAGTAGCTAGTTCACAAGGGATTCTCTCAAGACCTACTAGAATATTCCAATAGGGTACTCCTCAGCTTCAGAGTATTCCTCTCATGGACCCGATGGTTACTTTGATGGGAAACCTTGATGGCACATTCTCCAACAGTTTCTCTGGCTTTGGAAGCATGTATAGCAGTGCTCAAGGTCAACAATTTGAAGCTTTTGATGATGGGAAAAATGAAAAATGGGATGAAGGGAATCTGCAAGGGGGGCAGGAAGCAAGTGTTTACCACTCTAAAGAAGGAATGGTTGGAGAAATGGATGAAAATCTAACGAGCCCTCTGCATTCGAGACACAACAGTCAATGGGAGGAAGGAGATCTATCTAGAGTTGATTCTAGCACTGGGACATCTGTGTTTAAGAATAGAAAAGCACTTTCATCTATGGTATCTCAAAGTGTTGTATCAACCAGTGCAAATAGATCACCGTATTGGTAATCAGACTAAGGCTTGTATCGATCAATTGTGGCTTATGAAATCAAAGACCGATGATGAATGCTGGAAAGCATAGCATAGCATTGAAATTCATTGAACAAACTGCCATCCTTCTTTCGAAATTTTTCAAAGTGCTCTTCAAATTGAACAACATATGATTAGAAAGAAGAAAGAAGGCACGAACCTTGATGATGTCTGCTTGAATTGGATTCTTTGGTAGATGAAGGACTATGCTTGATATAGGAAGGGAAGAACTCTTCAATTCTCTAGTGATGTGACCAAGGTGAATATGAGATTGCGCACTGGCGTGAAAAAGGATGAGATTGCAGCTGAAACCGCTTCCCTTGAAACAAAAAATCAGCACCCTTGGATCAATAGGAATCGAAGGGATGCCATTTGCCCACATGGTTCATTCTCCATCCAGGATTCCCAAATTGGACTAGGCTGGTCATGTAAAGAGCATTATTAAAAAATCATTTATGCTAAATGCTTGTGAAATGCAAAGATTTTTAAAAATATTGATGTGTGTGTGTGTGTTGTGCACATGCGTGCAAGCACTTGTGTATACTCTTGTACATGTGTATACATGTGTGCATGTGTGCGTGCTTGTGTGAGCGTGCATGTGTGCGTGTGTGTACGTGCATGCGTGTGTGTACAATTGAACATGGTTTTTATTGTATGTGTTTGCATATATATACAAAGCGGGGGGGGGAGAGGGGGTTTTCATGTGGCATTTCCATGTTACAACATGCAAGCTAGATCGAGTTGTTTTACAAACCCTCATTTACAACCCGTATAGTCACACAACATTCAAATTATAAGCTAGATCGCATTTCCATGTTACAACATGCAAGCTAGGTCAAGTTGTTTTACAAACCCTCATTCACATTTCTAGCATTACCCCTACAGTCACACAACATTCACATTATAAGCTAGATTGCATTAATAATATTGCTTTGTTTCATGGAGAGTGAGCCATAGCATTTCCTCTACAAAGCTCTTCTTTACTTATTCAATAGATCACCATTTGCAACTACTTTCATGTTGTGCTTGCTTGTTTCATCATCACCATCACAAAAAATGCAAGAATGGGATGGCTATTAGAGAAAGCATGGTTGCACTACACTATCTTACATATTCATGCTCAATTCCGTTGCCGGAATTGAATGACTTAAAATGGAGCACGTCCCTATTTTTTAGCATCAAATTCATGTGAGGACTACTAGGTGATCTATGGACGCAAGAGGGAGAGAGAGCCATCATGCAGAGTGAAAATTCTAGCAACCAGTCGAAAGACTGATTCGAAGGGAGAGGCCACATATTTATCTTTTTTGATGTCGGTGTAGAAAATTCCATACTTTCATTTTTTACCCCCCTCTTTCTTCGCCCTCAACTAATTTCGTGATTTTATGATTTCTTCAATCAAAGGGGACATATTGCTCCTTAAGAAATAGAATCTATTACATATGAAGAGGAGACACAAAGCATAGTCCTGCCACTTGCCCCCTTCCATGTCATCACCCGAGCATGGCTCCTTACACGTGACACTTCCGTGCCTAAAAAATCAGAAGAATTGACTTCCAAAAGCTAGGTCTTGCTTGAATCTTCATTTTCCACAATCTTTCCATTTGCAACCATCAACATGAGTGCATTTTCTTCACCTTGAATCTTGTATCTTTCACAAATCACTTGCCAAGTACTTCTCCAAACGTGCTTGGGAACTCTCTACTTCAGTTTATGTGAGTTAATTTAATCATAATTTCGATATGTTGATTCTATTTGTTCCCCATGCTGATTTTTTGATCCTAAATGCCCAATAAGCACCGTGGGTCTGCAGATTCTCTATAACTCTATATGCAATAATCTAATCTTGGGACATATCAGCAAATTACTATACTCTACAAGACACATATTAGCATTAGATGCTCATATCAGGTGTGTAATACACTAGAGTCACGAAGAAAGGTTTGTGGTCTACTAGACATATCAGCTCATATTGAAGTGTAATACATTAGAGAAATATTGAAGAAATGAATTTTTAGATTTTTTTCATTGAACAAACCGTTGACCCTTATGGCCAATGCCCATCGATCAGAAGATGACTATTGTTTGACTGTACAACTAGCATCTTTCCCTTTAGATTGAAGCTATGTTTCATAAACAACCTTTGATTTATTGCTTTCATAGCATTTTGTTGTCTTTCAAACCTTGCTATATGCAATTTGCTTGAACATGCTATGAGTTTTACTCTCTACTTTTCTAAATGAAAACGGATGTAAAGTGTTTGCATAATGAATTGTGCTATTTGAAAATTTAATATTTCCTCTCATGATGAAAAATTAACAAGCCCTTTGGCTAGGTATGTAGGTAGTTGTTTACTGCATTGATAGTCCTCAATATATGAGAGACAACGTGAGATGAGTGTGAAAGAGAAGAAGGAGAAGAAGAAGAGCATTTTTAATGTCGTAGGAATTTTCCCAAGAGACCTCATGGATTGATCCGACGGTCCGAGTTGAACACAAAGAGACACAAAGAGTAGGCAAAATAAGAGTGTTATTGCGGAATAAGAATGTTGTTGTATTGCATGATTGAGTGATTACATCCATGTATAGCTCTGTAAGGCTATTGCGATTTTTGGGAAGTGGAAAAAGTAGTTGGTGTCGTGGATAGGTACGTCGTGGATAGGTACGAGCATAAAATACTATGTAGGTGATGATTGGCATAGCCAGACTAATAACTTAAGTCTTAGAGGTTCCAACATTAAAGTACTCTTGCTAAGCTAAGTGCATGAAATTGGCACTACGAAGCAAACATTGAAAATGGTATTAATCTACCTTCATCTAGTTCTCAACAAATGATTTGTATTTGTAGCTTACGTTGGGCTTATTAGGAAACCAACAATGTAGTCGGTTGCACCTGTGTGGTGGGCTGAAGGAATTATGAGAAAAGTCTCATGAAAGAGGATAACCTTTTTGTGACACTACCAAGGTACAATTTTTTGATTTTGCACATTGCAGCTGGAAGATGGGTCAATGCAAGCTTCTTATATTTCTATCTAGCCATCAAAAGATGCCTTGGTGTCAAATGCAACATTAACTCGGCTACAATGTGTAGCTTGTACTTTCTTTTTGTCAAATAGTGCAAGGCAAGCCTTTTGTGGAAGTACAATTGAGAACAAACTCATGTTTTGGTTTTCTAAATAAGTTTTTGCATCTTTCCCCCTGCTCGAGCCTCATACTTCTTAAATTATCAATTTTGGTCGTATATGATATGCTTTTTGTGTGCCATAGCTTGTTTTTTGCCCATTGTTTATGGTATCCAATTACAAAGGACTCTCGGATTGCAAATAGAGGGGAATTGCAGTTGCTCGTTTCACTTTTATAGAGATGGAAGGAATTGAACCTATTTTGCAAATCTACTCATCTTTAGCATTGCTACACCCCAACACTCATAGCAAAGGAGTTGCTATAGTGTGCCCGAACGATCATTGTAAAGACAATTTTCAAGACTAGAAGCTTAATGTACCATGCTTGAGCCTCTTACTTCTTGAATTATCAATTTTGGTCATGTATGATATGCTTTTTGTGTGCCATAGCTTGTTTCTTGCCCATTATTTATGGTGTCCAATTACAAAGGACTCTCGGATTGCAAATAGGGGGGAATTCCACTTGCTAGTTTCACTTTACGGAGATGGAAGGAACTAAAGCTATTTTTGCAAATCTACCAATTCATCTTTAGCAATGCTACACCCCAACACTTATAGCAAAGGAGTTGCTATAGTGTGCCCGAACGTTCATTGTAAAGACAATTTTCAAGACTAGAAGCTTAATAAACCATGCTCGAGCCTCATACTTCTTGAATTATCCATTTTGGTCGTGTATGATATGCTTTTTGTGTGCCATAGCTTGTTTCTTGCCCATTGTTTATGGTGTCCAATTACAAATGTCCAATTACTAAGGACTCTCGGATTGCAAATAGAGGGGAATTCCACTTACTAGTTTCACTTTACGGAGATGGGAGGAACTGAAGCTATTTCTGCAAATCTACCAATTCATCTTTAGCAATGCTACACCCCAACACTCATAGCAAAGGAGTTGCTATAGTGTGCCCGAATGATCATTGTAAAGGAAGTTTTCAAGACTAGAAGCTTAATGTATCATTTGTTCACGAAAGCATGTAAATATTAACATGGTTTCAATTTTTTGTCATGACTTTCCAAAAAAAAAAAGGAAGTTTTCTTACTTATACATGTTTCTGCTTGAGAGGTTTGAAATTTGTTGACGCATTAAGGGCCTCTCCTTGTTCCAAATGACTGAAATCCTTTAGAGAGGGTTAACGTGATATGCAAGTTACCTAATGAAAATTTGTAGTGCCATATGATGATGTAAGGATATGTGTTGGAGTGATGATTTACTTTTTTTGCCGACATATGTCAAAATCTATGGCTTTGACCATTTCAGATCACATCTCAATCAAAAATGTGAGAAAACCCAGGTTATGGGTTCGAACCCTGCTGGCCACTCCGATTGATGTGCCTTGCCCCTGATTTGTGGGATAAGGGGGGTCCCATGGGTACTAAGCCCGTCTCTTCTCTAATGCCAACTTTTAAAAAAAAAATGTATGCACTTCCTTTTTTTTTTTAAAGGTATTTTTACAATGGCAAAGTTTTGGTGAGAGTTGGATTTTTTTGTTTTTTGGGCTTTGCCACGGGTCAGTAGAAGATTTAAGAAATAGAATAGAAAGAAGAAGAAGCTTTCTTGCATTACACGCAACTTTGACTATTAGTGCCCTTGGACACAAATATATAAAAACAGGTACCCCATTATTGCCAACATCACGCGTGACATCGCGTCCTCATCGCTCCTATATAATTCCATGCCACCTACAACGAGAAGCAGTCCGCGTGATTTGCAACAGAAAGCCGCTGCTTGGTTTGTTTATTCATCATTCCAGTGCGAAGCGAAGCTGTTTGTTTATTTATTCATCATTCCAACTGGTTTGATCGGCATGGCTGCATCTCCAAGGTGATCCTAATTTGCAACTCTTAATGTTTCTGTCCATCAATCCAGGCCCATCTTAAAATCCGTCGCGTTGTATTCGGCGAAATGATTTGGTATCACAGTTAGAGGTGTCGTGACAATTACAAAGATTGTGTGTACAGAAGGAATAGATGTGGGACAAACTGTAGATTGCAGCTAATGTCTGGCCTTGTTCTAGCTCGGGAGTTTGAAGTGTTGTGTGAAATTTGCGTGGAGACATTAACAGAGAAGTGGAGAAATTGCTGATCAATTATGTTGTGCGAATTTCAGGTGGTGGACGAAAGATACGGTTGCTGTAGTGACGGGCAGCAACAAAGGAATCGGCTTCACGACTGTGAAGCTGCTTGCACAGGAAGGACTTACCGTAGTTTTGACAGCCCGAGATCCGGAAAGGGGCCTGGAAGCCGTGAACAAGCTGAAAGAAGAAGGGCTGAAGAACATAGATTTTCATGTTTTAGACGTTCGGAGTTCTGATTCAGTGTCCGCACTGGCCACTTGGCTCAAGGAAAGCTATGGTGGTATTGACATCTTGGTATGGAACTTGTGCAATGTTTTGATCGAGTCTGCTTTTTGTGGTTCGGATGGACATTCAAATGCTGAGCAATTCCAGTAATTTGTTAATACGTGCAGATCAACAACGCAGCCATCGCGGGAGGATCAGAAGACAGTTGTGAAGCAGCCAAGAACACCTTCGACACAAATTATAGAGGCGTGAAGCGAGTTACTGAGGGATTACTATCCATTTTGAAAGCCTCCTCAGCTGCCGGAGCGAGAATCGTAAACGTCAGTTCATCCCTAGGGCAACTGCAGGTATATAAAAAAAACTGATCCATAATAAGACAATTGCATCCTCGATCTGTGTCATATGTTTGTATGGATTTCATCATCAGTTTGCAACTCAGTAGAATTGGCCGGGAAAGATAGGATGACAGAAATTGCTACAAATGTGTGTTGATCAACGTTGAATTGGGTTTTGATGCAAAACCTCAAGTGCTCATTAAAAAGAGTTGGATGTTACAGAATTTACGACACCCAACATGGAGGGAGGAGCTACTGGATGCAGACAATCTTTCTGAGGAGAAAGTGGAAGCATTTTTGCAGGCATATCTGGAAGATGTCAAGCAAGGCACTTATAACACATGGAGAACAATAGCTACCCATTACAGTGTTGCCAAGATGGCCATGAATGCTTATAGCCGATTACTGGCCAGATCTTTGGAACAAAATAGGGTAAACGGCCAAAAGATTTGTGTGAATTGTGTATGTCCTGGTTTCACCAAAACAGATCTGAACAACAACACAGGCATACTGACAGTAGAGCAAGGTGCAGACACTGTAGTTTGGACCGCCCTATTGCCCCCTGGAGGACCCTCTGGCCTGTTCTTCTGCAAAAGACAACCCATTCCCTTTTAATTTTTAAATCATCATGTATGACATATGTATGCTCTTTATATACTTAGACGATCACAAGAATGCCATGAGTGGCATTTCATATAATACTCCTCCAGGTCGGAAATTAAATTTATTAGTCAGTTTTAAGATGTATTTCTTTGTCATATGACACTCCTCCTCGGCAATTAAACGTATTAATCAGGTTTTGAGGGGTATTTATTTGTCACATCGGGTATTTATTTGTCATATGACACTCCTCCTTGGAAATTCAAAATATTAATCAGTTTTAAGGGGTATTTATATGTCACATCTTTTGGTCTTCGAATATATATATATATAGAATCGATTTTTGATATTGATTTTCAGCTCGTCGTAAGAAAAACTCTGTAGCTCTGTGTCTCCCCCTGTTTCTCGCCCTTTCAATCTGCAGCGCAGGCTCTCCTTCTCTGCGGGCGGATGCCCTCCCAAGTGCATGGGCACTGAGCGGAGGAGCCCATTCCTGATTAGACCTCAGACCGTTTCAGCATCACCTGCAAAAGTAAGTCCAATGCTCAGCAGTCACTTCAACATAGCTTCTCCTTCAACCTCTCAGCTAGCCCCCCCCCCCCCCCCCCCCCCCCCCCCCCCAACCCGTGGAACCCCATTCCTGAAAAATCATGGAGTGGAGAGACTATCATGGAAGCAGTAATGGACGAAAACTCAAGGGAAACAGGATGTCATAGCATCCAAGATGGGGAAATTTTCAGGCTTCTTGGAATCCCCATGGGTTTCAAGGTGTCAATGAAGCAAAGATGGCAGTGGGTAATGGAAAAAATAGAAAGTAAGCTACTGAGATGGAAAAGGAAGCAACTTTCTCTAGCAGGTAGAATTATGGTCCTCAACCACTTCATCATCCCCTCTACGATCTACTTCCTCAGTTGCTGGAGGCCTCCTGATGCTGATCTCAATGAATTCACCAAGCTATGCAGAAACTACCTTTGGGGAGGTGACCCATGGAACAGAAGCAGACCTAAAGTTAAATGGGATATCTGCACGGTCCCCAAAGCCAAGGGAGGACTGGGGATTATAGACATTCGTCTGCTTGCTGACAGAATGGCTGCTAAATGGATAATCAGAGCTTTGGAGAATCCAACTGAAGACTGGGCTCAGCTCCTGGTCAAAGACCTCCCCAGATTTACAATCACCGGACACAATAAATGGCTAAATCTACCCATTACCACCATAGTAGCATCCAAACACCCCATTACCCCTAAAGGGAGTCATCTGGTTACTTCAATCTGGAAAGCCTGGTTCAGATCTAAAGGTTTACTGTCCATCAATCTCAATGACAAGAAATCAGAAGGTTTAATAGCCGCCGACTCCTGCTGGTGGTCTATTCTCCCTCATCCTCTACTAGAACCAGAAGAAGAGAAAATAGCCCTTAATCTGCACAGAAAAGGACTTGCAACTTGGACAGATATCTTTAACCCCTACACCGGTACTTGGCTCACAAGAGCAGAGCTGGTAGCCAAATACGACTGCAGAACCCCAGAGCTAGACCTAGTACAAAGCAAAACATTCCAATGGAATACCCAGGAAATCTGGAGAATCAGCAGACCCCCCAACTTCAACATCTTGGCCCTTCGCTGGTTAAAGAATAAACCGCTCCTACCCATTCCTTTTCTTGAAAAGTCCCCCCCTATTCAGGTTACTCTGAACCGCAAATGGAACATAGCCTGGGACAGGAAAAGATGGTACAGCTGCCTCAAGGAGTTTCGGAGTCCACACATAGATCCTAAGAAATCTTGTCTCGCATGGTTGATTGCATACAGAGCCATCTGGACTCAGAGCAAAGCAGCCAATTTCAACATTGCCACAGACCAATGTTCTAGATGTGGCCTTCCTGAGGATGATCTACACATTTTTATACACTGCAAACACATCTCAGATTCCTACAAAGAGTTACATGCAGTTATTCTTAGATGGGGGAAAGATGTAAACTGGAAGAATACAATTCTAGGAGAAAACATAGGGTGCTCTTCATCTCTGTGGAATGCAATAAGGTGCGAGTACCTATGGCATGCATGGCTTCAGAGGTTAGCTGTCACTTTTGATAACCCTGAAATCAAGGGCCCTCCTCTAGCTGTTTGCTTAACCACAACATGCATCAGATACTGGAACAACCAGACACAAGCCCTATTCAAGCTAGAGAAGAGGCTGTTGATTAAACTACAAAAGAGAAAATCAGATTACACATTGGAACTACTTGAAAAAACCAGAAGCCAGATCCTTCTAATCCTCTCAAAAGACAGAGCATTAATAGAAGCTATCAGAAGGATGCAGTAAACAAACCTATCTCTCCCCCCCATAGGAGAAGAGGAGATACATCAGACATGCAGGCATTAAGACTCAACCAAGAGAAGCTGAAAAAGCAGCTAGGGCAAAGTGACCTGGCGGTTACAGAGAGGCACCGGTGGCCTGTCCACCAGGAAATCTGGAGTGACGCACGCAAACCGACAGATCTTCTCAGGTTAGACCAAGACCGCAGGGCCGCAGATATGCCATAGTCATTGAATGCAGAGCCCCAAATCAAGAAGAGTCCTGTACCAGCCTCAGCTACCTCTTCTGTTGCACCTGCAAGGAAGGGAAAAGAATCAGAGAAGAGGATTCCTGAATTATCTCAACCGTTACCCGTGAGAGGAAGGCGTCCTGGTGATCCAAGATGAAAGATCAAGGGCCCCATGAGGGCTCCTACAAATGGATCGTAGTCAACCAGCCAAAAGGGAGAGGAAACTTCATGCCCCCCTAGAGTTAGCCCCCTTCTTCTGCCAGGGGTCACCGCCATCTGGACTCATCATTAAGAAAGGAAAAGAAACATCACAGAAGGACTGTCGCCCAGCGGCCCGTTCAGGGAGCCTGCAAAACAGATAAAAATACCAGCACCATCCTCCCCCCGATTGGAGAAGCAGGGTCCCAGTCAGAACTGTCCGTGCTGGAAGAGACAAAGGAGGAAGTGACGCCAAACAGAAAGATGATGCTCCCCTGCAAGCCTCACCCGTCGACCAGAGTTGAGAGAAGTAGCAGACCAGAGAAAGAAGGGAGAGGAGATCGATCTGCAAGTGGAAGGAGGAGGAGAGGTGAGAGGCTTCTCTAAACTCATCATCAGCAAGGCCGTAGAATGAACAGGATCCAGGTTGGAGGGCTCGCCATGCAAAGATGCCATCGCAAGGCATCAGCAATTCAGATCATGCAGCCACTATTTTTCTCCCCTCACACGCGTTAGCACATGCTATCACATGCACTGAGCGTGCCACTTGGCCGACTGAATCACCAGCCAACACGTGGCCCCAATGTAACCTTGGATTCCTCCTTTTCTATAGTTCATCTGCCTTTTTTTGAAATATATATATATATATATATATATATATATATATATATATATATATATATATGCCTTGCTTTTAGCTTCATTTTTTAGATTACTTAACCCTAAAAATCATCGTTCGGACTTTTGGAGAAGCAATTTCGGTCAGAGAGTGGGGGTAAGAAGGTGGGTGGGGCCTTGCATTCTCTTGATGAGCGTTCTTAGCGAGTTCATGTTGGTTTTGCTTGCAATAAAATTAAATTCCAATTAAGAAAGATATGTGAAGATGGAAGCATCGAGAATGAGTGGAGTACTAAGGGACCACTCACGCCATCGCACTACATTGACAAACTGCTGCTTCGAGACGTTGACAATTTAGAAGAGTGAGGGTAAGTAAGTAGTATCTCTATCACGTGAAAAAGATATTCCAAAAGGTAAAGCTAAATGAAGCACGCACAATGCAACATGAAATCCCCAAGGACATTCTAATGCATCGAATAGAAGGAAGACAACTGGCATGCAAGCAACCATTTAAGAAGTTGAAGCTGCGATTTAGCCCTTCTCCAGAGCAGGGGCACTATCTTGAAGTGATTTGCTCTTTTTTTTTGGGGGGGGGTGTCACTGTATAGGAATTAGCCACCATAACACGTGCATTCAAGGGGTAATTAAAAAACCCTTACTTACATACACTTTTTCAAAAACATGTACACTATAAAATGCGATTTTTTTTTCTCAATGTCATTAGATAAACCCCTTATGTATGTAAACTTTCTGTGAATAGTACCATTTTTATAATCGCTCTTGTTGAACCCGCGTGCTATGGTTACATACTTTTATTAACCCTCCCCCCCCCAAGGATTCACCAAGGAAAAAGACGTCATTTGTGTCTAATGACTTTGACTCTTAGCCATTGATGTCACCAAATTGTAAAGTTCTGAGAGCAGGCATGATTGGTCCCTAAAAGGAACCTTCCATGATTGGGCATGTTAGTGAGGAATGATCCTCCAAGTCTCATCCTCGAGGGGATCATCCATAGGAAGGTGACATGTCATGAGCATGCGTAGGCTTCTAGAAAACCCCTTTTTTATTATGAACTCGGGAGACCATGTTTGAGTTTCTATGATGTGCATGCAAGTCTAGTTATTCTATACACCCTCTCTTAAAATGTACAGATTAGGGCCCAACTTGCATCCCTTGAATAGCATGGTCCCTTATTCTTAGCGTAACTCAATATAGAGAGACATTTTTTCTGCGAAAAAAAAAGCTCAAGGAGTTTTAAGTGCATAAACTTGATTGCACACCCTAATAGAGAATTTTGGAAAATTCAATGTCTAACAAGTTCCAAATGCAACCATAATTTGCATACCTCTTCAATATGATATTATGGCAAAGCCTGAGGTTTTTAGGGGACCTAATATCATGTAGAACATCAAATTAGAAGCTTATTTTGGTTTATGTTTATGTTGTAATCTATGCTAATTTCAAAACACAAGGAATTAATGATACTGTTGAACTTCAAAGGCTTTTTTTTTCCCCTAGTGTGGCTCTAATCCTAAATGAATGACACCAATCAACAATTCTCATATTTAGAACACTTATGGATATGTCAAATTTACAAAAGTGAATCTTGCTATATGAAACATTTTTACCTGTTTGGGTGAATGTTACACATTCTTGGGCATGTTGTAATTATGTTTGATATTGCTTTTTCATGTTGCTTATATTTTTCCAATATAGTCTTATGAGTCTACTTTAAGCTCAAGAGAGCGAAAATACGAAAAAAATATGTCTAGAACAAGTGGTGATTTTTTTTCCAAGACATCCAAAAGGACACTTTCATGTCCTATTTTGCTACCAAAATAGTGTCAAACTATAGCCAACTGCCTCCTCGTGTCAATTACATCCCCATTTTATCTTCATTGAACTACAAAGTGGGCATGTTGCATTCAATTTGGCTCTTGAAAAATGCCCTTTTGCACTATCTTTTGACGGTCGAACAGCTTCCCAAAGGACTGCACATCGCCAATTTGTATAAGGTGCACAAAGCAGGCATGTATTGTGTTGTCATGTATGGGCACCCTGAGGATGTTGTCAAAGGGATAGGCATTATTATGAAAGAGTTGTCTAATCTTACATCTCTCACATCATGAGATTGTATTATTGTTGATATTGTATTGTAAGTCCTTTTTTATATACAAATATGAGGCCAACTTTGACTGCAATGTCATAGCTATACACCTATCTCTTTTAATGTATCTATGGCAATCGTTTGTAATGTAGCTATTGAATTGATTTGTTCAATTTGGATGAATCTCTTTATTTTTTATCCCTTTCATTCTTTAGGATTTCAACTTTTGTTGTCTCATCTCATATCATCAGACTATATTGTTGTTGATATTGTATCGTATATTCTTTTTTGTGTACAAATACAAGGTTGATTGAGTGTATTGTTTCATGAGATGGTCTTGTTGTTGATAATGTGTAGTAAATTATTTTTTAGGTAAATACAAGGCACAATGTCATGGTATGCATTTTGTTTCATAGTAGTATTTCAGACTGCATTTTTCCTACATTTAGTTATAACGCACTCCTAAAGTGCACGAACACTAGCAACTCATTAGGGGGCATTTGAACATAGAAAGGGCCTCATAAAGATTCCTAATCCCATAGGGTTAAGACTAATTTTTCTAGGATTAAGGAGACAAAGGTCATAAAAATGACTATTTGTGGACCTAAGAGTAGTGGGTCCCACTTCTTTGAGGCCATGAATTCTGCTGTATTGTTCTCCTCCATTCTTTACAAGTTATTGCGTGCATGAACAATCTTAAAATGATGAAAAAGTTTTTTAGTAAGAAAATCACTATTCTCTCGTTTTTTTTAATGAATCTAAATGCATTTAATACAAAATCTGTATAAAAAATCCTTGAGCTGCCTCCGAAATTCTCTTCTATCAATCATTAAGAGCCTAGATAGTGGCAAAACCTGTCAGACTCTTTCCATTGCTACTCTCGCCTCTCTCCATTCACACCATGCTTGTGGTCGCATTTTCTCAAGATTTTGTTTACAATCTTAATATTCTATCAAGCTCGACCTTGATTCCTTTCAAACTCTCTCCATTCTCTCTCTGCATTCTCAAGCTTTCTCTTGCTCTTATTTGCTATCAGCTCATTTCGATTCTATGGCATTGAGAGAAGCAACAAACATTCAATATTCAACAACAACATCACAAAAGAAGGACTTACATGTTCGCATACTGATTGAGTATGCACCAACCAAAAATGAACATTTGAGTACACAAGATAAGCAGACAAGAATACAAGAGGGTCATACTAACTTGGATCTTTGGGTTCAAGATGATTTTTCCCAACGATTCTTTTTCACATTATCCTCCTTCTTTCTCTGATATTCCATCATTTTTACAATTTGTTGAGGAGGGTGAGAATGGGTTGCTTGGGTATTATAAGAGATTAAATATAAGTGATGCAAATACAATGCAATTTTTACATGCACACTTACAAAGTTTGCATACTAATTTAAATGTCACTCAAAGTTCACTGCAATCTACTCAAAATCACATCTTACGGATGGAAGACCAAGAAAAAAACAAAGAGACACAATTTAAAAAGCTAAAAGAGATAATATCTTGAATGAAAAGCACTCCAATGGGAGCTAGAGAGTGCAAGAGACCAATAGCTGATATTCAAGAACTCGTGGTGGGTGGTGGCGCTCGCAAACGAAGAGTCCTGGCAATAAGGTATGGTTTTTAAAAAAGTAATGTTGATCTATGTTGTTTGGAATATTTATCATGTTGTAATGATCTTTTCTATATATTTTAGGAATTTCTTGAAAGAAGCAACTAGTGGTGGTGATAGTGCATGTATGAAGAGACATGATATTATTTCTATCATTCGTGATCCGAAATGGAAGAAATTATGAGTTCTCTTCACAAACAAAATCCTGAAAGATGTTACTAAGCTTATGAGCAATAATGAGGTACAAAATGCATGTGATGAAGTGGGCATCACCACAAAAGGATACAATGCATTGTATCAATTGCTAAAAGATACACTTCCCACACATGGTATAACAAAGAGCATTTTTCTTGTCCCTAAAAAATTGCAATTTGCAAAAAGAACATGTAATGAAGCGTAAAATCCAAGAATTCATATGTATCAATGACACATTGATCATAAGAGCTTGGGGAAAAAAGCGAGGGAAAGATGGGAACATTGCCTTTTCGTACAATGAGTTCAATAATATATTTGTTGATTTGAGACAGCTTCCACAAGCTATGATTTTATTTTATGTCCTTCCTGATCAATGTAAGGAAATTTAAAATGCAAATTGTTTACCATCTTCAAATATTGTACCTTTGTGTTGCGAGGACTGACAGTTGTTTTTTTCTTCACATGCTAGGTGAAAAAGTGAGTTTTGTTCTCAAGATGGATGAGTGTCAGATTGTGAAGAATAAGAGATTACAAAGAAAGAGTATTACACTCATGAATGAAGCAATGGCATATGCAAAGTGTTATCCATCTTTATTGAGTGATGATACCATACAAGAAACTAGTCCCACATTTAGTGTTCAATCTGAGAAAGAGTTGTGGTGGCTTGGGGCATTTGATGTGCCAAAAGAGACAAATGAGGTGCTTACTTGGGTTTTTGATATAATTCCTTGGATTACTGATGTCATGAAAGCACAAATTCAAGGGGAATGATTGGGAACTTTTAAAGTTGATTGGCATTTGGCAGGCAACTTGAAAACAATCGAGTGTGTACTTGGTTTATGAACAAGGTGCTAACTCTTAACCCTTGTCTATTTTGTATGAGGATGGTAGAGACAAAAAATCAAAGGGAGGTAAGCAAAGTAATCCTCAAAACCAAGGTGATGAGGACACGATAAATGGGGACTCTAACAATTGGATTGATGGTGTTATGTCGGCCAATATGCTAGTTGAGCGTAGTAGGCATTGAAATGACAGGAATTGGAAACCCATCATTCCTTTTGAATTAAAAAATGTTCACTTTTTCACTTTAAATGCATTCATGCGGGTATTTGACCACCTACTAAAGTGTCACATTGATTATGCTTTTACAATGCAAGGTAAAGACAACATGTAGCTCTTTGAAAGGTAGAGGATCTCCTAAACTCAATTGATTACCATGGTGGAAATGTGCGAATTGTTATTAATAAGAAAGCCTCCGAAATGAGTTATGAAATTGCACAAAAAGTATGCATGAGTGAAGCTAAAGCAAAACATTTTTTGGAGAGACCTAAGAAACGAAGAACTCTGTAAAGCCTTAGGAATTTTGGAAGGATTTGTGTAATTGTACAACTTTTGACTGCATTGAACTAAGTCTTGTGGTAACTCGTGAGAAAGTTTGGTCAATTAAAGAGGTGCTTCAAGAATTTACAAAGGCCATGGTGGATGCATGGGGTGAAACCAACATTTTACATTACATGGTATAATTTCTTCATTATTTTTACGAGGTTGCGTTTAAACAGTCCTAATTATGACGTGACTTTCTCATTGCTTTTGTAGCATATGTCGTATGTCCACACTGCATATTTTATGAATGAATATGGTTCCCTTGACAAGTGGAGTACACAAGGAATGGAAAAGTCGCACTATTGAGCGAGAGGAGTATACTTCAAAAATACTACACAACATGGAGGAGGCAAGACTCGTTCAAATTATCTTGTAGAGATGTTAAATTGGTTTTATAGATATACTTTTGAAAGAAAATTATCTATGAAAAAAGCTCAAACAAGCAAAACAGCAAAGGTAGCTAGAAATGGAGCTAAATCAAGGTCATCATTAAAATGGAGAGCTAGCACAGGACTAACACGGCATGTTGCATGGAGATCTTTACAAAGGCGAGAAGGAAAATTTGAAAATAATTTGTAATGATTCCAAAATATTTTACATTGCAAAAAAAACATTCCTTCATATGTACATTGTTAGAGCAAATCACTCTTCAGCTTCTTGACACACCTGAGTCTTCATCTTGTGGCATTTCTCATCTATAATGTAAGAATTTATTGTGAGTATAACCATGTAGGGATTCAACACTTTTCATTCCATGACCGAGATCACAGGCAGAATAGCATAAGAAATATCCAACTTTGGAAGGCCAAAAACTTGGACTGTATCCAAAGATATGAGTTGCAACTATTTTCTCAAATAAAAGAATAGCCCATATATCTAGAGAGGGCTTTAAGTGCAAGAACAAGAATACTTGCATCATTAGAATATTTTCTGTGAGTGATAAACCACAAAAATTTCATTGTCAATAGAAGACATGTAATGTGCCAATGAAGCATCAAGTCCAGCTCTTTTAAAATCACCAGGGCCACGTGATAGGAAACCATCCGGATTAGGAACATCAATCTACCAAACAAAACAGTCGTAGTGGGTTAAAGGTTTAATCCACAACATTAGTAGTTGGTTAAAGGTTCGAAGATGAATTACCCTTTTGTTTTCATCACTCCCAAGTTTTTTGCATCCCATAAATTGGAAGAACCAATGTCTTTTCCTTGATCAAGTGGTGGCGATCCTTCTCTACTAACTTCTAAAATGCCCATGCTTTTTTGAAGTTCTACAAATTCTCTCTCTCTGGTGGGAAGAGGAGGTTCACCTTTTTTGACCTTTTGAAAGCACAAGGACAATGCATTGGGAGCCTCAACAAAAATATTTGTCACTTCGGTATCTAGAGTAAAAAATTCCTCTTTGTGTTCGTTGAGAAAATCCTTTGTTAAAATGCACATATTTGCATAATTGCAAATGCATAATCCTCCCTCAAATTAACAAGTTTTTGTATATGAGACAAGAGTACATAACTTTTTCCATTGATCAAAATTGATAGCAAGCTAGGGATGACAAAATTAGAGCTTAACAACTCTCATGAAACAGTGAGGGTAAGTAAGTGAAAAAGATATTCCAAAAGGTAAAGCTAAATGAAGCACGCACAATGCAACATGAAATCCCCAAGGACATTCTAATGCATCGAATAGAAGGAAGACAACTGGCATGCAAGCAACCATTTAAGAAGTTGAAGCTGCGATTTAGCCCTTCTCCAGAGCAGGGGCACTATCTTGAAGTGATTTGCTCTTTTTTTTTTGGGGGGGGGGGGTGTCACTATATAGGAATTAGCCACCACAACACGTGCATTCAAGGGGTAATTAAAAAACCCTTACTTACATACACTTTTTCAAAAACTTGTACACTATAAAATGCGATTTTTTGTTTCTCAATGTGAATAGATAAACCCCTTATGTATGTAAACTTTCTATGAATAGTACCATTTTTATAATCGCTCTTGTTGAACCCGCGTGCTATGGTTACATACTTTTATTGACCCTCCCCCCCCAAGGATTCACCAAGGAAAAAGGCATGTTGCATTCAATTTGGCTCTTGAAAAATGCCCTTTTGCACTATCTTTTGACGGTCGAACAGCTTCCCAAAGGACTGCACATCGCCAATTTGTATAAGGTGCACAAAGCAGGCATGTATTGTGTTGTCATGTATGGGCACCCTGAGGATGTTGTCAAAGGGATAGGCATTATTATGAAAGAGTTGTCTAATCTTACATCTCTCACATCATGAGATTGTATTATTGTTGATATTGTATTGTAAGTCCTTTTTTATATACAAATATGAGGCCAACTTTGACTGCAATGTCATAGCTATACACCTATCTCTTTTAATGTATCTATGGCAATCGTTTGTAATGTAGCTATTGAATTGATTTGTTCAATTTGGATGAATCTCTTTATTTTTTATCCCTTTCATTCTTTAGGATTTCAACTTTTGTTGTCTCATCTCATATCATCAGACTATATTGTTGTTGATATTGTATCGTATATTCTTTTTTGTGTACAAATACAAGGTTGATTGAGTGTATTGTTTCATGAGATGGTCTTGTTGTTGATAATGTGTAGTAAATTATTTTTTAGGTAAATACAAGGCACAATGTCATGGTATGCATTTTGTTTCATAGTAGTATTTCAGACTGCATTTTTCCTACATTTAGTTATAACGCACTCCTAAAGTGCACGAACACTAGCAACTCATTAGGGGGCATTTGAACATAGAAAGGGCCTCATAAAGATTCCTAATCCCATAGGGTTAAGACTAATTTTTCTAGGATTAAGGAGACAAAGGTCATAAAAATGACTATTTGCCTAAAAGTAGTGGGTCCCACTTCTTTGAGGCCACGAATTCTTCTGTATTGTTCTCCTCCGTTCTTTACAAGTTATTGTGTGCATGAACAATCTTAAAATGATGAAAAAGTTTTTTAGTAAGAAAATCACTATTCTCTCTTTTTTTTAATGAATCTAAATGCATTTAATACAAAATCTGTATAAAAAATCCTTGAGCTGCCTCCAAAATTCTCTTCTATCAATCATTAAGAGCCTAGATAGTGGCAAAAACTTAAACTCTTTCCATTGCTACTCTCACCTCTCTCCATTCACACCATGCTTGTGGTGGCATTTTCTCAAGATTTTGTTTACAATCTTAATATTCTATCAAGCTCGACCTTGATTCCTTTCAAACTCTCTCCATTCTCTCTCTCCAATCTCAAGCTTTCTCTTGCTCTTATTTGCTGTCAGATCATTTGGATTCTATGGCATTGAGAGAAGTAACAAACATTCAATATTCAACAACAACATCACAAAAGAAGGACTTACATGTTCGCATACTGAATGAGTATGCACCAACCAAAAATGAACATTTGAGTACACAAGATAAGCAGACAAGAATACAATAGGGTCATACTAACTTGGATCTTTGGGTTCAAGGTGATTTTTCCCAACGATTCTTTTTCACATTATCCTCCTTCTTTCTCTGATATTCCATCATTTTTACAATTTAATGAGGAGGGTGAGAATGGGTTGCTTGGGTATTATAAGAGATTAAATATAAGTGATACAATGCAATTTTTACATGCACACTTACAAAGTTTGCATACTAATTTAAATGTCACTCAAAGTTCACTGCAATCTACTCAAAATCACATCTTACGGATGGAAGACCAAGAAAAAAACAAAGAGACACAATTTAAAAAGCTAAAAGAGATAATATCTTGAATGGAAAGCACTCCAATGGAAGCTAGAGAGTGTAAGAGACCAATCACTGATATTCAAGAACTCGTGGTGTGGGTGGTGGTGCTCGCAAAGGAAGAGTCTTGGCAATAAGGTATGGTTTTTAAAAAGTAATGTTGATCTATGTTGTTTGGAATATTTATCATGTTGTAATGATCTTTTCTATATATATTTTAGGAATTTCTTGAAAGAAGCAACTAGTGGTGGTGATGCTGACAACTATGGGGATATATTAAAGTGCATGTATGAAGAGACGTGATATTATTTCTGTCATTCGTGATCCGAAATGGAACAAATTACGAGTTCTCTTCACAAACAAAATCTTGAAAGATGTTACTAAGCTTATGAGCAATAATGAGGTACAAAATGCATGTGATGAAGTGTGCATTACCACAAAAGGATACAATGCATTGTATCAATTGTTTGCTAAAAGATACACTTCACACACATGGTATAATAAAGAGCATTTTTCTTGTCCCTAAAAAATTGCAATCTGCAAAAAGAACATGCAATGATGAAGCGTAAAATCCAAGAATTCATATGTATCAATGACACATTGATCATAAGAGCTTGGGAAAAAAGCGAGGGAAAGATGGGAACATTGCCTTTTCGTGCAATGAGTTCAATAATATATTTGTTGATTTGAGACAGCTTCCACAAGCTATGATTTTATTTTATGTCCTTCTTAATCAATGTAAGGAAATTTAAAATGCAAATTGTTTACCATCTTCAAATATTGTACCTTTGTGTTGCAAGGACTGACAGTTGTTTTTTTCTTCACATGCTAGGTGCGAAAGTGAGTTTTGTTCTCAAGATGGATGAGTGTCAGATTGTGAAGAATAAGAGATTACAAAGAAGGAGTACATCATCGGTCGACAAATTTTGCAATGTGATTTTATGGAGTATGTTCACTATGTCAGCTTGGCTATTACAACATTTGAAATAGCCGACATAAAGAAAAGATGGTACATGTTCCCAAACCAAAAGGAAGTCAAGTTTGTTTTGACAAACTGTCCAATTCAAAATGTGGATTGCATGATGATGGAGCTCTATGTTGCATTTCTTGCATTTCTATTTCTTCATGCAGACTCAAAAGATCCCATTGGTGAAGATGAATCTTCTAGCAAGTCCCCCAAACTCTGTGTAGTTGAAACACAAGCTAAAGAGGAGGATGAGGTCTTCGACCTTGTTTCACTTGCCGAGGAAAGGAGGCTTACAAAGGATTTTGACGTTGCGGAATTTAAAGCGTCGACTGTTATTGATGCCAACTCTACACCTGTTTCATGAGAGTTATATTTTGGAATCATTACAAATTATTTTCAAATTTTCCTTCCTGCCTTCATAAAGGTCTCCATGCAACATGTCGTGCTGGTCTTGTGCCGGCTCTCCATTTTAATGATGACCTTGATTTAGCTCCATTTCTAGCTACCTTTGCTGTTTTGCTTGTTTGAGCTTTTTTCATAGATAATTTTCTTTCAAAAGTATATCTATAAAACCAATTAAACATCTCTACAAGATAATTTGAACGAGTCTTGCCTCCTCCATGTGTAGTATTTTTGAAGTATACTCCTAGACTCGCTCAATAGTGCGACTTTTCCATTCCTTGTGTACACTTGTCAAGGGAACCATATTCATTCATAAAATATGTAGCATCATGGGCATACGACATATGCTACAAAAGCAATGAGAAAGTCACGTCATAATTATTAGGAAGTGAATGGGGTCTTCTTGGGCCCTTTAATTTGCCCAAGCCTAATCAAGGTGATTAAGGAATAGCCAAATGGGGGGTTGCCATGTGGATTGAAATGTTGGGTTTGTGAGAGAGGTGAAAGAGTGGTCAAAGGGTGCACTTTTTCCCCCAAAAAGGGGGGGAGGCAATTTTACAATTTTCGGACCTCCATAACTTCTACATACAAGCTCCGATTTGAGCGGAGATTATAGATCCGTGATCTACACATCAAGAGCTTTCCATAGATATGTTACATGATATGGTTTTGTTCGCTAGATTTTAAATTCCATTTTCTCCCCAAAATTCAAATTCGAATAAAGTAGCCGTTTTGAAGCTTCTAATTAGAAAACGTTTCTTTTTAAGAGAAAAGGTTTGACTCCTTAAACTGCCAAATAAAAGGGCCCAAGAAGCCTTCCATTGAGGTCCTAATGTTAGGAGTGTTTAAATGCAACCTCGTAAAAATAATGAAGAAATTATACCATGTAATGTATAATGTTGGTTGCACCCCATGCATCCACCATGGCCTTTGTAAATTCTTGAAGCACCTCTTTAATTGGCCAAACTTTCTCACGAGTTACCACAAGACTTAGTTCAATGCAGTAAAAAGTTGTACAATTACACAAATCCTTCCAAAATTCCCAAGGCTTTACAGAGTTCTTCGTTTTTTAGGTCTCTCCAAAAAATGTTTTGCTTTAGCTTCACTCATGCATACTTTTTGTGCAATTTCATAACTCATTTCGGAGGCTTTCTTATTAATAACAATCCGCACATTTCCACCATGGCAGATCCTCTACCTTTCAAAGAGCTACATGTTGTCTTTCTTTACCTTGCATTGTAAAAGCGTAATCAATGTGACACTTTAGTAGGTGGTCAAATTTCCACATGAATGCATTTAAAGTGCAAAAGTGAACATTTTTTAATTCAAAAGGAATAATGGGTTTCCAATTTCTATAATTTCAATGCCTGTTACGCTCAACTAGCATATTGGCCGACATAACACCATCAATCCAATTGTCAGAGTTGTAGCCATATATATAGGCAGTGATGTGTGTGAACACACTTAGGACCGCCGGGGTACTTTTTCCCTCTTTAGGAGGATTTTTCCTCGGCTTGTATATACGCCCATCCTCCTAGTGCTAACTAATCTTTTGTACATTGACACAATCTAATACATTGTGTATTGTGTGCATTCTTGCTTCTTCTTCTCCAAGCTTTGTGTACTTTTGTGCAACCCTAATTCCAACAATTGGTATCAGAGCAGGCATCGGCTCCCAGGACTACACCGCCAGCACCCTCCGACTCACGTTCTTTGATTGAGGTGAGCTTTCACGAGCGCTTGCAAGTCCCTATACTCTGCAAATATACTCATAGGGCTTTGCATTCTCAAAAATCGCATCTGAGGTCGTTTCGGGCTCCGTTTTTGCATTGCAAGTTCTGCACAGGTGTTTTCGTCATTTTCTGCAGAAATTTCAAGAGTGCAATTTTCTGCAAAATAGGCATACGTATTCTATTGTGGACCGTGCTACATAGCACAAGTTGTTCTCTGTTCAGTCTCTTTGCTTCATATTACAGGTAGCTTTTGCATCAGTTTCAGTCAGTGGCCATGGGTGATAACAGCCAATGATGTATTTCGCATGTTCAGTCTCTTTGCTTCATATTACAAGTAGCTTTTGCGTTAGTTTCAGTCAGTGGACGATGTATTTCGCATGTTGTCTGTTGATGACAAATTGGATGGAGATAGCAACTACCCACTTTGGGCATATATGATGCAGCATGTTTTGGTTGCAAAAGGAGTGTGGAACATTGTGCAAGGTATGGATGTACATCCAGGTTTTCGGTGGATGTAGGATCTGTTGAGGATGTTACAGGTTCTAGCAGCTCTACTGTTGCTGCTCTTTTACCCACTGCTGAACAAGCTCGTTGGGATGGTAAAGATACGCAGGCTCATGCCTTGATTGCACTTTCTGTCAAACATAACATCACCCCACATATTCGTTCAGCTAAAACAGCAAAACAAGCTTGGGAGATTCTAGCTGGTTTGTATGCAGGTCGACGAGGCAAAAATCTCTTACCTGCGTAAAGAGCTAGAATCGAAGATCATGCAGGAAGATGATGACATGAATGTTTTTCTTGCTGAGATTAAAGATCTCAAGGAACAGTTGATTTCTGCAGGTGAAATTATTCCAGATCATTCTTTTGTGTAGACTGTTCTTGATGCTTTACCTGAGTCATATCAGACTTTTGCTTCCACGTGGAGACTTGTTACTGAGGATAGACCTGATGTTGTCAAGTATGATACTTTAGTCAACAAGCTCTTGCAAGAAGCACAGTCCAGGCAAAACAGGGCTAGGCAGCGTGCAGTTGATCGAGCATTTGTTGCTGCCCAGCAGAGAAGAAGTGGTAAGGTAGCTCCTTCCACTGTTTCTTCTCCTATTAGTAGGTCTGCAACTTCTTCTCCTTCCACAGGTAGCAACAATAGGTCTGAGAAGGCTCTTGATAAAGGCAAGAAAAAGATTAGGTGCAACTATTGTAAGGCAAATGATCATGTCATTAAGAATTACCCTAAGCTAAAGGCTAAAGAGGCAAAGAAGAAAGAGTCAAATGCAGCCACAATAGCGGATGCTTCTACAAATGCAGATTCTGCAAATGTTGTGTAAGATACAGAATGGGCGTTTAGCGTGTATTGCCAGTATGACCTATTTGTACATGATGCATGTTTGGCAGTTTCTGTTGACTCTCATGTATGGTATTTTGACAGTGGTGCTACAAAGCACATTACCTCGCATCGTGATATGTTCACTTGTCTTGAGGCTGTCCCTAATGGGAATACTGTCACATGTGCTAATAATGCTTTTTACCCAATGAAGAGCATTGGTAAAATTATGCTTACTGCTGCAAATGGCAGCGCTTTCACACTTTCAGATGCTTTGTATGTGCCAGGGATAAAGAAGAATCTATTATCTGTCTCTACGCTCGCTAGACTTGGACTTGTAGTCAAATTTGTGGATGACAGATGTACTGTTCATGATTTGACTTCTGGTGATACGATTATTGTATCTGGCACCTTGTTTCGTGGGCTGTATAGGCTCAATTCTTATGACAAGTGTGTGGAAGATTCAGCAAATGCAGTTTCTAATGAAAAGGCAGTTTCAGGCAAAACTATGGCATGCTCGTTTTGGTCATCTGAACTTTGCTAGTTTGCTGCGTTTGCTAGAATGCTCTCACTCCTCACTCTCTCACAAGTACAAAGGAAGAGCTCTCAATAGCACAAAGGGGATTGTGTCCTTTCATTATGAGAAACTACCTTATATACAATTGGCCCTTATTCAAACTTGGGCGCCCAAAACTTACTAATTAGGCCTTGGGTGGCCAATGTCTCATAATGTATAACCTTTATAGTGCCTTTACATAACACTTATTAATGTCCTCAATTGAGGATCATGGTGTTAATCATCCAAATGGGATTAACATTCCCCCTTTCCTGAAGTAGATTCTGTCCTAAGAATAATCTGTTACCAAGGTCTGAAGACCTGGTCACCGAATTCATGGCGATAGAAATTACGACGAGACTAGAGTTTCGTGAGTGTGCGCCGGAATGCCGAATGGGACTTCCAGAACGCTGTGTCGATCATGTCTTCAAATGTTATGTGCAAGTAACCTGGAAGACATCTTAGACGATGGTAATATATCATTATACCTCCTCTACCTATTGGCCCTTGGTTCATATCAAATTGTAGATATGCTGAGCCTCGTAGCCATCATAAGGTTCTCTAGGTTGGTCTATCAGAACAACTAATAACTTCATGAACTAGAGACTTGCTACAATTGCAGCATCTGGTATATTTCACCAAGTTCTGATCCAATTGAGTAGTTGTTGTCTTTGTGCGTGAGTACTGGCAAATGTGGCTGGGTTAAATATTGAAAAATTACAGGATCTGGTATATTTTGCCAAGTTCTGATCCAATTGAGTAGTTGTTGTCTTTGTGCGTGAGTACTGGCAAATGTGGCTGGGTTAAATATTGGAAAATTGTAACAGACATGAGAATCCCTCTCTTTTGCCACTTGAAACTCCAGCGGTGTCCATCTTCTATTGATAGGCATGTAGAGTGGATCTACTCGTAATGTTGGTGGCACACTCATGTAAATGCTATTGTATTCAGCGAGACTGTTAGAAATTCCTTTCTCCATGAAGGTTGCACTCCAAAATCCTGCAGTTGTGGTGCCTCTTCATTTGTGTGTATGGTAGTGTATCCACCTCTGGTGTGCACTCTCTGGTGTGCACTGTGGATGTTTCCTCCTCCATCTTCTATAAAGAATAAATGACTAGGCGAATTTCCAACAAGTCTGATAGATGGGGGTTTGCCAGCTTCGTGTGTTTTGCCACATTGGACCATAATGTTCCTTCTCCAGCCAATGGCAGTAATTCCTCTAATTCTGGACGAGTGGCCTGGAGAGGGTACGGCACATAATGTTGCCAAGTGGGGGTGACTGCAGAATATGTCTCTGGGAGAATCTTGCTTGTAGGATCCAATGGGGTAATCTGCATCAGGGCATTGAACATAAGCTCTAGCTTTAACAGTGGATTGCCTTGTATGAATTCTTCATATTTTGCAGCTGTCATGGAATCCAAAACATTATTGTTATTGTTGTAAGGTGTAATATTATCAACTGGAGATAGATTACATACCTCGTGAGGTTGCCTTGGTGGAGATGGAATAGGTGCCAATACCTCCTCGGGGGCGAGAGTGTTAGTGGGAAATTCTAATTCTGGTGCTGGGGAGAAGGAAGAGTAGATGCATCTAGCTTGTGAAGAAGTAGTAGGAGGCATACTTGGATAGGGATTAAGAAGCCTACTGGCGATATTAGTATACACAGGGTAGGTGTTTTTGAAAAAAGAAGATGGATCCTCATCCTCACGGCCGCGACCCGAACTAGGGGGTGGGTGGCTAGGTTTGTGAGCTTGAAAAAAGGTTTGAATTTCGGGGATTTCTTCGTTATCCACATCTGGGTAATTTATGTGAGTTGCATCAAAATTATTGCTTGCAGTGGTGGTAAGCATAGCTTCTAAATGCTTATGGATATTAGTATATAACTTAAGGATGCCCACTGGGTGATATAAGGTAGACCCACAAAGATTTAAATGCTGGTGGGTATTATATATTTCTAACCACCCATGACTAATTACCCATTGATAAGTATTAGACACAACCTCGTAGTTAGCTAGTGTTGCTGGTATGTCATGTGGAACAAACAGGTCGAGTTTGTCGACCCTGTTGTCCAGAATTTTTGAATTTTGTAAGACACGACACCAACTACGGAGGTTGAGGACTATTAGATGCAAAGGATAAAAGACGATATCTTGTGGGTTAGTTAATAATCAGATCCCCCCTCAAAATGCCCATAATGATAGTTGGGTCAGCATCGCGCTCCGTATTTTGTTTAATAAGGGTTAATTCTCCTAAACCTATATCTTGAGCTAAGTTAATGTCGTATATTGAAGTAATGAGAGTGTTAGTGAGAACTACCTGTTGTGTTGCCAATCTTTGTGCATCCTGTAATTGGTTTTCTAGTTGTGATATTGTTTCTTGGATTCTTTGCATTGTTGTTTGGTTCGTGATGATTATTTCATTGAGAGCCTTTAGTTTTTTTGCATGTGTTTTGTTAACCTGCTCTCGTTCTTGTTGCTGTCCTTATACTCGTCCTTGTTCTTCTTTGAGGCTGGTTGTGAGGAGCTCTATCTGTTGTCGAATCATATTCGCAATATGCTTTGCGCTCTCATGGTACTCCCCCATTTCCTCGGCATGCAAGGTTGTTAGGCCTTTTTGTGTGAGCTAGCTCCCTTTGTATCTACTCCTTTGCTTGCTCTAGCCTTGCATTTAAGTCAGTGTTCTCATTTATTTTTTGTACAACGGTTTGGCTCAAAACCAAGTTGTTGCTCTCTAATGCACTGTATCTTGTTTCTTGTTGTTATGTAGATTGTAAACTTCTTATGATTACTTCTTTATGAGTTTTCTCTGCAGCTGCCAAGGTATCTTTCACACTTTGTGTTTGGGCATTGGCCTCTTGTAGCTGATTCCATAGGCTGGCATTCCTGTCGTGTAGCATGTGTGTTGTCAACAAATGGCAATGCCATACCTTTTGTTCCTGTTCCTAGTTGGTACTAGTGGCCTCACTTATTTTTGTATGGGGATCATTGAGGAGTGTGTCGAGACCTTCCAAGGTATCCTCCAGGAATTCTTGAGTATCCATATCCTTGAATGAACCAAGATGCGGCAGTGGCTCGTCTTCATCCAATCTTCTTTGTTTGCTTGGCATGGACATTTCTTGGAAGTGTGGCCTCTTACTAGATTCTGCTGGCATTACTAAATCTTGTTGTGCAACTGATGCCTCCTCATGTAGTAGTCCTTCCAAAGTATGATCTTTTAGTGTTTGTTCTCTAGCTTCCTCTGTGTGCATCTCCGTTATAGTTATGAATCCTTTAGTGGGGAGAGGTCTTTGAATCTTGGTATGTCTTGATCTCTGATGCCACAACAGCTTCCAATTGTTGAGATTCTGTGGGGTGACGTCCACTAGTAGTCCTCTCATTCTTCTGTCAGTCTTCTTATTTCGATCTTTCTTGATTGACTTTATGAGCTATTCTGTCTCCATTAACACTTCTTGTCCTTCATCCATCCTTTCAGTAGCTTCGGGTCTAGTGACAGATTTTCCTCTGGTTCATCTTTTTCTGGCCGTTGTGCCACATGGTTAAGTATTTGTGTTAATAGGTATGGGTTGCTGACCTTGTACAGATGTGCCTTGAGATAATTTTCCATTTCTTTGTGCATAAAAAAGGCCCAATCGTCCTCCTTTTCTTCATGTGCTTTGGTAATTTTGTTAAGGCTGACCCTGCTATACCTGTCAACTGGTTTGATTTGCATCATCAAAGACATTACCCTGCAAGCTTTCTCCGTGGCTTCATCCTTGATGTTCTCATACTCTGCCCCCCCCCCATTGGAGTTATAAGAATCTCTCTTTAGCATCTCCTTGATGGGCATTGTATCTATTGTGTGTTTGTGGGTCCTGACTGTCGCGGCGGGGCGGGGGGGCTGTAAGGCGTCTATGATAAGGTCTTCTGTTATGAGCAGTTCTTCCGTGGTACCATCTGCCTTTGTAACTTTTCCTCGCTTTGTCTGCTTGTCATATGTATGGAGATATTCTGCGCAGGCATCTGTGTCAATCCCTTTGGGTAACACTGTAGCCATTCTACTGAGGCAGACTTTTTCCAGCTTAAATGTCACTTTTGCATCTTCCAATAGATGGAGGCATTCTTTACTGTGGCACTACAGAGAGTGATTTTCCCATGTGGTGTAATGACCTATCTTCTGATGAGTTTTCCATGGAAGGACTCAGCACATAAGGGCCAAAGAAGTTGCTCCTCAGCTTGCTGGCACTCAGGGACTCTATGTGGCACTGCTGGCTTGTGCTGGAGGTGGTTGCTCCCGAGACTCCAATTCTGACATAGACATCTGTACAAGCATATATTGTCAGTCGAATGACTAGTGGAAGCCACCCCCCACTTTTTTTTTGGTATGTGCTAGTATGTTAGTGAAAGATTCATGATGGACTTCCCATATAGTAAAATGTGTGAATTTGAAAAGGTGTGAAAAGTTTCCGTGAAGCTGCAGACTTGGGGACGTGAAGTTCTCCCGTGAAGTTCCCTCGTGAAGTTCTCCCGTGAAGGTCTCCCGTGAAGTTCTCTCGTGAAGTTCCCCCCGTGAAGTTCTCTCGTGAAGTTCTCCCGTGAAGTTCCCTTGTGAAGTTGCAGACTTGGGGATGTGAAGTTCCCCCGTGTGATGAATGTCTCCTGTGAAGTTCCCTCGTGAAGTTCTCCCGTGAAGGTCCCCCCCTGAAGTTGCAGACTTGGGGACGTGAAGTTGCCCCGTGAATGTCTCCCGTGAAGTTGCAGATTTTTACATATTTGCATGACAATGAAGCTTGTTTTTATTTGTTTTCTATACCTTATGTTTTCATGCAGTTATTTTTCAGATGGCGAATTTGTATTTTTTGTTTTCAATTATTTTTCAATCCATGAATCGGCAATCAAAAGAGATATACTTTAAACACTCACTCCAAAACTTTATACATTCGAAAGAAACAACAACGAAACAAAGGAATGAAAAGAAGGGTATAGAGCTCTCTCTCTCTCACACACACTCTCTCTCTCTCTCTCTCTCTCTCTCTCTCTCTCTCTCTCTCTCTCGCTTGTGGATGCTTGCTTGTATTGTTGATGCTTGCATTTTTTATTGTTGGTGTGTGCATGTTGGGATGGTGATGATCTAGCTCCTCCTCTCCTCTCCCCTCTCTTGTGTCTCTACCAAGTTCCATCTTGCATACATGTGGCATTGGAGTGAAGGTTGAGCTTTCCATATCTCCCTCCTTCTTGGACTTCACCTAACTCTTGAATCTCCACTTGGGTGACACAAGTGGTGCCGGAGTGAGCCCTTAGGAGCCTCACAAGTGTCAATGAGT
This sequence comes from Cibotium barometz, assembly GCF_041138505.1. Taxonomy (NCBI): domain Eukaryota; kingdom Viridiplantae; phylum Streptophyta; class Polypodiopsida; order Cyatheales; family Cibotiaceae; genus Cibotium; species Cibotium barometz. Next base: position 40,761,954 of record NC_141076.1, read on the forward strand.
GGTGCAAGGGCAAGGCGATTCTTGCATCCTATGAATGATTGAGGGAGGAGCCTGCAATGGGAGCGTTGGAAAGATCTTTGCAAGTGGACCACAGATCTCAACAAGGATCCAACTCTACAAAACAAGCGAAATAAGGTGTGGGCTTACTTCTTTGACAAGGTTGTGATAACTATGTTAAGAGCACAACAACTCAAGAAGAACAAAGTGTGTTCAAAATAGATGTGAAAGAATTCATCAAGCTTGTTAGTGAGAGTTGGGGAGATACCTCCATTACATATTACATGGTAAGATATTCTCATCTTAATTATCACTGTTCATTAATTACCATTGCAATTGGTTACTAAAATTCCATAAACATTTGCCTTCATAATTTCTTACTTGGACATGTTTTCATAGCACATTGTATATGCACATGGACCATATTTTCTACAAAAATACGGGTCCTTGGATATGTTCAGCACCCAAGGCATGGAAAAATCACATTACACAGTCAAAGGAGTGTACTTCAAGAATACTTGACATGGTGGAGGGAAGACACATAGCAATTATCTTGTGGAGATGTTTAATTGGTTCTATTGCAACAATCTTGCAAGAAATGTTACTAGGGAAAAGGCTCGAATGTCAGCAATTGCTAAAGTCGCACGACTCAAAAGGAAGGAGGCAAACATAGAGAAGTGGAATGGAAGTTCAAGAGCAAGCCATGTCGCATGGCATGCCACAATGGCAAGACATGGCAGACGTTGGGTTAAACGTGTCTAATTTGGTGGTTTTGTAATTTTTGATTGGTTTCAGACTATCTGAACACATTATAAATGAATTTATATAAAGGTGTAATAGTCTCATTAATTCTCATTTCTATATTTTGACTTCACTTTTTGCCATGGCTTGCACGAAAAACATTGCACGTAAGCATCCACCATCACCTCATCGTCCTCCATTGCCACCTCCACCTCTATCTCCCCCTCATCCGGACACTACTGACCCGACCACCACCACTGACCCTGATCGAGAGACAAGGAGTGATGTTGACCCTGATGGAGTGCCATGGGCTGATATTCCTATCCCCCCTATACGTTCCACAACTGGGGGGAAGAGCTTGCATCGAGGCATGGGTCCATTGCTAACACAAGAAGAGGTGGCAGTAGCAGCAACAATGGAAGCAACAGCAGGAGCTAAAGGAGCTCCATCATCCTCTCGGCATAAACGTGCACGAGACTGGAGTGCTCATGCACGTTCTCCTCGACCACCCACAAGAAACCCTCCTCCTCATACCCCTAGGAGAGGAAACAATGCAATGGCATGGTAGCTCTAACGGAGATTCGGAGGTTCCAGAAGAGTATTGATCTCCTCATCCCGAGAGCTCCTTTTGCACGTCTTGTCAAAGAGATACTATACGATTTAGGGAGCCAAGATAAGAGGATGCAAAGCCTTGCCTTGGTGGCTGCAATCCAAGAAGCAACGGAGGCATTTTTGGTCACCATGTTTGAAGATTCTAACTCGTGTGCAATCCATGCAAAGCGATTCACAATCATGTGTAAAGACATAAAGCTGGCACGCACCATTCGACATGATAACCTCTGAATATTTGCCCTTATGATGTACATGATTGGACAATGTAAAACTTCACTTAATATATTCTCTTTTTAGTGCTTCTCAAGTTGTCCCCATCAAGGCCTTGATTGCATGTGTATTTGTATCAAAAAAATTAAATGTATTTGATTTGGGCCAACTTCCCATGATGTCCCCCCTGTCCTCTCTGACCACAATGAGTGTGTAGTTTTGTTTGATTTAGCCAACACCCAGGTCTAATTAATAGCAAGGCCTATGTGTATATGAATGTGACTACTTGTAAATGCTTATACTACATAAAAATTGGAGGCCACTAAATACAAAAATAGCCCCAACCTGAACAGGGCGTCTTTTGCCCAGACATGCTTGCTATTTGGGCAAAAGTCGCCCTATTCAGGTTGGGGTTCCTTTTTTATTTTTTAGCCTTCAGTTGTTATGTATAAGCATTCATATAAGATTTTCTATAAACTAAGTGCTTAAAATATAAAGATATATAGTGCCTTATAAAGTAATATTAAGATCATAAAAGATACTCTTTTACATGATGAGAGAGTTCTTACACATGGAAGGAGAGAGTTCTTACATGAGTGTGTAGTTCTTACATGAGTATAGTTTTACTCAGCTTTAATTGATAGTGAGGCCTATTTATATGTGAATATGAATACATATAAATGTTTGTACATGACAATTAGAGGCCACCAAATACAAAAATAGCCCCAACCTAAACAGGGCAACTTTTGCCCAGACAGGCTTGCTTTTGGAGTCGCCCTGTTCAGGTTAGGGCTCTATTTGCATTTTTAAGCCTACAATTGTCATGTATAAGCATTTATATAGACCTTATTATAAATTAGGTACTTAAAATTAAAGATATATACTACCTTACAAAGTAGTATTAAGATCATAAAAGATGTGGTGCCTTCACACACTAGGCATGATATCACCTAGTTATCATACATTGCAAGTTTTGCTTATCACCAAGCAATTTACAACTAAAAAATATTAAAATAAAAAAATATTAATACATATGGTTGAGAGGAAGGTTTACAAAGGCAAAAATACCCCTAACCTGAACACGGTGACTTTTGCCCAGACAGGCTTCCTGTCTGGGCAAAAGTCGCCCTATTTAGGTTGGTTTTTTTTTTACTTTTTTAAGCCTTCAAAATATACATACTAACAAGTGAAATATACAAATCACCCAAACTAAACATGCATGCAATCCAGTTTTATCCACAATGTCTCTCTCTCTCTCTCTCTCTCTCTCTCTCTCTCTCTCTCTCATATCATGAAAACTTACATTATTCAAACTTTATGTATAAAAAAACCCACTTGCATTAATACAAAGGATTTACATTGATTGTCGAACACAGTATCTACTACGATAAATTTGCAAGCTAACTCATAATGTTCTTGAGATTCCTAGCTACATTCTTGCACCTCTTATTGCTAAGTGGAAGGGTCCCCAACAATATGGCATTGACGACACAATCTGGGTCCTTCTCACCAATGCTCTCCGCAAACGCAGTGTGTGCGAGCACTTTAGAAGCATAACCCCCTTGTTGGAAGGCAGCGTATGCTGTAGCCTTGTTGATGAGCACTATCTTGTCAGCGTTTCTTGGAATCGTTGACAAGCATAGGACCTTGCTAAATACTTCGAGGGCTAACATGTAGAAGCTACATGGGTCGTATTGTACCTCAACACCTTGTTGTGACCTACACAATGCATTGTGCACCACAACAAGGTGTTGAGGTGCAATACGACCCATGTAATGGGCCAATGCAGCATCTCTTCCAAAACCCTCGTGTGTGTGTGCCACCTTTACGTTGAGCCCAAGCATCTACAGAGACTATATGCTGCACACAAGAAAGAGGATTAGTGGAATTGTAGTAATATTATCAATTATATTTATTAGAATTATTAAATAATTTATCTTATCGTGTGTTTGAAATCAGAACTAACCACCTTAGGCTTGCAAATGTCAATGGAGGACTTGTGTTCCTCCAACAACACTAATGTAGTGTCCTTAGACTCTCTGGTCTCGGCGGCAATTGCTCCCCAGCTTTTCTAAACTCCTCCTCAATCACAAGGCATCAGCCTCAACCTCTGCAATTGCTGATTTCAGGATCATCACCGACTCATGCACACCACCCTGCACACCGGAACAAGCCCTTGTTGCAAAGCCTCCGAGCCCTTGTTGTCGATGGAAAATTCATCATTCACAGCTAACAAGGAGAGGCACTTGGTGGCTTGGTTGAGCTTGTAGACATTTTCTAGGTCATGTAAAAAGAGGAATTCCTCCCCTTCAATCACCACAGAGATGAGCTTACTAAGCTCAAGCTCCGGCATCTCATGTGTAGCCTCCTTTCCCTTGCCCACATCTGGTACCCTCTATAGGACCCTCCCCCACCTCTTCTCCACCCTCTATTATGGGGCTGAGGCACTTGTCTCTCTAGAGTATGGCACCAATGCCTTTGATGAGGATGCTTCACTAGATTGAGGTGCCTCAATTTGGAGGAGGAGGAGATCTTTGGCCATAACGGCCTCAACAAGCTGGTTGAGGACCTCAGGTTTAGGATCCTCCTCCTTGCCTTGTACTATGCCTCCAATTGAGACATCCTCCACCTCTACCTCTTCATCAGAGTCTTGCTCACCACCACAAAGGTATATGAAGGTTGCAACCCAAGAGAGGAAATCAAGGCCAATCTTCCCCCTCTGAAGTGTAAGCATCTCCTCCTTGGTGATCTGCTTGTAGTGACCATCAAGGAGCACAACATCTTGGAATTTTTGCAACCTCGTGAGGGCATTCATGTCATTCTTGTTGATATATCGTAGGAGATTGCATGGCACCCAATCACCATCCTCCTATGGTAGCTTGATAGTCCAAGGCCTCATGTACTCTTCCATGTAGTCAAGAGTACCTCTGTAGTCCTCTTCTGACAAGAGGATGGTCATTCAATCTCATGGGAGAAGTTAAAGAAAAGTTTGATTCTCTCTGTCAGGCCACTCGGTCCTCTTCAAGAACTCGAGAAACCTCTCGTATGCCATGTCTAGGTCCATGCTGGAAGGGAGTGACGAATGCTAGAAATGGAGAGATGAGTGGTGAAAGAGAGAGGAACTTCAAAGCAGAGTGTTAGAAAATGAGAGAGGTCCTATATTTATAGACCCCAAAATTAAACATTGGGCATTTCAGACTATAACATAAGTGACCAGTAAATAACCCTAAATTTATATAAAAATATTAATGAATCCACAAGACATAACACAAGTGGTCATTCACAAGGAACCATCATTTTATAATAGGTTTGATACAAAACCATCTTAAAGAAAAAAAAAGACAAATAGCCCCTCAACGACTTACGACACTAATTCTGAAGTTAAAATTTGCATCCACCGTTACGGCAGTCTTTGTAAACCTTTAAGCTCTTCTCCAAACGTCTTCCAATCTAAACAAGGAAATTCAAGTGTAATAAATAAAACAACATATTCAAAAAATACAAAGCAACGCAAATTTACAAATATCAAAGCTCACCTTTCGTCGGCCAATCTTAATGCTTGCTTCTTGGACATCTTGAAATCCCAAAATGAGCAAATGCTCCCGAACATCTCCTAAGCTCCATTCATTGCTTGCATTCACCACCTCAATTAAACCATCAGGAAGAGTCAAAGATAAATCTATGGGTGTATCCACACCCTCACTTGATTGCAAGGGAACCCACTCCCCATTCTTCTTCATCCATCATTCATAGAAAAATCGAATGGATAACCTCTGAGGAGGCTTCAAGTATCGAAAGGTCACACTTGAAGACACCACTTTACACGAGTAGATGTCACCTTTGTGAAACCCCTCCACAATATTCCATCCAATTCCCAAGACATTGTCAATTTGTTTAATTTGCAATTTCTTGCAAATGAACATTGTTGGGGTGGGTTGTGGAGAAAGCTTAGAGAACATAAATACAAAAAGATGGATTGGGGCAAATCATCCATGCCCCACAGACTTAGAGGCCTTAGAGAATTTTAAGAAGGAGTGTATGTCAGAATACATTTTGTTTTTAAAAGCATTAACACTCCACCTATCCGGAACTGGCCACTCTACACTATGTAAAGAGTCCATAGGGATCTCCTCAAGGCTACCATACTCTGTAGGCTGAGAAGGGAATTTGTAAGAGTGTGTGTAAAAGAATATATTTTTGCTGAAGAGGGCTCTATGATTCTCATCTGGAAACATAAGCTCACCTATTGTACTATGAAAAGCACTAAACACACCAGTGAGAAGCATTGCATGTAGGTCATTTTAATTTTTTAAGAATCACTCCTATGGGATACTCTATCCACCATGGACACTCTAGACACTCCCATCGAGTGATTTCCCTATCTTGTACAGTGGGAGATAACATTGTGTTTTCATCCCCAAGATCCATCCACTCTCTCGTCTCATGAGAGGAGCCATGACACCAAAATTTGCTTATTAGCCATACATTCACAAAGCCATCTACAAAAGTTTAGATATGCCATATTTGTTTATTAGTCATACATTCACAAAGACATCTACCAATATTGAATTTCAAAGAAATTAAAAGAATGACATGCACCTCTAAACTAGCCTCCTGCTTGAGCGCACTAGCTTGGGCATATTCTTAAATATCCACGACACTTTTAATTTTGCCTAAAAGGTGACAATATGCATGTAACACATGCTGCCTTGATTGCGCTTTAAAGAAGGCCTCAAAATATTTGGGTAGTGTCGGTCCATCTACCTCTAGCACATGAATGACAAGACACACCTCACCATACATGTGAGCCCAATATGCCTCTCTCCTCATGTAGCTCCTAAACTTTTTGTAATCGAAAAAGTGTGCTGCGTTTGGGTCCTTTGTCTTGGACAGACTCATGGCAAGAAATATTTTCCTCTTCCTATATCAAACACTCGTGACACAAACAATAGTCAAGGATAAGAACACACAAATAAAATGTAGTTATGCGCATAATCAAATGAATTTTATAAACTTCCAGAGCATTGAAGAGCCATACATGTCAAAGGCACCATAAAAAATCCTTCTAAAATTATTGCAATGCAATCCATGCCACTTATGGCTAAATGCTTGCATGTGGCACAATGCATGGCCCACAAGGCCAAGCCATCACATGGATTATTGCATTGCACTCCGTGCCACTCGTGGTGGGCTATTAACTTGCATACGAGACTATTATAACATATAATGTATAAGCCATTATCAAACCATACAATGTATACAAGAACCATACACACCATTCTACTTGGATCATACATTCAATGCACCCCATGTTCATTCTTAAGACCACAACAAAATCTTGTAAACATAAAAAGAACCTAAAGATGCTAGTCCCTCTCGGTTTGGACCTTGGATGTACAAAGGCAATAGAGCATGCAACAAGGCACACAAATCATTTACTTTTACTCCCATTTAAGATCGTAGAGGGCCGTGAAGAAATCCTCTCCATGTGCTAGATTCGCGATACCCAAGTATTTGTACCTTCTATCCTTAAGACACTTTTATCTCTATTATCTGTTTCTACCAATATATCAAGAATGAAATTTTCCTCAAGAGGAATGAAATGTTGAATGTCTAATCTCGTGTTAGATGGAGGTTTTTTTGTGGCATTCTATTCGTCTTGCGAGGTGACCGATGTATTTTTTCCCATTGTTTTTGCACGTTATTGAGTAAATCAAATGACTGTCTTTGCTTTTGCTTGGCATTTGGTTGGGCATCCATTGTTTTCTTCTATTCTGAGTGGAATTGGTTTCTAAACTACCAAGAAAAAAATGAATGTATAATTATGTTAATTTATTTTTAAATATTTAACATATATATTTTGATTATTTTGATATTATTATGGAATGGATTCTTATTTGTTTAGGATTTGGACCTTGATTTTGTTTCTTGAATGGATGAAACCTTGCCCATATTGCTCTATTGCAAGCTGGGGAGCTAGTTTTGTTGTTACTTTTTCTATTATCAATGGTGTATTTTGTCTAGCATGTTCATATCCATAATTAGCCAATTTGTTCAAAATATTTACTCCTACCTTGTGATCTAAAATTATGAGGTTTTATACGCATGGATAGATGTAATAGTTCCATTTGTTTATGAGCACTTGATGTTATCAACAATTGTTGTTGCACTCTTCTGCTCCTATTGTTTAATCAATGTTCTTAGTTATCACTATTCTAGCTCCAATAGCAATTTCTGAGATGTCATGGAATTTTTCATCATTTAGCCATTCTTGTAGCGATGGCTCATCAAATGCATTTGTGTTTTGGATGACTTATTGTATCTCTGTAGGTGCAAAAAGCTTGTGTAGCATTTTTAAATTATATTCTTTGGCATCAAGGTGATGGGAATGTATTATTGTAGTGTTGGTGTCTACATATTGTTCAACTTGTTCTTCGTTGATCATGATGCCACCTAGGTAATGTTGTATCTCTTGTACTATTGGTTTCCTATCTCTAATGATGTTCAAGAATTGGAGAAATTCACTATCAAGGGCATGTCGTACAAAGTGTTTCATAGCGTACATAGTGCCATGTTGCCAATGTGAAGATTTTTTTATGTGACATGTCAAACAAAAGTTTGCTTGATGTTTGCATTTTGCTGGCAATTGTGCAAGGTCTCCAAACAACAGTGTGAGTTTGTTTTCAAATGGGTTGAATATAGATTGTTATGTGACTGCACAAAGCTATTTGATTATGAGATCAAATGTCGTACACATCTGCTTTAATGAGTGCGTGATGTTGTTCATCTATTTCTGGAATAAATGATGGGTATAATTGTGACTAGCTTGTTAACTTGAATTGGTAATGTATTGTTGTAGCAATGCAACTGAGGCACACCTACAACTCTTATGGTTGTAGTTAATATTACAGATTTGTTGTTTTTCACAAGTTGGTATGTGATGTATTTGATTAAGAAGGATTTTCCTGCTCCTGGTGTGCCATGAATGATATGCAGTCCTTTTTCTTTAGAAATGATATCATTGTATATGGATGTTTACTCAGAAGTAAGGTTAGCATGTTCCATCTATTTGAATTCATGAAGCAATCCTAATAGTCGTGTGCGATCGAATAAGATCTTTGCATCATTTTATTCATTAATTTTTGGTGATTCGATAATATCTGTATGCAACAAAGAGCTTTTCTGTAATAGCATGTTCATGATCTATTGTATTCTCTCTTCTACTAGTAATTAGCTCTTAGTGCATTTAGTGATATACAACTCTAAGTCATCCTCGGTCTTGATGATGTCCCAGATGTGGCACTCAACAAAGTAGGATTTTATAGTGTTTTCTTTTGATATGAGTTCCTGAATGGTATTTGAGGAAGGAGAACGTTGAAGAAAAGATCTTTTGTATGATGTCTAGGATGGTATTATATGAAATGAACCACTTTTTTTCCTAAATAAAGAAAGTTATGGAGAGCATCAATGCTTATGTGATTATCTTTTTTCCTTTTCTGCTTCTCTGCACTTTAATTTACATGATAGCCATAAAATGTGATGGATTCAAGCTCGATAGGTCGTGCACAATACAAATCTATTGGATGCATCACTGTGAATCCATGTGGTGTCATAATATTCTCTCAGAGTGTGGGTGGTCACAAGAGTCTATGTAACATACTCTTCACTGCGTTTGAGGATGGAGATTTGCAAATAATTTAGGGCTGTGTCGGTTGGTGATGTTGGCTTGGTCAAAATTGAGGTGAAAATGATCTTTAGCTCTATTGAATCTAGATTATTTAGGCCCAATCATTTGGCATCATCAATACTAAGATTCAATTGCCCTATTGGTTCTATTTTCATGGCGTACTTCATAAGGTAGTGTGAGATGCTAGAGTTGGTTATTCATTGGATGTTCATGTGCGTGCCCCATAGTAACAAGACGATCGAGTGGTGTGGGACAACATTTCTATGCTCATATCCAGGCCCATAGTATAGTCATCGTTGAGTATTTTTGTCAATTGTAGCAAAGGGATTTAGTTGTGGTTTCAAAAGGAAAACCGTAAGTACTTGCATTTGATGTTTCATGGTTGCCATCTACATGATTTTCTACAAACATGTATTTGTGTTATTTTTACCAAGTCATGCAAGCAAGATTGCAACGTTTGATTTTTGCTATGTGTTTCTATTGAGTCTTTTTTTGGTATGTGAACTACAATTTCATTAGATATTCTCTCTATGTCATCTTTGTCAATCCATAACATGATGTGTGCTGCATGAAGTGATCCACGGTTTTGGATCTCATATCGGATGATATAATGTTCAACTTCGACCGAGTATGCAAGATGGATTCAAGATGTAATTTTGCATGAACATTTGTAATCGGTTTTGAAAAAGAACTACACATTCAACCGGGAAAACCCTCCAAGTAAAGTTAGGGTTGATGGAGGTGATCATCCTATCTATTTCATCAATTTGTCAACGTGATGATGTGACTTCATCAACTATTAGTGTTAAAAATATGGTTGGCAATCTGCATATGTCTACCATTGCAATCATGTCCTTTAAGTTGCAACGGTGCCATGATGGTGATTCTGGTAATGTTGCTAGTAGCGTGTATAGGATATTTTTGTACACTTCTTGTTTTGTTGCATTTCTATTGGTTTTTTTTAATTTATCTATTTCTATTTGCAAACAAGTTGTTTGGGTGCGCGATTTGGATAGCTTGTTTTAGTTGGTACATAAGCAATAGACATGGCTTGTAGGAACATGAAAGTAAACAGTGCTATCTCTATTGAAATATCTGGGCAAGATGTATTAGGCACCAATCTTCCATCTATGTAGAATCTCAGGGGTCTTTCCATTGCCATATTAGAGCTTCTTAAGAAAATTGAAGCTATTTCATGTGTTTTTCTTTTCTGGTATTGTGTATGTGTAGCTATGGGGACCATGTTTTCAAGGATTGAGTAGGTATTCTATGTTTCAATAGTCACCAAGAGATCAAAAGGGTTATCAGTTGAGTGCCTTGAAATGATTTCTCTTGTAGCTTCATGCATAGGCCAAGCTTTTGATGTGGGTGTTCAAATATTGTAAGGTATTTTTGGATTATTGAATTATGTTTTATGCTGAATGCTAGTAGGCTTTCTACTATTTGAGATAGCTCATCCTTGTTGGTGCAATATGGGCCATTAGGATCCCAACATATCAATGGATTATCAAGCAAGGATCATTTTTCAAATAGACCATTTGCCATGGCACGTGCTGTCTTCACATTTATAGAAACATCCACGATGCTTAATAGTTGTGTGTGAAATGGATTTGCTTGTAAGAGTTGTTGTATGTATTTTGGCTTGTAGTTGACCATGTACTTTTGTCTTGTTGTATTGTTTTAACATGATGTGCAATAGAACCATTGTTTGTCTCTTGAATTTCTCTCCACATATATGGATAAGAAAATATTTCCTTAGGAAGATGGTGGAGGAATGCTTTGCTGAGTCATTTTATGTAGTTGGTTGCTTGTTGTATGATAGTTAACTCTACCACAACAAGCACAATAGCGCATTTGATGTAACAAGTTATCACAACTTTTATTCCAACACTTGAGGAGGAAATTGATGTCAATCCATGATGTAGTAGATGGTTCTAGATTGGTTTTTTTATTTGGTTGTGTCTGATCCATTTGCTTATTTTGCTCTCTCTTTTCTCTTTAATGGTATCCTTCATTGGAAAAGTATTTTTGCATGACTATTGGATTGAATATAGTTTTTAATATTTGAAATGACAATCACAAATAAATCAAATAATATTGAATGTTTGTAATGTTAATTACAAATAAATGAGATAATTTTTTGTAATATTTTTAAAGCTAAATATTTGTTGTAAAAATTATTTTTTTTATTTTGTAATTTTTTTCCTAAATAAAAGAGTTTTATTATATGTAGCCATATACTTACATGGTTGACTTTTTTTTGTTGATTTTGTTGTTAACCCTTTGTTTCTTTTGCAAACAGTAGTTGTAGTGGACAATATGACTACATAAATGAGAGAAATTATTTTTAAGGATGTAATATTTTAATTACTTTAATTTTTGCAACTATAGAAAGAGGAATGAATTTGTAGATAAATTGTTATTGAAAATTTAACATATTGAGTTTTTTCGATAAATATGGAATATTAAATACAAAATTAATGTGTTTAGAACCACAATGACTAAGTCTTTTCTAAAATTTGCAAGTTAACAATATTACCTTGCTTCTATGTTTTTCTTCCAGGTACTAATACGTTAAGTTTGTATTCAAAAATAAAGATACCTATGGCACAATCAAAAAACATAAAATGCTAAATTAGAATCCATTGTTTTTTTATAAGCTAAATAAAAAGAGTTGTGTGATTACGTTCTTATTAATTTAGTTGAGTATAATAGATTACTTAAAGTGTAATTATTTAGAAATTAAAATTTGATAAATAATTGATGAATAAAAATCCATTTCCCTTATTAAAAACCCCAAATTTTAAAACTTCATGAGTTGACAAATTGTTTTAAAGAAAGAATGTTGTAAAATAAAGAATGAAAATCCATAGAAATGTATGGGGAGAGGTGGCATCCTCCCTCTCCAGTTATATAATATGAGAGAGCATGCCCCTCTTCTCGTTAGTTTTGTTGTTTTTGCTTTGTTTTCAATTTTGCTTTTGCTTAGGTTTTTTATATGTTTACTTAGTGTAATAGTAAAGGTTACTTTTGAAGGGTTTCTAGTATGCTCCTTTTGAAGGTAATGATCATAATCAAAATGATACATGTATGGAAACCAAAATACATCAAATGATAATTATATTTTACTTTTAAATCAACAAATATATGTAGCCTATAGATGTGCAACATTATTATTATTAGTATTTTAGTATCAAGACAATATACTAGCCAATTTGGTATTGAAAGTAGAATTGTTGACTCATATATCAATTATGGCAGTCTAGAGGAGGCTCACAAAGTGTTTGATGATACTGAATGAAGACAACAAACAAACGATGCTTTGAGAGGGGAGAAGAAGAGACACAGATTAGACCTTGAAATTTGTTGTATAAACCAAGTCCAGCTTGACTACAGAATTTCCTTAAGGTGCACTCAAAAGGAACTCACCAAATTTGCTTTGGAACAGAAGGAGATAGGCTGAGATTTGCTCAAGAAAAGAAGTGCGGATGCAACAACTGGAGTGGAAGAGGGGACCATACTGGATGAGAGATATGATGGAATAAAGGGGGGATTTCCTACAAATATAGGCCCTAGTAGGGAGTATCCAAGAATGGGTCGACCTCCTTAACTTGCCTATTTTTAAGGGGTTAGGATTAATGTCCCACCCCCAACCCACAGTCTTGTCTATCCCAACCTTGTGGCTAGTGTAGCTATGGCAAAAACTCAACTTTCTAGTGCAAGTATCATGTATGAAGGCCATTCATTGAGAGACCTTGTAGCAGCTGGCCAACTATCCAGTCTACAATTTTCCTTTTAAAGTTAGAGCCAAATTCTAAGAGTATTACTTTCAAACCAGCTCTGCATAGACTCTGAAAGTTTTCCCCTACATAGTCTACTTCAGCAGTAGACCTTTGTGGGCACATCTCTACAGTTGCACATGAGCTCCGATGGCTACCAAGATTTACAAGGTGCTTCATTATGTATCAAACAACATGTTCAGCATTCTAAATACCATCAACAATTCTTTAGTTAATACCAGATTCCAAAAAACCAAACAATGTTTGACCTGCTTAAATTTTGAGAATTGTGCTCCTGTTTTTTGAGAGATCTCTTTATGCATGTCTCTTATACAACCCTTAAACTTATGCATGCCTTAAGCATCCTGGCCTTAAGCAATCCTCTAAACATATTTGTGCAAAGTTAATATGGCCTGCCATATATAGCCCTTCAAAAGGACTTAAGGTAGCATTGTGCAATCCTTAAGCAAGCCATATCCACGCTACCTTAATAATGCATTAAGGTTTCCATTTGCCAATAATCACTGGTTAGTTTCTTAACTTCAAGCCTTGAGACATTTGCAAGGTCTTCTTTGTACACCAACCAAAATCCTCCACATCCAGCTATGTTTTTAAAATCAAAATTGTTAGTAGCTTTAAAGAGAGAGAGAGAGAGAGAGAGAGAGAGAGAGAGAGGTTGAGGCTCTGATACCATGTCAAAAAAGACAATGTGTATAGTAGAGAAAATAGTTTTGTCTCCCAATAATCACCAGTAGAACTTGAGATAGGTAGCTCCAAAAGTTTGAGCTAAAAGGAATCAGCAAAGCCTATGAAATGACGAGATGTATTACTGAATGCTACACTGTTTAGTCTCCAGGATTGCCAAGATCCTAGAGAAGTCAACTAAGCATTCTTTGGTAGGGCTGATGTGAGACCTTATGTTTCTTGGTGGTATGCCATGTAAGCTGGTTAGCTAGCTACTATACGGGGTTGGCCAGTTTGGGCAAGTCCAATTTGTTATGAAAAAGGCTCATATATTACTCTTCCACACCAACTCTTCTAGTAGTATTTTCTCTTTGTTTTGCCACCAGACTCCATTTTCCTTACATCTTTTTCTAATTTGGCACTCAGATATGCTATAGCAGCAAATGTCACTTCAGTACATCAATCATCAATTGGCATAGCTCCAAAACTAAGGAGAAAGTCCCATATTCTATCCTAATCGAGAATATGTTGTACCTTCTCTCATCTATATGGCGCTTGGAGTTGTTTATCTATCGGAGTCTCCAAGATGGCTTGTGAGCAAGGGTAGGACAAAAGAGGCTAGACAAGTTCTACAATAGCTTCGCAACAAGGAAGACATTGTATTCCTTTGATCTGGGTCTTCCCCACTTCTGAAATGACAATGTGTCTCCTTTCAACAGTAAAGAATATAGAAGAAGAAAAGAAAATGAAAACCAAGAATAAAGGGACAAAGGAAAAAGGTGGAAAGGAAAGGAAGAGGAGTATTGGAGCTAACATGTAACATATGGGAAAGCATGACGTACAGAAACTATAAAAAATCATGTATCTCACTTGCAAAGATAGGTTAACAAAGGAATCTGAATAGGTGCACTCAAATTTCACTAACAAGGGATTATTTGTTTATTCTGCACTCTAGGAGACCACTACCATGTGCTTGCCTTCATCACAGTTGGTTTTACATGATGTGGCTCCAAGGGTTTAAAGATTGGTAAGGCTCTGAAGAGGACATTACTATTTACATCCTAGCATGGGAGCATCAGGAGCCATAAAAACTAGTTAAATTACTTATGGCTCCTCTGAAGTTTATGTGTGGCAGAGGACCTTAGATAAAATTGCGAGGGTGGAAAAGCCATTCCTAGCTAAGGGGGGGAACTATGGATGGTAGAAACCATAAGGAAGAGCATGGATGCTGCACCAAATAGAGAGAGAAGATGGAAGACTGTGATAGGAACTTGTGCTTAGAGCTTTTGTTGAGGGTCTCTTCAAAGAGGATTTTACTTCCATCTTTGTATATCTGAAGGAGAGCTCTTGGATTAGATGCATCATTTTATGACTATTATTAAAAATAATATTGAAGGTTCTATGCCAACACAACTAATTTCATCTATGTATGCTAGATAAGATTGGGCTCAGTCTCAACCATCGGAAAACATATTTTCTAGCCAATGGCATTGATAGTGATATTGATAGTTTTGTCTTTGGTTTCTAGAAACTAATGTAATTTTAGTACACAAAGCAAATGTGGGCTTGAAATTGAAATATTTCTTTGCTTCTTTTTCACAGGATAGATGGCACTTTTGGTGGAAGGACTCGGTGTCGAGGCTAATACCTTGGAAGAGTATATAATCCAACATGTTTATTTTATTAGTGAGGAGGAAGATGTAAGGACAACTAGAGAGGAAGCTTACATTAAACTTTATGCACCTAAAGATGATGCATCATACACTGTAAAGCCCATTTCTAGAGTAGCTAGTTCACAAGGGATTCTCTCAAGACCTACTAAAATATTCCAACAGGGTACTCCTCAGCTTCAGAGTATTCCTCTCATGGACCCAATGGTTACTTTGATGGGAAACCTTGATGGCACATTCTCCAATAGTTTCTCTGGCTTTGGAAGCATGTATAGCAAGGTCAACAATTTGAAGCTTTTGATGATGGGAAAAATGAAAAATGGGATGAAGGGAATCTGCAAGGTGGGCAGGAAGCAAGTGATTACCACTCTAAAGAAGGAATGGTTGGAGAAATGGATGAAAGTCTTAGGAGTCCTCTGCTTTCGAGACACAACAGTCAATGGGAGGAAGGAGATCTATCTAGAGTTGATTCTAGCACTGGGACATCTGTGTTTAAGAATAGAAAAGCACTTTCATATATGGTATCTCAAAGTGTTGTATCAACCAGTGCAAATAGATCACTGTATTGGTAATCAGACTAAGGCTTGTATGATCAATTGTGGCTTATGAAATCAAAGACCGACGATGAATGCTGGACAGCATAGCATTGAAATGCATTGAACAAACTGCCATCCTTCTTTCAAAATCTTTCAAAGTGCTCTTTAAATTGAACAACATATGATTAGAAAGAAGAAAGAAGGCACGAACCTTGATGATGTCTGCTTGAATTGGATTCTTTGGTAGATGAAGGACTATGCTTGATATAGGAAGGGAAGAACTCTTCAATTCTCTAGTGATGTGACCAAGGTGAATATGAGATTGCGCACTGGCGTGAAAAAGGATGAGATTGCAGCTGAAACCGCTTCCCTTGAAACAAAAAATCAGCACCCTTGGATCAATAGGAATCGAAGGGATGCCATTTGCCCACATGGTTCATTCTCCATCCAGGATTCCCAAATTGGACTAGGCTGGTCATGTAAAGAGCATTATTAAAAAATCATTTATGCTAAATGCTTGTGAAATGCAAAGATTTTTAAAAATATTGATGTGTGTGTGTGTGTGTGTGTGTGTGTTGTGCACATGCATGCAAGCATTTGTGTATACTCTTGTACACGTGTATATATGTGTGCATGTGTGCATGCATGTGTGCGTGTGTGTACGTGCATGCGTGTGTGTACAATTGAACATGGTTTTTATTGTATGTGTTTGCATATATATACAAAGGGGGGGGGGGAGAGGGGGTTTTCATGTGGCATTTCCATGTTACAACATGCAAGCTAGATCGAGTTGTTTTACAAACCCTCATTCACATTTCTAGCATTGAGCTAGATCAAGTTGATGCTTTACAACCTGTATAGTCACACAACATTCAAATTATAAGCTAGATCGCATTTCCATGTTACAACATGCAAGCTAGGTCAAGTTGTTTTACAAACCCTCATTCACATTTCTAGCATTAAGCTAGATCAAGTTGATGCTTTACAACCCCTACAGTCACACAACATTCACATTATAAGTTAGATTGCATTATTGCTTTGTTTCATGGAGAGTGAGCCATAGCATTTCCTCTACAAATCTCTTCTTTACTTATTCAATAGATCACCATTTGCAACTACTTTCATGTTGTGCTTGCTTGTCTCATCATCACCATCACAAAAAATGCAAGAATTGGATGGCTATTAGAAAGTGTGGTTGCACTACACTATCTTACATATTCATGCTCATTCCGTTGCCGGAATTGAATGACTCAAAATGGAGCAGGTCCCTATTTTTTAGCATCAAATTCATGTGAGGACTATTAGGTGATCTATGGATGCAAGAGGGAGAGAGAACCATCACGCAGAGTGAGAATTCTAGAAACAACCAATCGAAAGACTGATTCGAAGGGAGAGGCCACATATTTATCTTTTTTGATGTCGATGTAGAAAATTCCATACTTTCATTTTTTACCCCCCTCTTTCTTCGCCCTCAACTAATTTCGTGATTTTATGATTTCTTCAATCAAAGGGGACATATTGCTCCTTAAGAAATAGAATCTATTACATATGAAGAGGAGACACAAAGCATAGTTCTGCCACTTGCCCCCTTCTATGTCATCACTCGAGCATGGCTACAAACACGTGACACTTGCATGCCTAAAAAATCAGAAGAATTGACTTCCAAAAGCTAGGTCTTGCTTGAATCTTCATTTTCCACAATCTTTCCATTTGCAACCATCAACATGAGTGCATTTTCTTCACCTTGAATCTTGTATCTTTCACAAATCAGTGAATCACTTGCCAAGTACTCCAAATCTCTTCTCCAAACGTGCTTGGGAACTCTCTACTTCAGTTTATGTGAGTTAATTTAATCATAATTTCGATATGTTGATTCTGTTTGTTCCCCATGCTGATTTTTTGATCCTAAATGCCCAATAAGCACCCTGGGTCTGCAGATTCTCTATAACTCTATATGCAATAATCTAATCTTGGGACATATCAACAAATTACTATACTCTACGAGACACATATTAGCATTAGATGCTCATATCAGGTGTGTAATACACTAGAGTCACAAAGAAAGGTTTGTGGTCTACTAGACATATCAGCTCATATCGAAGTGTAATACATTAGAGAAATATTGAAGAAATGCATTTTTAGATTTTTTTCATTGAACAAACCGTTAACCCTTATGGCCAATGCCCATCGATCAGAAGATGACTATTGTTTGAATATACAACTAGCATCTTTCCCTTTAGATTGAAGCTATGTTTCTTAAACAACCTTGATTTATTGCTTTCATAGCATTTTGTTGTCTTTCAAACCTTGCTATATGCATTTCCAGTATCAATTTGCTTGAACATGCTATGAGTTTTACTCTCTACTTTTCTAAATGAAAATGGATGTAAAGTGTTTACATAATGAATTGTGCTATTTGAAAATTTAATATTTCCTCTAATGAGGATGAAAAATTAACAAGCCCTTTGGCTAGGTATGTAGGTAGTTGTTGACTGCATTGATAGTCCTCAATATATGAGGGACAACGTGAGATGAGTGTGAAAGAGAAGAAGAAGAAGAAGAGCAATTTTAATGTCGTAGGAATTTTCCCAAGAGACCTCATGGATTGATCCGACGGGAGTTGAACACAAAGAGACACAGAGAGTAGGCAAAATAAGAGTGTTATTGCAGAATAAGAATGTTGTTGTATTGCATGATTGAGTGATTACATCCATGTATAGCTCTGTAAGGCTATTGCGATTTTTGGGAAGTGGAAAAAGTAGTTGGTGTCGTGGCAGGATAGGTACGAGCATAAAATACTATGTAGGTGATGATTGGCATAGCTGGACTAATAACTTAAGTCTTAGAGGTTCCAACATTAAAGTACGCGTGCTAAGCTAAGTGCATCAAATTGGCACTACGAAGCAAACATTGAAAATGGTATTAATCTACGGTCTTCATTTGGTTCTCAACAAATGATTTGTATTTGCAGCTTACGTTGGGCTTATTAGGAAACCAACAACATAGTCCGTTGCGCCTGTGTGGTCATGGGCTGAAGGAATTATGAGCAAAGTCTCATGAAAGAGGATAACCTTTTTGTGACACTACCAAGGTACAATTTTTTGATTTTGCACATTGCAGTTGGAAGATGGGTCAATGCAAGCTTCTTATATTTCTATCTAGCCATCAAAATATGCCTTGGTGTCAAATGTAACATTAACTCGGCTACAATGTGTAGCTTGTACTTTCTTTTTGACAAATAGTGCAAGGCAAGCCTTTTGTGGACAATTGAGAACAAACTCATGTTTTGGTTTTCTAAATAAGTTTTTGCATCTTTCCCCCTGCTCGAGCCTCATACTTCTAAAATTATCAATTTTGGTCGTATATGATATGCTTTTTGTGTGCCATAGCTTGTTTTTTGCCCATTGTTTATGGTATCCAATTACAAAGGACTCTCGGATTGCAAATAGAGGGGAATTGCACTTGCTAGTTTCATTTTTACAGAGATGGAAGGAATTGAAGCTATTTTGCAAATCTACTCATCTTTAGCATTGCTACACCCCAACACTCATAGCAAAGGAGCTGCTATAGTGTGCCCGAACGATCATTGTAAAGACAATTCTCAAGACTAGAAGCTTAATGTACCATGCTTGAGCCTCATACTTCTTGAATTATCAATTTTGGTCATGTATGATATGCTTTTTGTGTGCCATAGCTTGTTTCTTGCCCATTATTTATGGTGTCCAATTACAAAGGACTCTCGGATTGCAAACAGGGGGGGAATTCCACTTGCTAGTTTCACTTTACGGAGATGGAAGGAACTAAAACTATTTTGGCAAATCTACCAATTCATCTTTAGCAAAAGAGTTGCTATAGTGTGCCCGAACGTTCATTGTAAAGACAATTTTCAAGACTAGAAGCTTAATGTACCATGATCGAGCCTCGTACTTCTTGAATTATCAATTTTGGTCGTGTATGATATGCTTTTTGTGTGCCATAGCTTGTTTCTTGCCCATTGTTTTGGTGTCCAATTACAAAGGACTCTTGGATTGCAAATAGAGGGGAATTCCACTTACTAGTTTCACTTTACGGAGATGGGAGGAACTGAAGCTATTTCTGCAAATCTACCAATTCATCTTTAGCAATGCTACACCCCAACACTCATAGCAAAGGAGTTGCTATAGTGTGCCCGAATGATCATTGTAAAGGCAGTTTTCAAGACTAGAAGCTTAATGTATCATTTGTTCACGAAAGCATGTAAATATTAATATGGTTTCAATTTTTTGTCATGACTTTGCAAAAAAAAAGAAGAAGTTTTCTTACTTATACATGTTTCTGCTTGAGAGGTTTGAAATTTGTTGATGCATTAAGGGCCTCTCCTTGTTCCAAATGACCGAACTCCTTTAGAGAGGGTTAACGTGATATGCAAGTTACCTAATGAAAGTTTGTAGTGCCATATGATGTAAGGATATGTGTTGGAGTGATGATTTACTTTTTTTGCCGACATATGTCAAAATCTATGGCTTTGACCATTTCAGATCACATCTCAATCAAAAATGTGAGAAAACCCAGGTTATGGGTTCGAACCCTGCTGGCTACCCCGATTGATGTGCCTTGCCCCTGATTTGTGGGATAAGGGGGGTCCCATGGGTACTAAGCCCGTCTCTTCTCTAATACCAACTTTTTTTTAAAAAAAATGTGAGAAAACGATGCACTTTCTTTTTTTTTGGTTGGATAACAGGATAACATGTATATGCAGCTCATTAAACACAAATCAGCTTTTCTCCTCTCCATACAAAATTAAATAGAATTTGAACAAGGATGGAGAGAGAAGCTATCTCTATTCATAAATAGCTGTTTATAAAGGCCTTATGCAATAATCTAAATGCATATTATAAGTATAAGCTTGCATAATAAGGCTGCAAGACTTATGCATAAGCTCTATGCATAAGCCTTATGCATAAGTCTTATGCATAAGCTCTATGCATAAGCCATATGCATAAGTCTTATGCACACGCTCTATGCATAAGTCTTATGCATAAGGCATATGCACACGCTCTATGCACAAGTCTTATGCATAAGCCCTAAGCTCGGACCTAATCCCAAAAACCCTAGGACTGAATTACGGTTTTGTAAATTCCGCCAGAGTCTCCTTTGTAATTGGAACCAAATCTCAAATGAAAATGCAACTTCTTAAAACTTGTACGCAATACTCTTTGTATCCCACAATGTCATGAAAGATCATATGCATTTGCAATATCCACACAATATGACGGAAAAGGGGTCCCATTGCCCAAATGCATCCACAAAGTCGATGGTGAGGATTATTGAGGACGCGCGTTGAAGCTTGCCGATCTCCCGGCCAAGCTCTTCTCACCCCTTCACCGAGTTTTCCTCCAAGGTGAAGGTTGAGGCCATTTCTTCACACCGGTGTACCTAATCCCCCTTCGTACCGCTTTACCAAGCAATCACGGCACAAAGAGTTCAAGCCATTCTCCCCTTGGCCTCTCCAACCAATGCCAAGGTACCCTCACACATTGCTAGATTCTATAGAAACTTGAAGTGGTTGCAATGGTGAGTGTAGGTACAAAATGATGTGGATAATATCAAATGATAGAACAAGTTTGTTGGCTTACAAGTATTGAGCATGACTCATGCCCTTTTACAATTTAGAACTCATCAATAAAGCATGGACTCATGCCTCAATCCATCATCCAAAAGCTCCAACACAAACCAACAATTCACAATGCCCTCACCATGGCATTTGCATAAGCATTTGTTAACCACAATCAAGGCATTTGCAACTGCATTTCAACAATCCCTTTCACATAAGCCTTATGCACATGCTCTATGCAATTACGCTCTATGCATAAGCCTTATGCACACGCTCTATGCATAATCCTTATGCATAAGCTCTATGCATAAGCCATATGCATAAGCCATATGCATAAGTCTTATGCATACGCTCTATGCATAAGTCTTATGCATACGCTCTATGCAAGACTTATGCATAAGCTCTATGCATAAGCTCTATGCTATATGCCTTATGCACTATGCTAACCCTTAATCCCTTTCACATAAGCCTTATGCACACGCTCTATGCAATTACGCCCTATGCAATTACGCTCTATGCATAAGCCTTATGCATAAGCTCTATGCATAAGCCATATGCATAAGCCATATGCATAAGTCTACCTGCGTACGCTCTATGCATAAGCCATATGCATAAGTCATATGCATAAGTCTTATGCATACGCTCTATGCATAAGTCTTATGCATAAGCTCTATGCATAAGCTCTATGCTATATGCCTTATGCACTATTATGCTAACCCTTAATCCCTTTCACATAAGCCTTATGCACACGCTCTATGCAATTACGCTCTATGCAATTACGCTCTATGCATAAGCCTTATGCACACGCTCTATGCATAAGCCTTATGCATAAGCTCTATGCATAAGCCATATACATAAGTCTTATGCGTACGCTCTATGCATAAGCCATATGCATAAACTCTATGCATAAGTCATATGCATAAGTCTTATGCATACGCTCTATGCATAAGTCTCTTGCATACGCTCTATGCAAGACTTATGCATAAGCTCTATGCATAAGCTCTATGCTATATGCCTTATGCACTATGCTAACCCTTAGTCCCATCACCCAATGGTGTAATAAACATGATCTTGTTTTACGTACATGGATAATAGAGATTGCAAGCTTATTATAGGTTTTATGCATAGATATTAAATTAATCCTATGTGTAAGCTTACAAGAACCCAAAACTAACCCTAAACCATAAAATAGGGATGCAAAAATTCATAGAAAATAGCATAAACAAGAAAAATCGAAAGAGGATCTACCTCTTTTTTGCAAAGCTGAAGGAGAGGATTGGTGAAAGATTGGTGAGGTGAAAGAGCTGCAAAACAAAATATTAAACAAACTAATGAGTAAATTAAACACAAGAAAAAGAACTAATACAAAACCCTAAAATCTCTATGCATGCATTAGGAGATCTATGCATACATAGAGAGCTCTCAACATGCATAGAGAGCCAAAAAAACACAAAACCCTAAACGTCCTAATTCTTAAATTAAAAACTAAAAGCAATTGCAATAACATGTTAGGAGAAGGAGAAGAGGAGAAAAGAAGAAAGAAGGAGAAAAGAGGAGAGAGGAAAAAAGAGGAGAGAGAGAGAAAGAGAAGAGGGAGAGAAAGCACCTTCTTCGCTTGTACTTGCGCTTCTTTTGCGAAAAAACCAGAAAATAGGCTCTCGGCTGTGAAAAACTTACGAGCGCCGGTATATGCTACGGAATATACGTCGGTATAGGCGTCGGAATAAGCGTCGGTATAGGCGTCGGAATAAGCGTCGGTATAGGCGTCGGTATACGCGACGGGACACGAAAATTTAAAAAAACCCCGCCATGCTTGTCTCCTCCAACATGACGACGGACATACCGACGTTCGACATTTGCGTCGGTATTTTGGCGTCGGTATGTCCTCAAGCTCTTGTAGTGAAATTTGTTGACGCATTAAGGGCCTCTCCTTGTTCCAAATGACCGAACTCCTTTAGAGAGGGTTAACGTGATATGCAAGTTACCTAATGAAAATTTGTAGTGCCATATGATGTAAGGATATGTGTTGGAGTGATGATTTACTTTTTTTGCCGACATATGCCAAAATCTATGGCTTTGACCATTTCAGATCACATCTCAATCAAAAATATGAGAAAACCCAGGTTATGGGTTCGAACCCTGCTGGCTACCCCGATTGATGTGCCTTGCCCCTGATTTGTGTGGGATAAGGGGGGTCCCATGGGTACTAAGCCCGTCTCTTCTCTAATGCCAACTTTTTTATTAAAAAATGTGAGAAAACGATGCACTTTCTTTTTCTTTTTTTTTTGTTGGTATTTTTACAATGACAAAGTTTTGGTGAGAGTTTGATTTTTTTGTTTTTTGGGCTTTGCCACGGGTCAGTAGAAGATTTAAGAAATAGAATAGAAAGAAGAAGAAGCTTTCTTGCATTACACGCAACTTTGACTTTAGTGCCCTTGGACACAAATATATAAAAACAGGTACCCCATTATTGCCAACATCACGCGTGACATCGCGTCCTCATCGCTCCTATATAATTCCACGCCACCTACAACGAGAAGCAGTCCGCGTGATTTGCAACAGAAAGCCGCTGCTTGGTTTGTTTATTCATCATTCCAGTGCGAAGCGAAGCTGTTTGTTTATTTATTCATCATTCCAACTGGTTTGATCGGCATGGCTGCATCTCCAAGGTGATCCTAATTTGCAACTCTTAATGTTTCTGTCCATCAATCCAGGCCCATCTTAAAATCCGCCGCGTTGTATTCGGCGAAATGATTTGGTATCACAGTTAGAGGTGTCGTGTGATGCTGGGACAAACTGTGGATTGCAGCTAATGTCTGTTCTAGCTCGGGCGCTCGAGCGAGTTTGAAGTGTTGTGTGAAATTTGCGTGGAGACATTAACAGAGAAGTGGAGAAATTGCTGATCAATTATGTTGTGCGAATTTCAGGTGGTGGACGAAAGATACGGTTGCTGTAGTGACGGGCAGCAACAAAGGAATCGGCTTCACGACTGTGAAGCTGCTTGCACAGGAAGGACTTACCGTAGTTTTGACAGCCCGAGATCCGGAAAGGGGCCTGGAAGCCGTGAACAAGCTGAAAGAAGAAGGGCTGAAGAACATAGATTTTCATGTTTTAGACGTTCGGAGTTCTGATTCAGTGTCCGCACTGGCCACTTGGCTCAAGGAAAGCTATGGTGGTATTGACATCTTGGTATGGAACTTGTGCAATGTTTTGATCTCTGCTTTTTGTGGTTCGGATGGACATTCAAATGCTGAGCAATTCAAGTAATTTGTTAATACGTGCAGATCAACAACGCAGCCATCGCGGGAGGATCAGAAGACAGTTGTGAAGCAGCCAAGAACACCTTCGACACAAATTGTAGAGGCGTGAAGCGAGTTACTGAGGGATTACTATCCATTTTGAAAGCCTCCTCAGCTGCCGGAGCGAGAATCGTAAACGTCAGTTCATCCCTAGGGCAACTGCAGGTATATAAAAAAAACTGATCCATAATAAGACAATTGCATCCTCGATCTGTGTCATATGTTTGTATGGATTTCATCATCAGTTTGCAACTCAGTAGAATTGGCCGGGAAAGATAGGATGACAGAAATTGCTACAAATGTGTGTTGATCAACGTTGAATTGGGTTTTGATGCAAAACCTCAAGTGCTCATTAAAAAGAGTTCAAGTTGGATGTTACAGAATTTACGACACCCAACATGGAGGGAGGAGCTACTGGATGCAGACAATCTTTCTGAGGAGAAAGTGGAAGCATTTTTGCAGGCATATCTGGAAGATGTCAAGCAAGGCACTTATAACACATGGAGAACAATAGCTACCCATTACAGTGTTGCCAAGATGGCCATGAATGCTTATAGCCGATTACTGGCCAGATCTTTGGAACAAAATAGGGTAAACGGCCAAAAGATTTGTGTGAATTGTGTATGTCCTGGTTTCACCAAAACAGATCTTAACAACAACACAGGCATACTGACAGTAGAGGAAGGTGCAGACACTGTGGTTTGGACCGCCCTATTGCCCCCTGGAGGACCCTCTGGCCTGTTCTTCTGCAAAAGACAGCCCATTCCCTTTTAATTTTTAAATCATCATGTATGACATATGTATGCTCTTTATATACTTAGACGATCACAAGAATGCCATGCGTGGCATTTCATATAATACTCCTCCAGGTCGGAAATTAAATTTATTAGTCAGTTTTAAGGGGTATTTCTTTGTCATATGACACTCCTCCTCGGCAATTAAACATATTAATCAGGTTTTGAGGGGTATTTATTTGTCACATCGGGTATTTATTTGTCATATGACACTCCTCCTTGGAAATTCAAAATATTAATCAGTTTTAAGGGGTATTTATATGTCACATCTTTTGGTCTTCGAATATATATATATATATACCTTGCTTTTAGCTGCATTTTTTAGATTACTTAACCCTAAAAATCATCGTTCGGACTTTTGGAGAAGCAATTTCGGTCAGAGAGTGGGGGTAAGAAGGTGGGTGGGGCCTTGCATTCTCTTGATGAGCGTTCTTAGCGAGTTCATGTTGGTTTTGCTTGCAATAAAATTAAATTCCAATTAAGAAAGATATGTGAAGATGGAAGCATCAAGAATGAGTGGAGAACTAAGGGACCACTCACGCCATCGCACTACATTGACAAACTGCTGCTTCGAGACGTTGACAATTTAGAAAAGCGAGGGTAAGTAAGTAGTATCTCTATCACGTGAAAAAGATATTCCAAAAGGTAAAGCTAAATGAAGCAAACACAATGCAACATGAAATCCAAGGACATTCTAATGCATCGAATAGAAGGAAGACAACTGGCATGCAAGCAACCATTTAAGAAGTTGAAGCTGCGATTTAGCCCTTCTCCAGAGCAGGGGCACTATCTTGAAGTGATTTGCTCTTTTTTTTGGGGGGGGGGGGGGGGGGGGGGGGTGTCACTATGTAGGAATTAGCCACCATAACACGCGCATTCAAGGGGTAATTAAAAAACCCTTACTTACATACACTTTTTCAAAAACATGTACACTATAAAATGCGATTTTTTTTTCTCAATGTGAACCCCTTATGTATGTAAACTTTCTGTGAATAGTACCATTTTTATAATCGCTCTTGTTGAACCCACGTGCTATGGTTACATACTTTTATTGACCCTCCCCCCCCAAGGATTCACCAAGGAAAAAGACGTCATTTGTGTCTAATGACTTTGACTCTTAGCCATTGATGTCACCAAATTGTAAAGTTCTGAGAGCAGGCATGATTGGTCCCTAAAAGGAACCTTCCATGATTGGGCATGTTAGTGATGAGGAATGATCCTCCAAGTCTCATCCTCGAGGGGATCATCCATAGGAAGGTGACATGTCATGAGCATGCATAGGCTTCTACAAAACCCCTTATTTATTATGAACTCGGGAGACCATGTTTGAGTTTCTACGATGTGCATGCAAGTCTAGTTATTCTATACACCCTCTCTTAAAATGTGCAGATTAGGGCCCAACTTGCATCCCTTGAATAGCATGGTCCCTTATTCTTAGTGTAACTCAATATAGAGAGACATTTTTTCTGCGAGAGAAAAAGCTCAAGGAGTTTTAAGTGCATAAACTTGATTGCACACCCTAATAGAGAATTTTGGAAAATTCAATGTCTAACAAGTTCCAAATGCAACCATAATTTGCATACCTCTTCAATATGATATTATGGCAAAGCCTGAGGTTTTTAGGGGACCTAATATCATGTAGAACATCAAATTAGAAGCTTATTTTGGTTTATGTTTATGTTGTAATCTATGCTAATTTCAAAACACAAGGAATTAATGATACTGCTGAACTTCAAAGGCTTTTTTTTTTTCCTAGTGTGGCTCTAATCCTAAATGAATGACACCAATCAACAATTCTCATATTTAGAACACTTACATGGATATGTCAAATTTACAAAAGTGAATCTTGCTATGAAACATTTTTACCTGTTTGGGTGAATGTTACACATTCTTGGGCATGTTGTAATTATGTTTGATATTGCTTTTTCATGTTGCTTATATTTTTCCAATATAGTCTTATGAGTCTACTTTAAGCTCAAGAGAGCGAAAATACGAAAAAAATATGTCTAGAACAAGTGGTGATTTTTTTTCCAAGACTTCCAAAAGGACACTTTCATGTCCTATTTTGCTACCAAAATAGTGTCAAACTATAGCCAACTGCCTCCTCGTGTCGATTACATCCCCATTTTATCTTCATTGAACTACAAAGTGGGCATGTTGCATTCAAATCGGCTCTTGAAAAATGCCCTTTTGCACTATCTTTTGACAGTCGAACAGCTTCCCAAAGGACTGCACATCGCCAATTTGTATAAGGTGCACAAAGCAGGCATGTATTGTGTTGTCATGTATGGGCACCCTGAGGATGTTGTCAAAGGGATAGGCATTATTATGCAACAGTTGTCTAATCTTACATCTCTCACATCATGAGATTGTATTGTTGTTGATATTGTATTGTAAGTCCTTTTTTATATACAAATATGAGGCCAACTTTGACTGCAATGTCATAGCTATACACCTATCTCTTTTAATGTATCTATGGCAATCGTTTGTAATGTAGCTATTGAATTGATTTGTTCACTTTGGATGAATCTCTTTATTTTTTATCCCTTTCATTCTTTAGGATTTCAACTTTTGTTGTCTCATCTCATATCATCAGACTATATTGTTGTTGATATTGTATCGTATATTCTTTTTTGTGTACAAATACAAGGTTGATTGAGTGTATTGTTTCATGAGATGGTCTTGTTGTTGATAATGTGTAGTAAATTATTTTTTAAGTAAATACAAGGCACAATGTCATGGTATGCATTTTGTTTCATAGTAGTATTTCAGACTACATTTTTCCTACATTTAGTTATAACGCACTCCTAAAGTGCACGAACACTAGCAACTCATTAGGGGGCATTTGAACATAGAAAGGGCCTCATAAAGATTCCTAATCCCATAGGGTTAAGACTAATTTTTCTAGTATTAAGGAGACAAAGGTCATAAAAATGACTATTTACGGACCTAAGAGTAGTGGGTCCCACTTCTTTGAGGCCACGAATTCTTCTGTATTGTTCTCCTCCATTCTTTACAAGTTATTGCGTGCATGAACAATCTTAAATTGATGAAAAAGTTTTTTAGTAAGAAAATCACTATTCTGTCTTTTTTTTTAATGAATCTAAATGCATTTAATACAAAATCTGTATAAAAAATCCTTGAGCTGCCTCCAAAATTCTCTTCTATCAATCATTAAGAGCCTAGATAGTGGCAAAAACTTAAACTCTTTCCATTGCTACTCTCACCTCTCTCCATTCACACCATGCTTGTGGTGGCATTTTCTCAAGATTTTGTTTACAATCTTAATATTCTATCAAG
The DNA here is from genome assembly GCF_041138505.1 of Cibotium barometz. NCBI lineage: Eukaryota > Viridiplantae > Streptophyta > Polypodiopsida > Cyatheales > Cibotiaceae > Cibotium > Cibotium barometz. Next base: position 40,790,856 of record NC_141076.1, read on the forward strand.
CTCGACCTTGATTCCTTTCAAACTCTCTCCATTCTCTCTCTCCAATCTCAAGCTTTCTCTTGCTCTTATTTGCTGTCAGCTCATTTGGATTCTATGGCATTGAGAGAAGTAACAAACATTCAATATTCAACAACAACATCACAAAAGAAGGACTTACATGTTCGCATACTGAATGAGTATGCACCAACCAAAAATGAACATTTGAGTACACAAGATAAGCAGACAAGAATACAACAGGGTCATACTAACTTGGATCTTTGGGTTCAAGGTGATTTTTCCCAACGATTCTTTTTCACATTATCCTCCTTCTTTCTCTGATATTCCATCATTTTTACAATTTAATGAGGAGGGTGAGAATGGGTTGCTTGGGTATTATAAGAGATTAAATATAAGTGATACAATGCAATTTTTACATGGACACTTACAAAGTTTGCATACTAATTTAAATGTCACTCAAAGTTCACTGCAATCTACTCAAAATCACATCTTATGGATGGAAGACCAAGAAAAAAACAAAGAGACACAATTTAAAAAGCTAAAAAAGATAATATCTTGAATGGAAAGCACTCCAATGGGAGCTAGAGAGTGTAAGAGACCAATCACTGATATTCAAGAACTCGTGGTGGGTGGTGGTGCTCGCAAACGAAGAGTCCTAGCAATAAGGTATGGTTTTTAAAAAGTAATGTTGATCTATGTTGTTTGGAATATTTGTCATGTTGTAATGATCTTTTCTATATATATTTTAGGAATTTCTTGAAAGAAGCAAGTAGTGGTGGTGATGCTGACAACTATGGGGATATATTAAAGTGCATGTATGAAGAGACGTGATATTATTTCTGTCATTCGTGATCCGAAATGGAACAAATTACGAGTTCTCTTCACAAACAAAATCTTGAAAGATGTTACTAAGCTTATGAGCAATAATGAGGTACAAAATGCATGTGATGAAGTGTGCATCACCACAAAAGGATACAATGCATTGTATCAATTGTTTGCTAAAAGATACACTTCACACACATGGTATAATAAAGAGCATTTTTCTTGTCCCTAAAAAATTGCAATCTGCAAAAAGAACATGCAATGATGAAGCGTAAAATCCAAGAATTCATATGTATCAATGACACATTGATTATAAGAGCTTGGGAAAAAAGCGAGGGAAAGATGGGAACATTGCCTTTTCGTGCAATGAGTTCAATAATATATTTGTTGATTTGAGACAGTTTCCACAAGCTATGATTTTATTTTATGTCCTTCTTAATCAATGCAAGGAAATTTAAAATGCAAATTGTTTACCATCTTCAAATATTGTACCTTTGTGTTGCAAGGACTGACAGTTGTTTTTTTCTTCACATGCTAGGTGCAAAAGTGAGTTTTGTTCTCAAGATGGATGAGTGTCAGATTGTGAAGAATAAGAGATTACAAAGAAGGAGTACATCATCGGTCGACAAATTCTGTAATGTGATTTTATGGAGTATGTTCACTATGTCAGCTTGGCTATTACAACATTTGAAATAGCCGACATAAAGAAAAGATGGTACATGTTCCCAAACCAAAAGGAAGTCAAGTTTGTTTTGACAAACTATCCAATTCAAAATGTGGATTGCATGATGATGGAGCTCTATGTTGCATTTCTTGCATTTCTATTTCTTCATGCAGACTCAAAAGATCCCATTGGTGAAGATGAATCTTCTAGCAAGTCCCCCAAACTCTGTGTAGTTGAAACACAAGATAAAGAGGAGGATGAGGTCTTCGACCTTGTTTCACTTGCCGAGGAAAGGAGGCTTACAAAGGATTTTGACGTTGCGGAATTTAAAGCGTCGACTGTTATTGATGCCAACTCTACACCTGTTTCATGAGAGTTATATTTTGGAATCATTACAAATTATTTTCAAATTTTCCTTCCCGCCTTCATAAAGATCTCCATGCAACATGTCGTGCTGGTCCTGTGCCGGCTCTCCATTTTAATGATGACCTTGATTTAGCTCCATTTCTAGCTACCTTTGCTGTTTTGCTTGTTTGAGCTTTTTTCATAGATAATTTTCTTTCAAAAGTATATCTATAAAACCAATTAAACATCTCTACAAGATAATTTGAACGAGTCTTGCCTCCTCCATGTGTAGTATTTTGAAGTATACTCCTAGACTCGCTCAATAGTGTGACTTTTCCATTCCTTGTGTACACTTGTCAAGGGAACCATATTCATTCATAAAATATGTAGCATCATGGGCATACGACATATGCTACAAAAGCAATGAGAAAGTCACGTCATAATTAGGAGTGTTTAAATGCAACCTCGTAAAAATAATGAAGAAATTATACCATGTAATGTATAATGTTGGTTTCACCCCATGCATCCACCATGGCCTTTGTAAATTCTTGAAGCACCTCTTTAATTGGCCAAACTTTCTCACGAGTTACCACAAGACTTAGTTCAATGCAGTAAAAAGTTGTACAATTACACAAATCCTTCCAAAATTCCCAAGGCTTTACAGAGTTCTTCGTTTTTTAGGTCTCTCCAAAAAATGTTTTGCTTTAGCTTCACTCATGCATAGTTTTTGTGCAATTTCATAACTCATTTCGGAGGCTTTCTTATTAATAACAATCCGCACATTTCCACCATGGCAGATCCTCTACCTTTCAAAGAGCTACATGTTGTCTTTCTTTACCTTGCATTGTAAAAGCGTAATCAATGTGACACTTTAGTAGGTGGTCAAATTCCCACATGAATGCATTTAAAGTGCAAAAGTGAACATTTTTTAATTCAAAAGGAATAATGGGTTTGCAATTTCTATAATTTCAATGCCTGTTATGCTCAGCTAGCATATTGGCCGACATAACACCATCAATCCAATTGTCAGAGTTGTTGCCATATATATAGGCAGTGATGTGTGTGAACACACTTAGGACCGCCGGGGTACTTTTTCCCTCTTTAGGAGGTTTTTTCCCTCGGCTTGTATATACGCCCATCCTCCTACTAGCGCTAACTAATCTTTTGTACATTGACACAATCTAATACATTGTGTATTGTGTGCATTCTTGCTTCTTCTTCTCCAAGCTTTGTGTGCTTTCGTGTAACCCTAATTCCAACAATTGGTATCAGAGCAGGCATCGGTGTGTGTAGTTTTTTGGGAACCTCCAACTCAACTTGTACATGTGTACATGAGTGCTGTTTGTGTTGTGATGAAGTCATGGGGGCACCCATTGACTTGGTGTGGGCATCGAGGATGCGGAAGACAGACATAGGGTCTTGATGGAAGTGTGAGCGGGGACAAAGTTGAGATTCTGGGAGTAGGCTCGTCCGGAACGTAGCTGGAGATGATCTCAACTGTTCGGCCACTTGAGTTGTATGCGTGTCCAAGAGAAGCGAGCACTCAAGGTCGCATTTGAGGTATGTGGAGCATGGGAGGAAAATGATAAAGAGGGCCAAGGCAGCCTTTAGTTGGTGTGAAATGAAAGGAAGGGGGGCCATCAGAAGAGGAGCAAAATGAAAATAAAAAATAAATATTAAAATGACTTTTTGGAAAGTGGCGTGGAAGTAGGAGTTGCCGCCAGCCAGTTTTTTTCCAGAAGGCAGCTGCGAGAGGATAGCAGCGTGGGGGCCTCTCTCTTTTGTGAGCTGCGTGTGGAGAAGGCTGGGAGCAGTCGGCGTAGCTGCAGATAGAGGGAGACGGCTGGAAGCCGTGTTGCAGAGTGGAGGGCTGCAGAGGAGCAGCGGGGAGAGAAGTGGACACAGAAACGGGGGGCAGGAGGCCACCGCTGTGTGTTGAGTGTGTGGGTTGCAGCAGTCAGCGCAGCTGGGCGCAGAGAAGGAGCTGGTGCAGCCGAGGTGTGAAGTGCAGAGAGGGGGGACTCTCTGGGGTCTCGTTGGAGTGCGAGGACAGAGGAGCCCGGGTGTTTTGTGGGAGCCAACGGGTGAGAGGCCCGTGTGTTCTACCGTGTGGGTCTGAAGAAAGCGCAGCTGGAAGGCTAGCGAAGGTGTGGAGCGCAACTGCTGGCGCCAACGAGGGGGGGGGCCTTGTGTGTTTTTTGTGAGGAAGCTGCAGCTGGCGCAGATGGAAGACAGTGGTAGCTGCAGGCGTGGAGGCCTTGGTCGAGAAGAGAAGGGCACAACGTAAGGAGAACATGACGTGTGGGTTGACGGGCTGACCAGCGCAAGGAGAAAGAGAAAGGCTGGTGGGGCTTCGCAGTGAGAAGAAAAGGGCGCAACTGCAGGTCTTGGCTGGTGGACGGGCCAGTGGGCTTTGAAGTGACCGCCTTGGGCACTAGAGTGCGGGGTTGGTGATACCGTAGGTACAGGTGAGTAGCTGAGGTGGTGGCCAGGCGAGTCGGCGGTCGGAAAAGGGAGAAGTAACCAAAGGGCTGAGGTATAGGTGCAGTTGGACAGGCTGCGTGTGGTGCTGATTGTAGCAGAGAGTGGACCTTAGCCGAGGTGCAGTGCAGAGAAAGAGAAGGGCTGCTGCAGAGAAGCGAGGAGGGAACGGATTGGGAGCGACCAGGAGCTGGAGCAGGCTGATTGCGAGCGGGTGCTTGGTGTAGCTGGTGTCTGGGATATTTTTGGGATATCCACTTCTGTAAAGGTCAAGGTCCTTTATGAAATATGAGTCTTGTTCATGCTCTTTGGTCTGGTGTTCTGGTGTGTTTGCATGCGTGTGTGGAAGTGTGGCATGCTATAAGGGCGTAGACAGCTCTACCGCTTCCGTGCCATCACTTTTTGGTGCCTCCACAGAGGAACAGATTTCCTCTGGTTTGTGAAAGAGAACAGGGCTGTGTGAAGAAAGATTTGGAAATGGCTCAGGATTTTTCGGAGTATTGGGGATTGCCACAGGAAAATGCAACCAAGTTTCTGGAGAAAATGGAGTTTACAGCTTTGATGAAAGAAAGGGCAACCCCGGAGATCCTTTCTCGGATTTTGGCTTATTGCTTGCAGGGTGATGCAAAAGTATGGCTGCAGATGTTTGTGACTGCACACAGGAATATTCATCAACAGGATCCTGAGTACCGTGTAGTCAGAGCTGCCTTTTTGGCACAGTTTGTCCAGGTGAAGAGTCCAAATGAAGTGTGGAAGGAGTTGTGCAACATTCAGCAGAAGGATGGTCAGGATGTGGATCAGTATCTGATAGAGTTTGGTAGACTGTGGAGTCTATGGTGTGAGGCTCTGATTCCTGAAGTACCCCCACAGATGATAAAGAGAGAGCGGTTTGTGGCTGGTTTGGAGCCAAACATCCGTCTGAAGGTGGAGCTGAAGAACCTGGATAGCTTTGAGGAGGCTGTCAGAGTTGCTCGTGAGAAGGAGTGGAGGGTGAAGCGTCTGAGGCAGATGGGAATGCGGGAAGAGCCGAAGAGATTTGTGAAGGTGCCACAGATTGAGAGTATGCATCCTGGAAGAAAAGCTGCTGTTGTTCCTAGGCAGGAGGACTCATTGAAAAGGGAGGTGCATGAAGCTGTGGAGCTCATGAAGTCTTTAAGCGTGAATTGGATAGAGTCCACAGGAAGAGGACGAGGCATGAGTGATATGGGAAAGAAGACTGATGCATCATCTGGTTTTGAAAGAAATTCAGCAGATATTGGAAGAGGGAAAGGGTATCTGAGTGATGTGCAATGCCGGAATTGTGGTGAGTGGGGTCATATGAGTCCCCAATGTGAGAGACCAGCCAAAGCTAATGGTGGAATATATCAATTGCCTATGGGAATGAGTGATAGGGTGAGTGGCCCTAATATGCAGGTGAAGGATACAATCCAGTCCAGTGTTTGTGAAGCCCATAAGGTCACAGTTGCAGAGCAGGGTATGGGACAGGTTAGCCTGTTGGAAATGGAGAAGGGTGAGGTTTCTGGAATCAGCCCTGAAGAGCTTTCAGAAGGTGAGGAGGAGAAGGATGAGGTTATAGATGATGTTGTGGATTGTGAGCAGGTGCCAGTACTTCAGCCAGTCAAGGTGGAGTGTGATGATCAGGGTGTCACTAATGAAGGTGCTGTGGATGGAGTGCATGTGGATGATCCAGGTGATGAGTTGGATATTGCAGCCTGTGGTGGTGAGAGTGTGGATGGTGAGTTGGATAGTGTACTTGATAGTGCACTGGGATGATCTGTTGAAGATGGCTTCCTTGGAGAAGAGTGCTTGCATGCCAGTTGTGCAAGAAGGGAGTGATGGTGTGACTGATGGTGAGCTGGATGCTCCTTTGGTTGATGATGTGAGAGATTTCGCAGGTGTGGGTGCTGATCACAAGGTGTGTGTTCCTTGTCATGCCCAAGAGGATGAGGTGGTTGTCAGTGGTGAGGATGCATGTGAGACTATTGTTGTTGGTCAGGGGGACCAAGATGCTTTGCCTGGGGGTTTGGGGAGCTTAGACATGGTAGGGATGCCTGTGCAAGATGTGGAGAATCTTGCAGGATCGCCAATGGTCTTGAAGCTGGAGAAACTGCAGGAAAGCGACAATGATGAGTCTAAAGTTGCTGTGTGTGATGTTGATGGGCTGAAGGGAAGTGAGTGTATGGTGGACACACCGCATGTGGATGCTCAGCATATGGATGAGCGGTTTGGTTGTCTGGCAATTAGTCCAGTGGAAGGGTTGGAAGCCAGTGATGTGGGTGGCAAATTGGGTGACCATGAGATGGGAGTTGATGATGAGATGAGTGTTATTTCGGTATTTGACTACGGGTGGGAGTCAGATGTGTCCGAGGGGAGTAGAGGTGAGGAGTGGTTATCTTATGTGAGCTGGTCTGGAGGAGGAAGTGTGATAGTGGATGGTGATGAGGCCATGTATAAAGAGCCTAGGGGGTTGCTGAAAATGGAAGGCGATGACAGGGTGTGTCAATGGTTGTCTGATGGAGGGGAATGCCTGAAGGATTGGAGGGTAGATGCACCGAGGTTTTTATTTGATCCAGGGGGATAAGTGGTTACTGTTAGTGCAGCTGCTGGACATAAATGTCTCAGCAGAAGAAAGGGGGTTGCTAAATATGTGTGTAGTTTTTTGGGAACCTCCAACTCAACTTGTACATGTGTACATGAGTGCTGTTTGTGTTGTGATGAAGTCATGGGGGCACCCATTGACTTGGTGTGGGCATCGAGGATGCGGAAGACAGACATAGGGTCTTGATGGAAGTGTGAGCGGGGACAAAGTTGAGATTCTGGGAGTAGGCTCGTCCGGAACATAGCTGGAGATGATCTCAACTGTTCGGCCACTTGAGTTGTATGCGTGTCCAAGAGAAGCGAGCACTCAAGGTCGCATTTGAGGTATGTGGAGCATGGGAGGAAAATGATAAAGAGGGCCAAGGCAGCCTTTAGTTGGTGTGAAATGAAAGGAAGGGGGGCCATCAGAAGAGGAGCAAAATGAAAATAAAAAATAAATATTAAAATGACTTTTTGGAAAGTGGCGTGGAAGTAGGAGTTGCCGCCAGCCAGTTTTTTTCCAGAAGGCAGCTGCGAGAGGATAGCAGCGTGGGGGCCTCTCTCTTTTGTGAGCTGCGTGTGGAGAAGGCTGGGAGCAGTCGGCGTAGCTGCAGATAGAGGGAGACGGCTGGAAGCCGTGTTGCAGAGTGGAGGGCTGCAGAGGAGCAGCGGGGAGAGAAGTGGACACAGAAACGGGGGGCAGGAGGCCACCGCTGTGTGTTGAGTGTGTGGGTTGCAGCAGTCAGCGCAGCTGGGCGCAGAGAAGGAGCTGGTGCAGCCGAGGTGTGAAGTGCAGAGAGGGGGGACTCTCTGGGGTCTCGTTGGAGTGCGAGGACAGAGGAGCCCGGGTGTTTTGTGGGAGCCAACGGGTGAGAGGCCCGTGTGTTCTACCGTGTGGGTCTGAAGAAAGCGCAGCTGGAAGGCTAGCGAAGGTGTGGAGCGCAACTGCTGGCGCCAACGAGGGGGGGGCCCTTGTGTGTTTTTTGTGAGGAAGCTGCAGCAGCTGGCGCAGATGGAAGACAGTGGTAGCTGCAGGCGTGGAGGCCTTGGTCGAGAAGAGAAGGGCACAACGTAAGGAGAACATGACGTGTGGGTTGACGGGCTGACCAGCGCAAGGAGAAAGAGAAAGGCTGGTGGGGCTTCGCAGTGAGAAGAAAAGGGCGCAGCTGCAGGTCTTGGCTGGTGGACGGGCCAGTGGGCTTTGAAGTGACCGCCTTGGGCACTAGAGTGCGGGGTTGGTGATACCGTAGGTACAGGTGAGTAGCTGAGGTGGTGGCCAGGCGAGTCGGCGGTCGGAAAAGGGAGAAGTAACCAAAGGGCTGAGGTATAGGTGCAGTTGGACAGGCTGCGTGTGGTGCTGATTGTAGCAGAGAGTGGACCTTAGCCGAGGTGCAGTGCAGAGAAAGAGAAGGGCTGCTGCAGAGAAGCGAGGAGGGAACGGATTGGGAGCGACCAGGAGCTGGAGCAGGCTGATTGCGAGCGGGTGCTTGGTGTAGCTGGTGTCTGGGATATTTTTGGGATATCCACTTCTGTAAAGGTCAAGGTCCTTTATGAAATATGAGTCTTGTTCATGCTCTTTGGTCTGGTGTTCTGGTGTGTTTGCATGCGTGTGTGGAAGTGTGGCATGCTATAAGGGCGTAGACAGCTCTACCGCTTCCGTGCCATCATCGGCTCCGAGGGCTACGCCGCCGGCATCCTCCGACTCACATTCTTTGATTGAGGTGAGCTTTCACGAGCGCTTGCAAGTCCCTATACTCTGCAAATATACCCATAGGGCTTTACGTTCTCAGAAATTGCATCTGAGGTCGTTTCGGGCTCTGTTTTTGCATTGCAAGTTCTGCACAGGTGTTTTCGTCATTTTCTGCAGAAATTTCAAGAGTGCAGTTTTCTGCAAAATAGGCATACGTATTCTATTGTGGACCGTGCTACATGTTCTCTGTTCAGTCTCTTTGCTTCATATTACAGGTAGCTTTTGCATCAGTTTCAGTCAGTGGCCATGGCTGATAACAGCAATGATGTATTTCACATGTTCAGTCTCTTTGCTTCATATTACAGGTAGCTTTTGCGTTAGTTTCAGTCAGTGGCCGATGTATTTCGCATGTTGTCTGCTGATGACAAATTGGATGGAGATAGCAACTACCCACTTTGGGCATATATGATGTAGCATGTTTTGGTTGCAAAAGGAGTGTGGAACATTGTGTAGGGTATGGATGTATGTCTAGGTTTTCGGTGGATGTAGGATCTGTTGAGGATGTTACAGGTTCTAGCAGCTCTACTGTTGTTGCATAGGCTCGTTTGGGATGGTAAAGATGCATAGGCTCATGCCTTGATTGCACTTTCTATCAAACATAACATCACCCCACATATTCGTTCAGCTAAAACAGCAAAACAAGCTTGGGAGATTCTAGCTGGTTTGTATGCAGGTCGACGAGGCAAAAATCTCTTACCTGCGTAAAGAGCTAGAATCGAAGATCATGCAGGAAGATGATGACATGAATGTTTTTCTTGCTGAGATTGAAGATCTCAAGGAACAGTTGATTTCTGCAGGTGAAATTATTCCAAATCATTCTCTTGTGCAGACTGTTCTTGATGCTTTACCTGAGTCATATCAGACTTTTGCTTCCACGTGGAGACTTGTTACTGAGGACTGACCTGATGTTGTCAAGTATGATACTTTAGTCAACAAGCTCTTGCAACAAGAAGCACAGTCCAGGCAAAATAGGGCTAGGCAGCGTGTAGTTGATCAAGCATTTGTTGCTGCCCAGCAGAGAAGAAGTGGTAAGGTAGCTCCTTCCACTGTTTCTTCTCCTATTAGTAGGTCTGCAACTTCTTCTCCTTCCACAGGTAGCAACAATAGGTCTGAGAAGGCTCTTGATAAAGGCAAGAAAAAGATCAGGTGCAACTATTGTAAGGCAAATGATCATGTCATTAAGAATTACCCTAAGCTAAAGGCTAAAGAGGCAAAGAAGAAAGAGTCAAATGCAGCCACAATAGCGGATGCTTCTACAAATGCAGATTCTACAAATGTTGTGCAAGATACAGAATGGGCATTTAGCGTGTATTGCCAATATGACCCATCTGTACATGATGCATGTTTGGCAGTTTCTGTTGACTCTCATGTATGGTATTTTGACAGTGGTGCTACAAAGCACATTACCTCGCATCGTGATATGTTCACTTGTCTTGAGGCTGTCCCTAATGGGAATACTGTCACATGTGCCAATAATGCTTTTTACCCAGTGTGAAGAGCATTGGTAAAATTATGCTTACTGCTACAAATGGCAGCGCTTTCACACTTTCAGATACTTTGTATGTGCCAGGGATAAAGAAGAATCTATTATCTGTCTCTACGCTTGCTAGACTTGGACTTGTAGTCAAATTTGTGGATGACAGATGTACTGTTCATGATTTGACTTCTGGTGATACGATTATTGTATCTGGCACCTTGCTTCGTGGGCTGTATAGGCTCAATTCTTATAATAAGTGTGTGGAAGATTCAGCAAATGCAGTTTTTGATAAAAAGGCAGTTTCAGGCAAAACTATGGCATGCTCGTTTTGGTCATCTGAACTTTGCTAGTTTACTGCGTTTGCTAGAATGCTCTCACTCCTCACTCTCTCACAAGTACAAAGGAAGAGCTCTCAATAGCACAAAGGGGATTGTGTCCTTTCATTATGAGAAACTACCTTATATACAATTGGCCCTTATTCAAACTTGGGCACCCAAAACTTACTAATTAGGCCTTGGGTGGCCAATGTCTCATAATGTATAACCTTTATAGTACCTTTACATAACACTTATTAATGTCCTCAATTGAGGATCATGGTGTTAATCATCCAAATGGGATTAACATTCCCCCTTTCCTGAAGTAGGTTCTGTCCTTAGAACAACCTGTTACCAAGGTCTGAAGACCTGGTCACCGAATTCATAGCGATAGAAATTACGATGAGACTGGAGTTTCCTGAGTGTGCGCCGGAATGCCGAATGGGATTTCCAGAACGTTGTGTCCATCATGTCTTCAAATGTTATGTGCATGTAACCTTGAAGACATCTTAGACGATGGTAATATATCATTATACCTCCTCTGCCTATTGGCCCCAAACTGTAGATATGCTGAGCCTCGTAGCCATCATAAGGTTCTCTAGGTTGGTCTATCAGAACAACTAATAACTTCATGAACTAGAGACTTGCTACAATTGCAGGATCTGGTATATTTCACCAAGTTCTGATCCAATTGAGTAGTTGTTGTCTTTGTGCGTGAGTACTGGCAAATGTGGCTGGGTTAAATATTGAAAAATTATAGGATCTGGTATATTTTGCCAAGTTCTGATCCAATTGAGTAGTTGTTGTCTTTGTGCGTGAGTACTGGCAAATGAGGCTGGGTTAAATATTGGAAAATTGTAACAGACATGAGAATCCCTCTCTTTTGCCACTTGAAACTCCAGCGGTGTCCATCTCCTATTGATAGGCATGTAGAGTGGATCCACTCGTAATGTTGGTGGCACACTCATGTAAATGCTATTGTATTCAGCGAGACTGTTAGAAATTCCTTTCTCCATGAAGGTTGCACTCCAAAATCCTGCAGTTGTGGTGCCTCTTCATTTGTGTGTATGGTAGTGTATCCACCTCTGGTGTGCACTCTTTGGTGTGCACTGGATGTTTCCTCCTCCATCTTCTGTAAAGAATAAATGACCAGGTGAATTTCCAACAAGTTTGATAGATGGGGGTTTGCCAGCTTCGTGTGTTTTGCCACATTGGACCATAATGTTCCTTCTCCAGCCAATGGCAGTAATTCCTCTAATTCTGGACGAGTGGCCTGGAGAGGGTACGGCACATAATGTTGCCAAGTGGGGGTGACCGCAGAATATGCCTCTGGGAGAATCTTTCTTGTAGGATCCAACGGGGTAATCTGCATCAGGGCATTGAACATAAGCTCTAGCTTTAGCAGTGGATTGCCTTGTTGTATGAATTCTTCATATTTTGCAGCTGTCATGGAATCCAAAACATTATTGTTATTGTTGTAAGGTGTAATATTATCAACTGGAGGTAGATTACATACCTCGTGAGGTTGCCTTGGTGGAGATGGAATAGGTGCCAATACCTCCTCGGGGGCGAGAGTGTTAGTGGGAAGTTCTAATTCTGGTGCTGGGGAGAAGGAAGAGTAGATGCATCTAGCTTGTGAAGAAGTAGTAGGAGGCATACTTGGATAGGGATTAAGAAGCCTACTGGCGATATTAGTATACACAGGGTAGGTGTTTTTGAAAAAAGAAGATGGATCCTCATCCTCACGGCCGTGACCCAAACTAGGGGGTGGGTGGCTAGGTTTGTGAGCTTGAAAAAAGGTTTGAATTTCGGGGATTTCTTTGTTATCCACATCTGGGTAATTTATGTGAGTTGCATCAAAATTATTGCTTACAGTGGTAAGCATAGCTTCTAAATCCTTATGGATATTAGTATATAACTTAAGGATGCCCACTGGGTGATATAAGGTAGACCCACAAAGATTATGCTAGTGGGTATTATATATTTCTAACCACCCATGACTAATTACCCATTGATAAGTATTAGACACAACCTCGTAGTTAGCTAGTGTTGCTGGTATGTCATGTGGAACAAACAGGTCGAGTTTGTCGACCCTGTTGTCCAGAATTTCTGAATTTTGTAAGACACAACACCGACTACGGAAGTTGAGGACTATTAGATGCAAAGGATAAAAGAAGATATCTTGTGGGTTAGTTAATAATCAGATCCCCCCTCAAAATGCCCATAATGATAGTTGGGTCAGCATCGCGCTCCGTATTTTGTTTAATAAGGGTTAATTCTCCTAAACCTATATCTTGAGCTAAGTTAATGTCGTATATTAAAGTAATGAGAGTGTAAGTGTAGACAAAAACAAGGTAAGAGTTTGAGAAGGGGCCCGAGGAGTTACTGGTAATTGTCCCAATTTTGAGGCGTGCTCAAGGAGGGTACGTAAGTCATCTGAGGGCTCTGGTCTTTGACTCCTTTCCTGTGTGGTTAGTTGGCAGGCCAATTCTTGCATGCGGATATCAGCATTGTTGAGCTTTGTAGAAATGGTTGTTTCTCTGATCATCCGTTCAGCATCCAATGCTTCAAATCTTCTTGTTGCCACTTCTTGTGCTCTTCTAGCTGTAGCTTCTCTTTGATTGGCGTTAGTAATTTGAACTACCTGTTGTGTTGCCAATCTTTGTGCATCCTGTAATTGGTTTTCTAGTTGTGATATTGTTTCTTGGATTCTTTGCATTGTTGTTTGGTTCGTGATGATTATTTCATTGAGAGCCTTTAGTTTTTTTGCATGTGTTTTGTTAACCGTCTCTCATTCTTGTTGCTGTCCTTATACTTGTCCTTGTTCTTCTTTGAGGCTGGTTGTGAGGAGCTCTATCTGTTGTCGAAGCATATCCGCAATATGCTTTGCGCTCTCATGGTACTCCCCCATTTCCTCGGCATGCGTAGTTGTTAGGCCTTTTTGTGTGAGCTAGCTCCCTTTGTATCTACTCCTTTGCTTGCTCTAGCCTTGCATTTAAGTCAGTGTTCTCATTTATTTTTTGTACAATGGTTTGGCTCAAAACTAAGTTGTTGCTCTCTAATGCACTGTATCTTGTTTCTTGTTGTTATGTAGATTGTAAACTTCTTATGATTACTTCTTTATGAGTTTTCTCTGCAGCTGCAAGGTATCTTTCACACTTTGTGTTTGGGCATTAGCCTCTTGTAGCTGATTCCATAGGCTGGCATTCCTCTCGTGTAGCATGTGTGTTGTCAACAAATGGCAATGCCATACCTTTTGTTCCTGTTCCTAGTTGGTACTAGTGGCCTCACTTATTTTTGTATGGGGATCATTGAGGAGTGTGTCGAGACCTTCCAAGGTATCCTCGAGGAATTGTTGAGTATCCATCTCCTTGAATGAACCAAGATGCGGCAGTGGCTCGTCTTCATCCAATCTTCTTTGTTTGCTTGGCATGGACATTTCTTGGAAGTGTGGCCTCTTACTAGATTCTGCTGGCATTACTAAATCTTGTTGTGCAACTGATGCCTCCTCATGTAGTAGTCCTTCCAAAGTATGATCTTTTAGTGTTTGTTCTCTAGCTTCCTCTGTGTGCATCTCCGCTATAGTTGTGAATCCTTTAGTGGGGAGAGGTCTTTGAATATTTATTGCGCAGGGCTTGTTGGAGGAGAGAGCTGTTGGTGTTGTTCTTGCATATAGTAGGGCTTTGTAGTTTTTCTTGGAGAGCCTCTTGGTATGTCTTGATCTCTGATGCCACAACAGCTTCCAATTGTTGAGATTCTGTGGGGTGACATCCACTAGTAGTCCTCTCATTCTTCTGTGGGGTGACATCCACTAGTAGTCCTCTCATTCTTCTGTGGGGTGACATCCACTAGTAGTCCTCTCATTCTTCTGTCAGTCTTCTTATTTCGATCTTTCTTGATTGACTTTATGAGCTGTTCTGTCTCCATTAACACTTCTTGTCCTTCATCCATCCTTTCAGTAGCTTCGGTGGGTTGACTGGGGATTAGGTCTAGTGATAGATTTTCCTCTGGTTCATCTTTTTCTGGCCGTTGTGCCACATGGTTAAGTATTTGTGTTAATAGGTATGGGTTGCTGACCTTGTACTGATGTGCCTTGAGATAATTTTCTTTTTCTTTGTGCATAAAAAAGGCCCAATCGTCCTCCTTTTCTCATGTGCTTTGGCAATTCTGTTAAGGCTGACCCTGCTATACCTATCAACTGGTTTGATTTGCATCATCAAAGACATTACCCTGCAAGCTTTCTCTGTGGCTTCATCCTTGATGTTCTCGTACTCTTCCCCCCCCATTGGAGTTATAAGAATCTCTCTTTAGCATCTCCTTGATGGGCATTGTATCTATTGTGTGTTTGTGGGTCCTGACTGTCGCGGGGCGGCGGGGGGCTGTAAGGCGTCTATGATAAGGTCTTCTGTTATGAGCAGTTCTTCCGTGGTACCATCTGCCTTTGTAACTTTTCCTCGCTTTGTCTGCTTGTCATATGTACGGAGATATTTTGCGCAGGCATCTGTGTTGATCCCTTTGGGTAACACTGTAGCCATTCTACCGAGGCAGACTTTTTCCAGCTTATATTTTACTTCTGCATCTTCCAATAGATGGAGGCATTCTTTACTGTGGCACTGCAGAGAGTGATTTTCCCATGTGGTGTAATGACCTATCTTTTGATGAGTTTTCCATGGAAGGACTCAGCACATAAGGGCCAAAGAAGTTGCTCCTCAGCTTGCTGGCACTCAAGGACTCTATGTGGCACTGCTGGCTTGTGCTGGAGGTGGTTGCTCCCGAGACTCAGATTCTGACATAGACATCTGTACAAGCATATATTGTCAGTCGAATGACTAGTGGAAGCCACCCCCACTTTTTTTTTTGGTATGTGCTAGTATGTTAGTGAAAGATTCATGATGGACTTCCCATATAGTAAAATGTGTGAATTTGAAAAGGTGTGAAAAGTTTCCGTGAAGCTGCAGACTTGGGGACGTGAAGTTCTCCCGTGAAGTTCCCTCATGAAGTTCTCCCGTGAAGGTCTCCCGTGAAGTTCTCTCGTGAAGTTCCCCCCGTGAAGTTCTCTCGTGAAGTTCTCCCGTGAAGCTCCCTTGTGAAGTTGCAGACTTGGGGATGTGAAGTTCCCCCGTGATGAATGTCTCCTGTGAAGTTCCCTCATGAAGTTCTCCCGTGAAGGTCCCCCCCTGAAGTTGCAGACTTGGGGACGTGAAGTTCCCCCGTGAATGTCTCTCGTGAAGTTGCAGATTTTTACATATTTGCATGACAATGAAGCTTGTTTTTATTTGTTTTCTATACCTTATGTTTTCATGCAGTTATTTTTTAGACGGTGGATTTGTATTTTTTGTTTTCAATTATTTTTCAATCCATGAATCGGCAATCAAAAGAGATATACTTTAAACACTCACCCCAAAACTTTATACATTCGAAAGAAACAACAACGAAAAAAAAGGAATGAAAAGAAGGGTATAGCTCTCTCTCTCTCACACACACACACACACTCTCTCTCTCTCTCTCTCTCTCTCTCTCTCTCTCTCTCTCTCTCGCTTGTGGATGCTTGCTTGTATTGTTGATGCTTGCATTATTGATTGTTGGTGTGTGCATGTTGGGATGGTGATGATCTAGCTCCTCCTCTCCTCTCCCCTCTCTTGTGTCTCTACCAAGTTCCATCTTGCATACATGTGGCATTGGAGTGAAGGTTGAGCTTTCCATATCTCCCTCCTTCTTGGTCTTCACCTAACTCTTGAATCTCCACTTGGGTGACACAAGTGGTGCCGGAGTGAGCCCTTAGGAGCCTCACAGGTGTCAATGAGTGGTGTCAATGAGTGGTGCAAGGGCAAGGCGATTCTTGCATCCTATGAATGATTGAGGAAGGAGCCTGCAATGGGAGCGTTGGAAAGATCTTTGCAAGTGGACCACAGATCTCAACAAGGATCCAACTCTACAAAACAAGCGAAATAAGGTGTGGGCTTACTTCTTTGACAAGGTTGTGATAACTATGTTAAGAGCACAACAACTCAAGAAGAACAAAGTGTGTTCAAAATAGATGTGACAGAATTCATCAAGCTTGTTAGTGAGAGTTGGGGAGATACCTCCATTACATATTACATGGTAAGATATTCTCATCTTAATTATCACCGTTCATTAATTACCATTGCAATTGGTTACTAAAATTCCATAAACATTTGCCTTCATAATTTCTTACTTGGACATTTTTTCATAGCACATTGTATATGCACATGGACCGTATTTTCTACAAAAATACGGGTCCTTGGATATGTTCAGCACCCAAGGCATGGAAAAATCACATTACACAGTCAAAGGAGTGTACTTCAAGAATACTTGACATGGTGGAGGGAAGACACGTAGCAATTATCTTGTGGAGATGTTTAATTGGTTCTATTACAACAATCTTGCAAGAAATGTTACTAGGGAAAAGGCTCGAATGTCAGCAATTGCTAAAGTCGCACGACTCAAAAGGAAGGAGGCAAACATAGAGAAGTGGAATGGAAGTTCAAGAGGAGGCCATGTCGCATGGCATGCCACAATGGAAAGACATGGCAGACGTTGGGTTAAACGTGTCTAATTTGGTGGTTTTGTAATTTTTAATTGGTTTCAGACTATCTGAACACATTATAAATGAATTTATATAAAGGTGTAATAGTCTCATTCATTCTCATTTCTATATTTTGACTTCACTTTTTGCCATGGCTTGCACGAAAAACACTGCATGTAAGCATCCACCATCACCTCATCGTCCTCCACTGCCACCTCCACCTCTATCTCCCCCTCATCCGGACACTACTGACCCGACCACCACCACTGACCCTGATCGAGAGACAGGGAGTGATGTTGACCCTGATGGAGTGCCATGGTCTGATATTCCTATCCCCCCTATATGTTCCACAACTAGGGGGAAGAGCTTGCATCGAGGCATGGGTCCGTTGCCAACACAAGAAGAGGTGGCAGTAGCAGCAACAATGGAAGCAGCAGCAGGAACTGAAGGAGCTCCATCATCCTCTCGGCATAAATGTGCACGAGACTGGAGTGCTCATGCACGTTCTCCTCGACCACCCACAAGAAACCCTCCTCCTCGTACCCCCAGGAGGAAACAATGCAATGGCATGGCAGCTCTAAAGGAGATTCGGAGGTTCCAGAAGAGTGTTGATCTTCTCATCCCGAGAGCTCCTTTTGCACGTCTTGTCAAAGAGATACTATACGATTTAGGGAGCCAAGATAAGAGGATGCAAAGCCTTGCCTTGGTGGCTGCAATCCAAGAAGCAACGGAGGCATTTTTGGTCACCATGTTTGAAGATTCTAACTTGTGTGCAATCCATGCAAAGCGATTCACAATCATGTGTAAAGACATAAAGCTGGCACGCACCATTCGACATGATAACCTCTGAATATTTTCTCTTATGATGTACATGATTGGACAATGTAAAACTTCACTTAATATATTCTCTTTTTAGTGCTTCTCAAGTTGTCCCCATCAAGGCCTTGATTGCATGTGTATTTGTATCAAAAAAATTAAATGTATTTGATTTGGGCCAACTTCCCATGATGTCCCCCCTGTCCTCTCTGACCACAATGAGTGTGTAGTTTTGTTTGATTTAGCCAACACCCAGGTCTAATTAATAGCAAGCAGGGATTTCATTAACGTCTTCACAATTTCGTGATCACGTTAACAAAACCTATTGTTAACATAAAAATTCTTGTGATCACAATGTATATTCACGGGCATTTTTTATGACCTGCAAAAACCTTCTCTGCCAGTAATCCCGCCGGGAAAATGTACATTTCCCGGCGGGCCCGCCGGGAAAACCCATTTTCCCGGCGGGCAAATTAAAAAAATAAAAAAAATAAAAAAAATAAAAAAATAAAAAAAATAAAAAATAAAAAAAATAAAAAAATCATGTTCACAGTCATTCTTACCATTTTTGGGCCTTCTGGACTCATTTATGATGTCAAGAGTTCAAAATTATTGGCACAAAAAAAGTTTTGTATAATTTGCTCGCCTTAAGTTCAATTGACACACCAATTAAATCTAACTATACTTACATCAATTGACTCAATTGTCCATGACATCATTGCACTCAATTGAGCCCAATTGGACTCAATTACACTTGATTTACACTCAATTGATATTAATTGGGTGTCAATTGATGTCAATTGTGCCTAATTCGACGTAATTGAGCCCAATTTACACCAAATTTGTGTAAACTAAGTATCAATTGAGTCGAATTGGACTCAATTGATAATAATTGGATGTTAATTGATATTAATTAAGCCCAATTGACTTCAATTGGGTGTTAATTTATTATAATTAATGTCAATTAAGCTCAATTGAGCTTAGTTGACATCAATTGGGTGTCAATTGAGCTCAGTTGACATCAATTGGGTGTCAATTGATATCAATTAAGCTCAATTGAGCTCAGTTGACATCAATTGGGTGTCAATTGATAGCAATTGAGCTCAATTGGGCTCAATTGCACTTAATTGACACTCAATTGGGTGTTAATTGCATCCTATTGTGCTCAATTGAGCCCAATAGGATGCAATTAACATCAATCGGGTGTCAATTGATTACAATTGATATCAATTGGGCTCAATTGCACTCAATTGTGTGATCGATTGTGTGTCAATTAATGTCAATTGAGCCTAATATGATACAATTGAGCTCAATTCACGCCCAATTGGATGTAAATTGAGTGTCAATTGAGCCGAATTAGACTCAATTGATAGCAATTGGGTGTTAATTGATATCAATTAATATCCAATTAACACAATTGAAGTCAATTAAGTCTAATTGACTTCAATTGGATAATTTGGGTGTCAATTGAGCTCAATTGGACGTAAATGACATCAATTGGGGGTCAATTAACATCAATTGAACCTTATTGACATCAATTGGGTGCCAATTAACATCAATTGGACTCAATTGACATCAGTTAGGTTTCAATTGAGCCAAATTGGATGCAACTGACATCAATTGGGTGTCGATTGATTACAACTGAGCTGAATTGGGCTCAATTGCACTCAATTGATATTAATTGGGTGTCAGTTAAACCTAATTCCATGCAATTGAGCTCAATTGACATCAATTCACATCAATTGCTCTCAATTGATATTAATTGGGTATCAATCGATGTCAATTGAGCCTAATTCGATGCAATTGAGCTCAATTCACATCAGTTCATATCAATTGGGTGTCAATTGATGTCAATTGAGTAAAATTGAGTCTAATTGGGTGTCAATTGAGTCAAATTGAGTATAATTGGGTGTCAATTGATATCAATTGAGCCAAATTGAGTCTAATTGAGTCTAATTAGACTTAATTAAGCTAAATTGAGTCTAATTGGGTGTCAATTGATGTCAATTGAGCCAAATTGAGTCTAATTGGGTGTCAATGGAGCCTAATTGACATCAATTGGGTGTCAATTGATGTCAATTGAGCCCAATTGAAGCTAATTGTGTATCAATTGACACACAATTGATGTCAATTGGGCTCAATTGACATCAATTGGATTCAATTGACACACAATTGATGTCACATGGGCTCAATTGACATCAATTAACACCTAATTGATGTGAATTAATATCAATTGGGTGTCAATTGATTATAATTGATGCTAAATTGAATGAATTGAGTCTAATTGACATCAATTAAGTCTAATTGGATATTAATTGATCAATTGGACTCAATTGATATCAATTGACACCTAATTGGACTCAATTGACATCAATTGGACTCAAAAGGGTGTTAACTGATGTTAATTGAGCCCAATTGACATCAATTGGGTGTTAATTGAGCTCAATTGGACACAATTAACAATAATTGGGTATGAATTGAACTCAATTGACATCAATTAGGTGTCAATTGAGCCTAATTGCATCCAATTGAACTCAATTGACATCAATTGGACAAATTGCATCCAATTTAATTCAATTGACATCAATTAAGCCTAATTGCATCCAATTTAACCCAATTAAGCCCAATTTGACTCAATTGATGTCAATTAAGCCCAATTTGACTCAATTGGGTATTAATTGATGTCAATTGAACTCAATTGGATGTTAATTGATGTTAATTGAGTCTCAATTGACATCAATTGGGTGTCAATTGAGTGCAATTGATGTCAATTAAGCCCAATTTGGCTCAATTAACATCAATTGGGTGTCAATTAACTACGATTGATGTCAATTGAGCTGAATTGATATCAATTGGGTGTTAATTAATGTTAATTGAGTTTAATTGACATAAATTGGATATTAATTGATGTCACTTGAGTCCAATTAGATGTAATTAGACTCAATTGGGTTTGAATTGGGCTGCATTAATTAGGTGTTAATTGATGTCACTTGAGTCCAATTAGATGTAATTAGACTCAATTGATATCAATTGGGCTGAGTTAATTGGGTGTCAATTGAGCCCAATTGACATCAATTGGGTGTGAATTGAACGTGATTGGACTCAATTGACATTAATTAGGTGTGAATTGATGTCAATTGAGCCCAATTGGATGCAATGGATATCAATTGGGTGTCACTTGGACTCAATTGGCACCCAATTGATGTCAATTGAGTCCAATTGGATGTCAATTGGTACCAATTGAGCCCAATTGATCAATTGACATCCAATTAGACTTAATTGATATCAATTTGACTCAATTAGGTATTAATTGATATCAATTAGACTTAATTAGATATTAATTGATATTAATTGAGTCTAATCGAACTCAATTGATATCAATTGGGTGCCAATTGAGTGTAATTAATATCAATTAAGCTCAATTCGACTCAATTGGCATCAATTGGGTGTCAATTGACTACGATTGATGTCAATTGAGCTCAATTGACATCAATTGGGTGTTAATTGATATCAATTGAGTCCAATTAACATCAATTGGATGTCAATTGAGCCCAATTGACATCAATTGGGTGTGAATTGAACTGGATTAGACTCAATTGACATCAATTAAGTGTAAATTGATGTCAATTGAGCCCAATTGACATCAATTGGGTGTAAATTGATGTCAATTAAGCCCAATTGGATGCAATTGATATCAATTGGGTGTCACTTGGACTCAATTGGCACCTAATTGATGTCAATTAAGTCCAATTGGATGCAATTGATATCAATTGGGTGTCAGTTGGACTCAATTGGCACCCAATTGATGTCAATTGAGTCCAATTGGATATCAATTGATATCAGTTGAGTCGAATTGATTAATTGACACCCAATTATACTTAATTGATATCAATTTGACTCAATTGGGTATTAGTTGATGTCAATTGGACTCAATTGGGTGTTAATTGATGTTAATTGAGGACTCAATTGACATCAATTGGGTACCAATTGAGTGCAATTGGTGTCAATTCGGCTCAATTGGCATCAATTGGATATCAATTGACTAGGATTGATGTCAATTGAGCTCAATTGACATCAATTGGGTGTTAATCGATGTCAATTGAGTCCAATTAAGCCCAGTTGTGTCCAATTGGGTGTCAATTGATTGAATCCAATTAAGTTCAATTAAGCCCAATTGAGTCCAATGGGGTGTCAATTGACACCCAATTAGACTTAATTGATACCAATTAGACTTAATTGGATATTAATTGATGTCAATTAGACTCAATTGGAAGTATAATAAGATCTAATTGATGGTAATCGAGCTTAAGGTGATAAATTTAGAGATAACTTTTTTTGTACAAAGAATTTTGAACTTTTGACATCATAAATGAGTCCAGAAGGCCCAAAAATGGTAGGAATGACTGTGAACATGAATATATTTTGACCATTTTTTTTAACTTTTTTTCCCGTCGGGAAAATGGATTTTCCCGGCGGGCCCGCCGGGAAAACAAAAAGCCCGGCGGGCTTCGGCAGGTTACCAGGTCACTGGTAACCTGCTATTTTGAGAACATGAAAACATGTGAACATGTTAATAACATGTTCACAAGTGTTATTAACAAAAAAAATCTTGTGATCACGTGAATATAAAATCCCTGATAGCAAGGCCTATGTGTATATGAATGTGACTACTTGTAAATGCTTATACTACATAAAAATTGGAGGCCACTAAATACAAAAATAGCCCCAACCTGAACAGGGCGTCTTTTGCCCAGATATGCTTGCTATTTGGGCAAAAGTCGCCCTATTCAGGTTGGGGTTCTTTTTGTATTTTTTAGCCTTCAGTTGTTATGTATAAGCATTCATATAAGATTTTCTATAAACTAAGTGCTTAAAATATAAAGATATATAGTGCCTTATAAAGTAATATTAAGATCATAAAAGATACTCTTTTACATGATGAGAGAGTTCTTACACATGGAAGAAGAGAGTTCTTACATGAGTGTGTAGTTCTTACATGAGTATAGTTTTATCTAATTTAGCCAATACTCAGCTTTAATTGATAGTGAGGCCTATTTATATGTGAATATGAATACATATAAATGCTTGTACATGACAATTAGAGGCCACCAAATACAAAAATAACCCCAACCTAAACAGGGCAACTTTTGCCCAAACAGGCTTGCTTTTGGAGTCGCCCTGTTCAGATTAGGGCTTTATTTGCATTTTTAAGCCTACAATTGTCATGTATAAGCATTTATATAGACCTTATTATAAATTAGGTACTTAAAATTAAAGATATATACTACCTTACAAAGTAGTATTAAGATCATAAAAGATGTGGTGCCTTCACACATTGGGCATGATATCACCTAGTTATCATACATTGCAAGTTTTGCTTATCACCAAGCAATTTACAACTAAAAAATATTAAAATAAAAAAATATTAATGCATATGGTTGAGAGGAAGGTTTACAAAGGCAAAAATACCCCTAACCTGAACACGGTGACTTTTGCCCAGACAAGCTTCCTGTCTGGGCAAAAGTCGCCCTATTCAGGTTGGTTTTTTTTTAACTTTTTTAAGCCTTCAAAATATACATACTAACAAGTGAAATATACAAATCACCCAAACTAAACATGCATGCAATCCAGTTTTATCCACAATGGCTCTCACTCTCTCTCTCTCTCTCTCTCTCTCTCTCTCTCTCTCTCTCTCTCATATCATGAAAACTTACATTATTCAAACTTTATGTATAAGAAAACCCACTTGCATTAATACAAAGGATTTACATTGATTGTCGAACACAGTATCTACTACGATAAATTTTCAAGCTAACTCATAATGTTCTTGAGATGCCTAGCTACAGTCTTGCGCCTCTTATTGCTAAGTGGAAGGGTCCCCAACAATATGGCATTGACGACACAATCTGGGTCCTTCTCACCAATGCTCTCCGCAAATGCAGCGTGTGCGAGCACTTTAGAAGCGTAACCCCCTTGTTGGAAGGCAGCGTATGCTGTAGCCTTGTTGATGAGCACTATCTTGTTAGCATTTCTTGGAATCGTTGACAAGCATAGGAACTTGCTAAATACTTCAAGGGCTAACATGTAGAAGCTACATGGGTCGTATTGTACCTCAACACCTTGTTGTGGTGCACAATGCATTGTGCACCACAACAAGGTGTTGAGGTGCAATACGACCCATGTAATGGACCAATGTAGCATCTCTTCCAAAACCCTCGTGTGTGTGTGCCACCTTTACGTTGAGCCCAAGCATCTACAGAGACTATATGCTGCACACAAGAAAGAGGATTAGTGGAATTATAGTAATATTATCAATTATATTTATTAGAATTATTAAATAATTTATCTTACCGTGTGTTTGAAATCAGAACTAACCACCTTAGGCTTGCAAATGTCAATGGAGGACTTGTGTTCCTCCAACGACACTAATGTAGTGTCCTTAGACTCTCTGGTCGGCGGCAATTGTTCCCCAGCTTTTCTAAACTCCTCCTCAATCACAAGGCATCAGCCTCTGCAATTGCTGATTTCAGGATCATCACCGACTCATGCACACCACCCTGCACCGGAACAAGCCCTTGTTGCAAAGCCTCCGAGCCCTTGTTGTTGATGGAAAATTCATCATTCACTGCTAACAAGGAGAGGCACTTGGTGGCTTGGTTGAGCTTGTAGACATTTTCTAGGTCATGTAAAAAGAGGAATTCCTCCCCTTCAATCACCACAGAGATGAGCTTACTAAGCTCAAGCTCCGGCATCTCATGTGTAGCCTCCTTTCCCTTGCCCA
This sequence comes from Cibotium barometz, assembly GCF_041138505.1. NCBI lineage: Eukaryota > Viridiplantae > Streptophyta > Polypodiopsida > Cyatheales > Cibotiaceae > Cibotium > Cibotium barometz. Next base: position 40,815,427 of record NC_141076.1, read on the forward strand.
CATCTGGTACCCTCTATAGGACCCTCCCCCACCTCTTCTCCACCCTCTATTGTGGGGCTGAGGCACTTGTCTCTCTAGAGTATGGCACCAATGCCTTTGATGAGGATGCTTCACTAGATTGAGGTGCCTCAATTTGGAGGAGGAGGAGATCTTTGGCCATAACGGCCTCAACAAGCTGGTTGAGGACCTCAGGTTTAGGATCCTCCTCCTTGCCTTGTACTATGCCTCCAATTGAGACATCCTCCACCTCTACCTCTTCATCAGAGTCTTGCTCACCACCACAAAGGTATATGAAGGTTGCAACCCACGAGAGGAAATCAAGGCCAATCTTCCCCCTCTGAAGTGTAAGCATCTCCTCCTTGGTGATCTGCTTGTAGTGACCATCAAGGAGCACAACATCTTGGAATTTTTGCAAAACCGTGAGGACATTCATGTCATTCTTGTTGATATATCGTAGGAGATTGCATGGCACCCAATCACCATCCTCCTATGGTAGCTTGATAGTCCAGGGCCTCATGTACTCTTCCATGTAGTCAAGAGTACCTCTGTAGTCCTCTTCTGCCAAGAGGATGGTCATTCAATCTCATGGGAGAAGATAAAGAAAAGTTTCAACACCATATTCATGAGTTTGGGAATCTCCCAAGTCCCATTTTTGTAATACTAAAAAGGTGGGACCCGATTAACATGTCTATAAGTTTCTCAAAACCCTATCATGTGACCTATCATTGGAAAGCACTTGAAAAGAGGGATCTATTAAGCTTTAAAGCGCACAATTTGGAGTAATGGTGTTCAAGTTATGGCAAATCCAAAGTTTTGACCACGTGTCCCAAACTTATAGGAATTTCCCATATTCCCCAATATGGTGTTTTTCTCTCTGTCAGGCCACTCGGTCCTCTTCAAGAACTCGAGAAACCTCTCGTATACCATGTCTGGGTCCATGCTGGAAGGGAGTGACGAATGCTAGAAATGGAGAGATGAGTGGTGAAAGAGAGATGAACTTCAAAAACAGAGTGTTAGAAAATGAGAGAGGTCCTATATTTATAGACCCCAAAATTAAACATTGGGCATTTCCGAGGGCATTTCAGACTATAACATAAGTGACCAGTAAATAACCCCAAATTTATATAAAAATATAAATTAATCCACAAGACATAACACAAGTGGTCATTCACAAGGAACCATCATTTTATAATAGGTTTAATACAAAACCATCTTAAAGAAAAAAAAAGACAAATAGCCCCTCAACGACTTACGACACTAATTCTGATTCAGAAGTTAAAATTTGCATCCACCGTTACTCCAGTCTTTGTAAACCTTTAAGCTCTTCTCCAAACGTCTTCCAATCTAAACAAGGAAATTCAAGTGTAATAAATAAAACAACATATTCAAAAAATACAAAGCAACGCAAATTTACAAATATTAAAGCTCACCTTTCGTCGGCCAATCTTAATGCTTGCTTCTTGGACATCTTGAAATCCCAAAATGAGCAAATGCTCCCGAACATCTCCTAAGCTCCATTCATTGCTTGCATTCACCACCTCAATTAAACCATCAGGAAGAGTCAAAGATAAATCTATGGGTGTATCCACACCCTCACTTGATTGCAAGGGAACCCACTCCCCATTCTTCTTCATCCATCGTTCATAGAAAAATCGAATGGATAACCTCTGAGGAGGCTTCAAGTATCGAAAGGTCACACTTGAAGGCACCACTTTACACGAGTAGATGTCACCTTTGTGAAACCCCTCCACAATATTCCATCCAATTCCCAAGACATTGTCAATTTGTTCAATTTGCAATTTCTTGCAAATGAACATTGTTGGGGTGGGTTGTGGAGAAAGCTTAGAGAACATAAATACAAATAGATGGATTGGGGCAAACCATCCATGCCCCACAGACTTAGAGGCCTTAGAGAATTTTAAGAAGGAGTGTATGTCAGAATACATTTTGTTTTTAAAAGCATTAACACTCCACCTATCCGAAAACTGGCCACTCTACACTATGTAAAGAGTCCATAGGGATCTCCTCAAGGCTACCATATTCTGTAGGCTGAGAAGGGAATTTGTAAGAGTGTGTGTAAAAGAATATATTTTTGTTGAAGAGGGCTCTATGATTCTCATCTGGAAACATAAGCTCACCTATTGTACTATGAAAAGCACTAAACACACCGGTGAGAAGCATTGCATGTAGGTCATTTTAATTTTTTAAGAATCACTCCTATGGGATACTCTATCCACCATGGACACTCTAGACACTCCCATCGAGTGATTTCCCTATCTTGTACAGTGGGAGATAACATTGTGTTTTCATCCCCAAGATCCGTCCACTCTCTCGTCTCATGAGAGAAGCCATGACCAAAATTTGCTTATTAGCCATACATTCACAAAGCCATCTACAAAAGTTTAGATATGCCATATTTGTTTATTAGTCATACATTCACAAAGACATCTACCAATATTGACTTTCAAAGAAATTAAAAGAACGACATGCACCTGCAAACTAGCCTCCTGCTTGAGCGCACTAGCTTGGGCATATTCTTAAACATCCACGACACTTTTAATTTTGCCTAGAAGGTGACAATATGCATGTAACACATGCTGCCTTGATTGCGCTTTAAAGAAGGCTTCAAAATATTTGGGTAGTGTCGGTCCATCTACCTCTAGCACATGAATGACAAGACACACCTCACCATACATGTGAGCCCAATATGCCTCTCTCCTGTAGCTCCTAAACTTTTTGTAATCGAAAAAGTGTGCTGCGTTTGGGTCCTTTGTCTTGGACAGACCCATGGCAAGAAATATTTTCCTCTTCCTATATCAAACACTCGTGACACAAACAATAGTCAAGGATAAGAACACACAAATAAAATGTAGTTATGCACATAATCAAATGAATTTTATAAACTTCTAGAGCATTGAAGAGCCATACATGTCAAAGGCACCACAAAAAATCCTTCTAAAATTATTGCAATGCAATCCATGCCACTTATGGCTAAATGCTTGCATGTGGCACAATGCATGGCCCACAAGGCCAAGCCATCACATGGATTATTGCATTGCACTCCGTGCCACTCCTGGTGGGCTATTAACTTGCATATGAGACTATTATAACATATAATGTATAAGCCATTATCAAACCATACAATGTATACAAGAACCATACACACCATTCTACTTGGATCATACATTCAATGCACCCCATGTTCATTCTTAAGACCACAACAAAATCTTGTAAACATAAAAAGAACCTAAAGATGCTAGTACCTCTCGGTTTGGACCTTGGATGTACAAAGGCAATAGAGCTTGCAACAAGTCACACAAATCATTTACTTTTACTCCCATTTAAGATCGTAGAGGGTCGTGAAGAAATCCTCTCCATGTGCTAGATTCGTGATACCCAAGTATTTGTACCTTCTATCCTTAAGACACTTTTATCTCTATTATCTGTTTCTACCAATATATCAAGAATGAAATTTTCCTCAAGAGCAATGAAATTTTGAATGTCTAATCTCGTGTAAGATGGAGGTTTTTTTGTGGCATTCTATTCGTCTTGCGAGGTGACCGATGTATTTTTTCCCATTGTTTTTGCACACGTTATTGAGTAAATCAAATGACTGTCTTTGCTTTTGCTTGGCATTTGGTTGGGCATCCATTGTTTTCTTCTATTCTGAGTGGAATTGGTTTCTAAACTACCAAGAAAAAAATGAATGTATAATTACGTTAATTTATTTTTAAATATTTAACATATATATTTTGATTATTTTGATATTATTATGGAATGGATTCTTATTTGTTTAGGATTTGTACCTTGATTTTGTTTCTTGAATGGATGAAACCTTGCCCATATTGCTCTATTGCAAGCTGGGGAGCTAGTTTTGTTGTTACTTTTTCTATTATCAATGGTGTATTTTGTCTAGTATGTTCATATCCATAATTAGCCATAAATTTGTTCAAAATATTTACTCCTACCTTGTGATCTAAAATTATGAGGTTTTATATTAATATAATTTTTTAATTTGGTGGAAGTTTTAATAAATTACTATAAATATGTTGTACTACTTGGTTTGGATCCATGTAAAATGTTGTGATCGTTGTTCTTGAATTATTGGTAGATCTACACATAGAGATTTAAAGTTATTCTTAATTGTTTTATTTTTATTTTATGCTATTTGTTGTTTATTTTGTAGTACCTTTTAAAATTAGATAGTTTGAAAGGCCTTTGGTATAAGTTGTCCTAATGTGCGAAGATTTCTCCTCATTGTAACTCTACATAGCATTACATATGGTAGCCCATGCATGAATGCTTCTCGTATTTCTTGAGATTGTATATCCTTGTACTTTGTGGCTGGTAATAGTGTAATCAAGTGTGATAGGCAAAGGTGCTTTGTGATACCACTTTCCATTGATTGGTTTTCTTCGATGCCATGTCTTACACAAAATAATGCATTGCAATGTCATGTTGATAATTGCATGGATAGATGTAATAGTTCCATTTGTTGATGAGCACTTGATGTTATCAACAATTGTTGTTGCACTCTTGGCTGCTCCTATTGTTTAATCAATGTTCTTAGTTATCACTATTCTAGCTCCAATAGCAATTTCTGAGATGTCATGGAATTTTTCATCATTTAGCCATTCTTGTAGCAATGGCTCATCAAATGCATTTGTGTTTTGGATGACTTATTGTATCTCTGTAGGTGTAAAAAGCTTGTGTAGCATTTTTAAATTATATTCTTTGGCATCAAGGTGATGGGAATGTATTATTGTAGTGTTGGTGTCTACATATTGTTCAACTTGTTCTTCGTTGATCATGATGCCACCTAGGTAATGTTGTATCTTTGTACTATTGGTTTCCTATCTCTAATGATGTTCAAGAATTGGAGAAATTCACTATCAAGGGCATGTCGTACAAAGTGTTTCATAGCGTACATAGTGCCATGTTGCCAATGTGAAGATTTTTTTATGTGACATGTCAAACAAAAGTTTGCTTGATGTTTGCATTTTGCTGGCAATTGTGCAAGGTCTCCAAACAACAGTGTGAGTTTGTTTTCAAATGGGTTGAATATAGATTGTTATGTGACTGCACAAAGCTACTTGATTATGAGATCAAATGTCGTACACATCTACTTTAATGAGTGCGTGATGTTGTTCATCTATTTCTGGAATAAATGATGGGTATAATTGTGACCAGGGATTTCATTAACGTCTTCACAATTTCGTGATCACGTTAACAAAACCTGTTGTTAACATAAAAATTCTTGTGATCACAATGTATATTCACGGGCATTTTTTATGACCTGCAAAAACCTTCTCTGCCAGTAATCCCGCCGGGAAAATGACATTTCCCGGCGGGCCCGCCGGGAAAACCCATTTTTTCGGCGGACAAATTAAAAAATTAAAAAATTAAAAATAAAAAAATAAAAAAAATAAAAAAACATGTTCACAGTCATTCTTACCATTTTTGGGCCTTCTGGACTCATTTATGATGTCAAAAGTTCAAAATTCTTGGCACAAAAAAAGTTTTGTATAATTTGCTGGCCTTAAGTTCAATTGACACACCAATTAAATCTAACTATACTTACATCAATTGACTCAATTGTCCATGACATCATTGCACTCAATTGAGCCCAATTGGACTCAATTACACTTGATTTACACTCAATTGATATTAATTGGGTGTCAATTGATGTCAATTGTGCCTAATTCGACGCAATTGAATTAACAATTGCGTCGAATTGGGCTCAATTGAGCACAATAGGATGCAATTAACACCCAATTGAGTGTCAATTGAGTGCAATTGAGCCCAATTGAGCTCAATTGATATCAATTGACACCCAATTGATGTCAACTGAGCTCAATTGAGCTTAATTGATATTAATTATAATAAATTAACACCCAATTGAAGTCAATTGGGCTTAATTAATATCAATTAATATCTAATTATTATCAATTGAGTCCAATTCGACTCAATTGAGCCCAATTTACACCCAATTTGCATAAATTGGGTGTAAACTAAGTATCAATTGAGTCGAATTGGACTCAATTGATAATAATTAGATATTAATTGATATTAATTAAGCCCAATTGACTTCAATTGGGTGTTAATTTATTATAATTAATGTCAATTAAGCTCAATTGAGCTCAGTTGACATCAATTGGGTGTCAATTGATATCAATTGAGCTCAATTGGGCTCAATTGCACTCAATTGACACTCAATTGGGTGTTAATTGCATCCTATTGTGCTCAATTGAGCCCAATAGGATGCAATTAACATCAATCGGGTGTCAATTGATCACAATTGATATCAATTGGGCTCAATTGCACTCAATTGTGTGATCGATTGTGTGTCAATTGATGTCAATTGAGCCTAATATGATACAATTGAGCTCAATTCACACCCAATTGGATGTAAATTGAGTGTCAATTGAGCCGAATTAGACTCAATTGATAGCAATTGGGTGTTAATTGATATCAATTAATATCTAATTAATACAATTAAAGTTAATTAAGTCTAATTGACTTCAATTGGATAATTTGGGTGTCAATTGAGCTCAATTGGACGTAAATGACATCAATTGGGTGTCAATTAACATCAATTGAACCTTATTAAACCTTACTGACATCAATTGAGTGCCAATCATCAATTGGACTCAATTGACATCAGTTGGGTTTCAATTGAGCCAAATTGGATGCAACTGACATCAATTGGGTGTCAATTGATTACAACTGAGCTGAATTGGGCTCAATTGCACTCAATTGATATTAATTGGGTGTCAATTAAACCTAATTCCATGCAATTGAGCTCAATTGACATCAATTCACATCAATTGCTCTCAATTGATATTAATTGGGTGTCAATTGATGTCAATTGAGCCTAATTCGTTGCAATTGAGCTCAATTCACATGAGTTCACATCAATTGGGTGTCAATTAATGTCAATTGAGTAAAATTGAGTCTAATTGGGTATCAATTGAGTCAAATTGAGTCTAATTGGGTGTCAATTGATATCAATTTAGCCAAATTGAGTCTAATTGAGCCCAGTTAGACTTAATTAAGCCAAATTGAGTCTAATTGGGTGTCAATTGATGTCAATTGAGCCAAATTGAGTCTAATTGGGTGTCAATGGAGCCTAATTGACATCAATTGGGTGTCAATTGATGTCAATTGAGCCCAATTGAAGCTAATTGTGTATCAATTGACACACAATTGATGTCAATTGGGCTCAATTGACATCAATTGGATTCAATTGACACACAATTGATGTCACATGGGCTCAATTGACATCAATTAACACTTAATTGATGTCAATTAATATCAATTGGGTGTCAATTGATTATAATTGATGCTAAATTGAATGAATTGAGTCTAATTGATATCAATTAAGTCTAATTGGATATTAATTGATCAATTGGGCTCAATTGATATCAATTGACACCCAATTGGACTCAATTGACATCAATTGGACTCAATAGGGTGTTAACTGATGTTAATTGAGCCCAATTGACATCAATTGGGTGTTAATTGAGCTCAATTGGACACAATTAACAATAATTGGATATAAATTGAACTCAATTGACATCAATTAGGTGTCAATTGAGCCTAATTGCATCCAATTGAACTCAATTGACATCAATTGGGCAAATTGCATCCAATTTAATTCAATTGACATCAATTAAGCCTAATTGCATCCAATTTAACCCAATTGGACTCAATTGAATCCAATTGGACTCAATTAACATCAGTTAGGTGTCAATTGAGCCTAATTGTATCTATTTGGACTTAATTGACATCAATTGGGTGTCAATTAAACCCAATTAGAGTCAATTGATATCAATTGGGTGTTTATTGATATTAATTGAGTTTAATTGACATCAATTGGGTGTTTATTGATGTCAATTGAGTCCAATTGGATGCAATTGGACTCAATTGGGTGTGAATTAGACTCAATTAATATCAATTGGGCTCAATTGATATCAATTAGGTGTGAATTGATGTCAATTGAGCCCAATTCGATGCAATTGATATCACTTGGGTGTCAATTAGACTTAATTGGCACCCAATTGATGTCAATTGAGTCCAAGTGGATGTCAATTGATATCAATTGAGCCCAATTGATCAATTGATACCCAATTAGACTTAATTGATATCAATTTGACTCAATTAGGTGTTAATTGATATCAATTTGACTCAATTAGGTGTTAATTGATATCAATTAGACTCAATTGGGCTAATTGATGTTAATTGAGCTCAATTAGACTCAATTGACATCAATTAGGTATTGAGTGTAATTGATGTCCATTAAGCCCAATTTGGCTTAATTGACATCAATTGGGTATCAATTGACTACAATTGATGTCAATTGAGCTCAATTGACATCAATTGGGTGTTAATTAATGTCAATCGAGTCCAATTAATATCAATTAGGTATCAATTAAGCCAAATTGATATCAATTGGGTGTCAATTGAGCCCAATTGACATCAATTGGGTGTGAATTGAACGTGATTGGACTCAATTGACATTAATTAGGTGTGAATTGATGTTAATTAAGCCCAATTGGATGCAATGGATATCAATTGGGTGTCAATTGGACTCAATTGGCACCCAATTGATGTCAATTGAGTCCACTTGGATGTCAATTGATATCAATTGAGCCCAATTGATCAATTGACACCCAATTAGACTTAATTGATATCAATTTGACTCAATTGGGTATTAATTGATATCAATTGAACTCAATTAGATGTTAATTGATGTTAATTGAGTCTCAATTGACATTAATTGGATGCCAATTGAGTACAATTGATGTTAATTAAGCCTAATTTGACTCAATTAACATCAATTGGGTGTCAATTAACTACGATTGATGTCAATTGAGCTGAATTGACATCAATTGGGTGTTAATTGATGTTAATTGAGTTTAATTGACATCAATTGGGTGTTAATTGATGTCACTTGAGTCCAATTAGATGTAATTAGACTCAATTGGGTTTGAATTAGACTTAATTGATATCAATTGGGCTGAGTTAATTGGGTGTCAATTGAGCCCAATTGACATCAATTGGGTGTGAATTGAACGTGATTGGACTCAATTGACATTAATTAGGTGTGAATTGATGTCAATTGAGCCCAATTGGATACAATGGGTGTCACTTGGACTCAATTGGGTGTCACTTGGACTCAATTGGCACCCAATTGATGTCAATTGAGTCCAATTGGATGTCAATTAAGCCCAATTGATTAATTGACACCCAATTAGACTTAATTGATATCAATTTGACTCAATTAGGTATTAATTGATATCAATTAAAATTAATTAGATATTAATTGATGTTAATTGAGTTTAATCGGACTCAATTAATATCAATTGGGTGCCAATTGAGTGCAATTATTATCAATTAAGCTCAATTTGGCTCAATTGGCATCAATTGGGTGTCAATTGACTACGATTGATGTCAATTGAGCTCAATTGACATCAATTGGGTGTTAATTGATGTCGATTGAGTCCAATTAACATCAATTGGATGTCAATTGAGCCCAATTGACATCAATTGGGTGTGAATTGAATCGGATTGGACTCAATTGACATCAATTAGGTGTGAATTGATGTCAATTAAGCCCAATTGGATGCAGTTAATATCAATTGGGTGTCACTTGGACTCAATTGGCACCCAATTGATGTCAATTGAGTCCAATTGGATGTCAATTGATATCAATTGAGTCGAATTGATTAATTGACACCCAATTATACTTAATTGATATCAATTTGACTCAATTGGGTATTAGTTGATGTCAATTGGACTCAATTGGGTGTTAATTGATGTTAATTGAGGACTCAATTGACATCAATTGGGTACCAATTGAGTGCAATTGGTGTCAATTCGGCTCAATTAGCATCAATTGGATATCAATTGACTAGGATTGATGTCAATTGAGCTCAATTGACATCAATTGGGTGTTAATCGATGTCAATTGAGTCCAATTAAGCCCAGTTGTTTCCAATTGGGTGTCAATTGATTGAATCCAATTAAGTCCAATTAAGCCCAATTGAGTCCAATGGGGTGTCAATTGATGTCAATTTAGCCCAATCGATCAATTGACACCCAATTAGACTTAATTGATACCAATTAGACTCAATTGGATATTAATTGATGTCAATTAGACTCAATTGGAAGTATAATAAGATCTAATTGATGGTAATCGAGCTTAAGGTGCTAAATTTAGAGATAACTTTTTTTGTACAAAGAATTTTGAACTTTTGACATCATAAATAAGTCCAGAAGGCCCAAAAATGGTAGGAATGACTGTGAACATGAAAATAATTTGACCATTTTTTTTAACTTTTTTCCCGCCGGAAAAATGGATTTTCCCGGCGGGCCCGCCGGGAAAACAAAAAGCCCGGCGGGCTTCGGCAGGTTACCAGGTCACTGGTAACCTGCTATTTTGAGAACATGAAAACATGTGAACATGTGAATAACATGTTCACAAGTGTTATTAACAAAAAAAATCTTGTGATCACGTGAATATAAAATCCCTGATTGTGACTAGCTTGTTAACTTGAATTGGTAATGTATTATTGTAGCAATGCAACTGAGGCACACCTACAACTCTTATGGTTGTAGTTAATATTACAGATTTGTTGTTTTTCACAAGTTGGTATGTGATGTATTTGATTAAGAAGGATTTTCCTGCTCCTGGTGTGCCATGAATGATATGCAGTCCTTTTTCTTTAGAAATGATATCATTGTATATGGATGTTTACTCAGAAGTAAGGTTAGCATGTTCCATCTATTTGAATTCATGAAGCAATCCTAATAGTCGTGTGCGATCGCAAAAGATCTTTGCATCATTTTATTCATTAGTTTTTGGTGATTCGATAATATCTGTATGCAACAAAGAGATTTTCTGCAATAGCATGTTCATGATCTATTGTATTCTCTCTTCTACTAGTAATTAGCTCTAAGTGCATTTAGTGATATACATCTCTAAGTCATCCTCTGTCTTGATGATGTCCCAGATGTGGCACTCAACAAAGTAGGATTTTGTAGTGTTTTCTTTTGATATGAGTTCCTGAATGGTATTTGAGGAAGGAGAACGTTGAAGAAAAGATCTTTTGTATGATGTCTAGGATGGTATTATATGAAATGAACCACTTTTTTTTCCTAAATAAAGAAAGTTATGGAGAGCATCAATGCTTATGTGATTATCTTTTTTCCTTTTCTGCTTCTCTGCACTTTAATTTACATGATAGCCATAAAATGTGATGGATTCAAGCTCGATAGGTCGTGCACAATACAAATCTATTGGATGCATCACTGTGAATCCATGTGGTGTCGTAATATTCTCTCAGAGTGTGGGTGGTCACAAGAGTCTATGTAACATACTCTTCACTGCGTTTGAGGATGGAGATTTGCAAATAATTTAGGGCTGTGTCGGTTGGTGATGTTGGCTTGGTCAAAATTGAGGTGAAAATGATCTTTAGCTCTATTGAATCTAGATTATTTAGGCCCAATCATTTGGCATCATCAATACTAAGATTCAATTGCCCTATTGGTTCTATTTTCATGGCGTACTTCATAAGGTAGTGTGAGATGCTAGAGTTGGTTACTCATTGGATGTTCATGTGCGTGCCCCATAGTAACAAGACGATCGAGTGGTATGGGACAACATTTTTATGCTCATATCCAGGCCCGTAGTATAGTTATCGTTGAGTATTTTTGTCAATTGTAGCAAAGGGATTTAGTTGTGGTTTCAAAAGGAAAACCGTAAGTACTTGCATTTGATGTTTCATGGTTGCCCTCTACATGATTTTCTACAAACATGTATTTGTGTTATTTTTACCAAGTCATGCAAGCAAGATTGCAATGTTTGATTTTTGCTGTGTGTTTCTATTGAGTCTTTTTTTGGTATGTGAACTACAATTTCATTAGATATTCTCTCTATGTCATCTTTGTCAATCCATAACATGATGTGTGCTGCATGAAGTGATCCACAGTTTTGGATCTCATATCGGATGATATAATGTTCAACTTCGACCGAGTATGCAAGATGGATTCAAGATGTAATTTTGCATGAACATTTGTAATCGGTTTTGAAAAAGAACTACACATTCAACCGGGAAAACCCTCCAAGTAAAGTTAGGGTTGATGGAGGTGATGATCCTATCTATTTCATCAATTTGTCAACGTGATGATGTGACTTCATCAACTATTAGTGTTAAAAATATGGTTGGCAATCTGCATATGTCTACCATTGCAATCATGTCCTTTAAGTTGCAACGGTGCCATGATGGTGATTCTGGTAATGTTGCTAGTAGCCTGTATAGGATATTTTTGTACACTTCTTGTTTTGTTGCATTTCTATTGGTTTTTTTGAATTTATCTATTTCTATTTGCAAACAAGTTGTTTGGGTGCGCGATTTGGATAGCTTGTTTTAGTTGGTACATAAGCAATAGACATGGCTTGTAGGAACATGAAAGTAAACAGTGCTATCTCTATTGAAATATCTGGGCAAGATGTATTAGGCACCAATCTTCCATCTATGTAGAATCTCAGGGGTCTTTGCATTGCCATATTAGAGCTTCTTAAGAAAATTGAAGCTATTTCATGTGTTTTTCTTTTCTGGTATTGTGTATGTGTAGCTATGGGGACCATGTTTTCAAGGATATTCTATGTTTCAACAGTCACCATGAGATCAAAAGGGCTATCAGTTGAGTGCCTTGAAATGATTTCTCTTGTAGCTTCATGCATAGGCCAAGCTTTTGATGTGGGTGTTCGAATATTGTAAGGTATTTTTGGATTATTGAATTATGTTTTATGCTGAATGCTAGTAGGCTTTCTACTATTTGAGATAGCTCATCCTTGTTGGTGCAATATGGGCCATTAGGATCCCAACATATCAATGGATTATCAAGCAAGGATCATTTTTCAAATAGACCATTTGCCATGGCACATGCTGTCTTCACATTTATAGAAACATCCACGATGCTTAATAGTTCTGTGTGAAATGGATTTGCTTGTAAGAGTTGTTGTATGTATTTTGGCTTGTAGTTGACCATGTACTTTTGTCTTGTTGTATTGTTTTAACATGATGTGCAATAGAACCATTGTTTGTCTCTTGAATTTCTCTCCACATACATGGATAAGAAAATATTTCCTTGGGAAGATGGTGGAGGAATGCTTTGCTAAGTCATTTTATGTAGTTGGTTGCTTGTTGTATGATAGTTAACTCTACCACAACAAGCACAATAGCACATTTGATGTAACAAGTTATCACAACTTTTATTCCAACACTTGAGGAGGAAATTGATGTCAATCCATGATGTAGTAGATGGTTCTAGATTGGTTTTTTATTTGGTTGTGTCTGATCCATTTGCTTATTTTGCTCTCTCTTTTCTCTTTAATGGTATCCTTCATCGGAAAAGTATTTTTGCATGACTATTGGATTGAATATAGTTTTTAATATTTGAAATGACAATCACAAATAAATCAAATAATATTGAATGTTTGTAATGTTAATTACAAATAAATGAGACAATTTTTTGCAATATTTTTAAAGCTAAATATTTGTTGTAAAAATCATTTTTTTATTTTGTAATTTTTTCCCTAAATAAAAGAGTTTTATTATATGTAGCTATATACTTACATGGTTGACTTTTTTTTGTTGATTTTGTTGTTGACCCTTTGTTTCTTTTGCAAACAGTAGTTGTAGTGGACAATATGACTACATAAATGAGAGAAATTATTTTTAAGGATGTAATATTTTAATTACTTTAATTTTTGCAACTATAGAAAGAGGAATGAATTTGTAGATAAATTGTTATTGAAAATTTAACATATTGAGTTTTTTTGATAAATATGGAATATTAAATACAAAATTAATGTGTTTAGAACCACAATGACTAAGTCTTTTCTAAAATTTGCAAGTTAACAATATTACCTTGCTTCTATGTTTTTCTTCCAGGTACTAATACGTTAAGTTTGTATTAAAAAATAAAGATACCTATGGCACAATCAAAAAACATAAAATGCTAAATTAGAATCCATTGTTTTTTTATAAGCTAAATAAAAAGAGTTGTGTGATTACGTTCTTATTAATTTAGTTGAGTATAATAGATTTCTTAAAGTGCAATTATTTAGAAATTAAAATTTGATAAATAATTGATGAATAAAAATCCATTTTCCTTATTAAAAACCCCAAATTTTAAAACTTCATGAGTTGACAAATTGTTTTAAAGAAAGAATGTTGTAAAAGAAAGAATGAAAATCCATAGAAATGTATGGGGAGAGGTGGCATCCTCCCTCTCCAGTTATATAATATGAGAGAGCATGCCCCTCTTCTCGTTAGTTTTGTTGTTTTTGCTTTGTGTTTCAATTTTGCTTTTGCTTAGGTTTTTTATATGTTTACTTAGTGTAATAGTAAAGGTTACTTTTGAAGGGTTTCTAGTATGCTCCTTTTGAAGGTAATGATCATAATCAAAATGATACATGTATGGAAACCAAAATACATCAAATGATAATTATATTTTACTTTTAAATCAACAAATATGTGTAGCCTATAGATGTGCAACATTATTATTATTAGTATTTTAGTATCAAGACAATATACTAGCCAATTTGGTATTGAAAGTAGAATTGTTGACTCATATATCAATTATGGCAGTCTAGAGGAGGCTCACAAAGTGTTTGATGATAATGAATGAAGACAACAAACAAACGATGCTTTGAGAGGGGAGAAGAAGAGACACAGATTAGACCTTGAAATATTAGACCTTGAAATTTGTTGTATAAACCAAGTCCAGCTTGACTACAGAATTTCCTTAAGGTGCACTCAAAAGGAACTCACCAAATTTGCTTTGGAACGGAAGGAGATAGGTTGAGATTTGCTCAAGAAAAGAAGTGCGGATGCAACAACTGGAGAGGAAGAGGGGACCATACTGGATGAGAGATATGATGGAATAAAGGGGGGATTTCCTACAAATATAGGCCCTAGTAGGGAGTATCCAAGAATGGGTCGACCTCCTTAACTTGCCTATTTTTAAGGGGTTAGGATTAATGTCCCACCCCCAACCCACAGTCTTGTCTATCCCAACCTTGCGGCTAGTGTAGCTATGGCAAAAACTCAACTTTCTGGTGCAAGTATCATGTATGAAGGCCATTCATTGAGAGACCTTGTAGCAGCTGGCCAACTATCCAGTCTACAAGTTTCCTTTTAAAGTTAGAGCCAAATTCTAAGAGTATTACTTTCAAACCAGCTCTGCATAGACTGTGAAAGTTTTCCCCTGCATAGTCTACTTCAGCAGGAGACCTTTGTGGGCACATCTCTACAGTTGCACATGAGCTCCGATGGCTACCAAGATTTACAAGGTGCTTTATTATGTATCAAACAACATGTTCAGCATTCTAAATACCATCAACAATTCTTTAGTTAATACCAGATTCCAAAAAACCAAACAATGTTTGACCTGCTTAAATTTTGAGAATTGTGCTCTTGTTTTTTGAGAGATCTCTTTATGCATGTCTCTTATACAACCCTTAAACTTATGCATGCCTTAAGCATCCCGGCCTTAAGCAATCCTCTAAACATATTTGTGCAAAGTTAATATGGCCTGCCATATATATCCCTTCAAACTCTTGAAATTCTTTTGGAGATTTTTTTAATGGCTTTTTACATGCTTAATCTGCTCCATCCATTATAGGTTTGCTCATGCTTGAAGCTTTCTGATTTCTGAGAGATACCCGTGAGGTTTTTGGCTATGAGGATTTCATCCATACGGTCAGATTTTGATTTCACTAAGTATTTGGAAAAACCACTTTTTGATAGAGAGGGATGGTTTTGCAGGGTGGTGAGTGGGTTTGAGAGTAGATCTAGTTTTGAATCTTTGACCTTTGGGTAAAGACCTGCAAAACACCCTTCTGTCCACTGGATAAATTCCTGCACTTTCTTGATTTTTGAGAAGTTGAAGCCCTTTCCTACCTTCTCCACAAATCTCCTAGCCCAAGCTCTGATACCACTGCAACCGGAATCTTATTCTAGGAATTGATTGTGGAAAAGTAGAGAATTAATTCAATCATAAAAACCATTGCTTGTAAGCTTCAACTAAATCAAATCAATTGAAAAATTAAACACTTAAACAAAAATACTTAGCTCCAAAAAGACCATATTGGGTGCAATCTTTCCCCCTCTTGTGCGTGGCCTCTCCCCACACAAGAGTATTTCTTTATTAGCTTTCTTTTTCACCAAAATTAGGCCATAGTCCCCAAAATACAAGATGTGCTTTTTAGAGAGCACGGCACTCTTCTTTAACAAAAATAGAGTGTCAAATTGGGACTAGGGTAAAGCCATAGGCTTTAATAAATTCCACATAAATGTATCTTTCCTAAAGTTCAAAATGGAAAAATCATTTGATAAGGTTAGAAGCTACTATGCTTGCCAAAAATGAAATGTGATGATCCAAGACATTTCTTCCAAAGTAAACTCTTCAATTTTCATAGTCTTCATCACCTGAAAATATAAGCCCAATTAATTATTAAATTAATCCCACAAATATTAAATAGGCACAAATCATCACCAACTCATGACTACCAGGCGTAAGTACCCCAGGAATCACCCTGCCGCCATACAAACCTAACTGAAATAATCATAGGTGGCCTCAAACATACGTCATATACTGCACGTATTAATATTTATAGTGGTGTCACCCACGATATTAACCTAGCCGGCATGACGCAAGAGTAATCTAGGCGTCCCTAAATTACTCAAGAGGGGATAAATAATATTTTTCTAGAGGACTTAAAATATATTCTCATGACATCCCCACTTCTGAAATGACAATGTGCCTCCTTTCAACAGTAAAGAATATAGAAGAAGAAAAGAAATCTATGGCAATCGTTTGTAATGTAGCTATTGAATTGATTTGTTCACTTTGGATGAATCTCTTTATTTTTTATCCCTTTCATTCTTTAGGATTTCAACTTTTGTTGTCTCATCTCATATCATCAGACTATATTGTTGTTGATATTGTATCGTATATTCTTTTTTGTGTACAAATACAAGGTTGATTGAGTGTATTGTTTCATGAGATGGTCTTGTTGTTGATAATGTGTAGTAAATTATTTTTTAGGTAAATACAAGGCACAATGTCATGGTATGCATTTTGTTTCATAGTAGTATTTCAGACTGCATTTTTCCTACATTTAGTTATAACGCACTCCTAAAGTGCACGAACACTAGCAACTCATTAGGGGGCATTTGAACATAGAAAGGGCCTCATAAAGATTCCTAATCCCATAGGGTTAAGACTAATTTTTCTAGTATTAAGGAGACAAAGGTCATAAAAATGACTATTTACGGACCTAAGAGTAGTGGGTCCCACTTCTTTGAGGCCACTAATTCTTCTGTATTGTTCTCCTCCATTCTTTACAAGTTATTGCGTGCATGAACAATCTTAAAATGATGAAAAAGTTTTTTAGTAAGAAAATCACTATTCTGTCTTTTTTTTTAATGAATCTAAATGCATTTAATACAAAATCTGTATAAAAAATCCTTGAGCTGTCTCCAAAATTCTCTTCTATCAATCATTAAGAGCCTAGATAGTGGTAAAAACTTAAACTCTTTCCATTGCTACTCTCACCTCTCTCCATTCACACCATGCTTGTGGTGGCATTTTCTCAAGATTTTGTTTACAATCTTAAGATTCTATCAAGCTCGACCTTGATTCCTTTCAAACTCTCTCCATTCTCTCTCTCCAATCTCAAGCTTTCTCTTGCTCTTATTTGTTGTCAGCTCATTTGGATTCTATGGCATTGAGAGAAGTAACAAACATTCAATATTCAACAACAACATCACAAAAGAAGGACTTACATGTTCGCATACTGAATGAGTATGCACCAACCAAAAATGAACATTTGAGTACACAAGATAAGCAGACAAGAATACAACAGGGTCATACTAACTTGGATCTTTGGGTTCAAGGTGATTTTTCCCAACGATTCTTTTTCACATTATCCTCCTTCTTTCTCTGATATTCCATCATTTTTACAATTTAATGAGGAGGGTGAGAATGGGTTGCTTGGGTATTATAAGAGATTAAATATAAGTGATACAATGCAATTTTTACATGCACACTTACAAAGTTTGCATACTAATTTAAATGTCACTCAAAGTTCACTGCAATCTACTCAAAATCACATCTTATGGATGGAAGACCAAGAAAAAAACAAAGAGACACAATTTAAAAAGCTAAAAGAGATAATATCTTGAATGGAAAGCACTCCAATGGGAGCTAGAGAGTGTAAGAGACCAATCACTGATATTCAAGAACTCGTGGTGGGTGGTGGTGCTCGCAAACGAAGAGTCCTGGCAATAAGGTATGGTTTTTAAAAAGTAATGTTGATCTATGTTGTTTGGAATATTTGTCATGTTGTAATGATCTTTTCTATATATATTTTAGGAATTTCTTGAAAGAAGCAACTAGTGGTGGTGATGCTGACAACTATGGGGATATATTAAAGTGCATGTATGAAGAGACATGATATTATTTCTGTCATTCGTGATCCGAAATGGAACAAATTACGAGTTCTCTTCACAAACAAAATCTTGAAAGATGTTACTAAGCTTATGAGCAATAATGAGGTACAAAATGCATGTGATGAAGTGTGCATCACCACAAAAGGATACAATGCATTGTATCTATTGTTTGCTAAAAGATACACTTCACACACATGGTATAATAAAGAGCATTTTTCTTGTCCCTAAAAAATTGCAATCTGCAAAAAGAACATGCAATGATGAAGCATAAAATCCAAGAATTCATATGTATCAATGACACATTGATCATAAGAGCTTGGGAAAAAAGCGAGGGAAAGATGGGAACATTGCCTTTTCGTGCAATGAGTTCAATAATATATTTGTTGATTTGAGACAGCTTCCACAAGCTATGATTTTATTTTATGTCCTTCTTAATCAATGTAAGGAAATTTAAAATGCAAATTGTTTACCATCTTCAAATATTGTACCTTTGTGTTGCAAGGACTAACAGTTGTTTTTTTCTTCACATGCTAGGTGCAAAAGTGAGTTTTGTTCTCAAGATGGATGAGTGTCAGATTGTGAAGAATAAGAGATTACAAAGAAGGAGTACATCATCGGTCGACAAATTCTATAATGTGATTTTATGGAGTATGTTCACTATGTCAACTTGGCTATTACAACATTTGAAATAGCCGACATAAAGAAAAGATGGTACATGTTCCCAAACCAAAAGGAAGTCAAGTTTGTTTTGACAAACTGTCCAATTCAAAATGTGGATTGCATGATGATGGAGCTCTATGTTGCATTTCTTGCATTTCTATTTCTTCATGCAGACTCAAAAGATCCCATTGGTGAAGATGAATCTTCTAGCAAGTCCCCCAAACTCTGTGTAGTTGAAACACAACCTAAAAAGGAGGATGAGGTCTTCGACCTTGTTTCACTTGCCGAGGAAAGGAGGCTTACAAAGGATTTTGACGTTGCGGAATTTAAAGTGTCGACTGTTATTGATGCCAACTCTATACCTGTTTCATGAGAGTTATATTTTGGAATCATTACAAATTATTTTCAAATTTTCCTTCCCGCCTTCATAAAGATCTCCATGCAACATGTCGTGCTGGTCCTGTGCCGGCTCTCCATTTTAATGATGACCTTGATTTAGCTCCATTTCTAGCTACCTTTGCTGTTTTGCTTGTTTGAGCTTTTTTCATAGATAATTTTCTTTCAAAAGTATATCTATAAAACCAATTAAACATCTCTACAAGATAATTTGAACGAGTCTTGCCTCCTCCATGTGTAGTATTTTTGAAGTATACTCCTAGACTCGCTCAATAGTGTGACTTTTCCATTCCTTGTGTACACTTGTCAAGGGAACCATATTCATTCATAAAATATGTAGCATCATGGGCATACGACATATGCTACAAAATCAATGAGAAAGTCACGTCATAATTAGGAGTGTTTAAATGCAACCTCGTAAAAATAATGAAGAAATTAGACCATGTAATGTATAATGTTGGTTTCACCCCATGCATCCACCATGGCCTTTGTAAATTCTTGAAGCACCTCTTTAATTGGCCAAACTTTCTCACGAGTTACCACAAGACTTAGTTCAATGCAGTAAAAAGTTGTACAATTACACAAATCCTTCCAAAATTCCCAAGGCTTTACAGAGTTCTTCGTTTTTTAGGTCTCTCCAAAAAATGTTTTGCTTTAGCTTCACTCATGCATACTTTTTGTGCAATTTCATAACTCATTTCGGAGGCTTTCTTATTAATAACAATCCGCACATTTCCACCATGGCAGATCCTCTACCTAGAGCTACATGTTGTCTTTCTTTACCTTGCATTGTAAAAGCGTAATCAATGTGACACTTTAGTAGGTGGTCAAATTCCCACATGAATGCATTTAAAGTGCAAAAGTGAACATTTTTTAATTCAAAAGGAATAATGGGTTTGCAATTTCTATAATTTCAATGCCTGTTACGCTCAACTAGCATATTGGCCGACATAACACCATCAATCCAATTGTCAGAGTTGTTGCCATATATATAGGCAGTGATGTGTGTGAACACACTTAGGACCGCCGGGGTACTTTTTCCCTCTTTAGGAGGTTTTTTCCCTCGGCTTGTATATACGCCCATCCTCCTACTAGCGCTAACTAATCTTTTGTACATTGACACAATCTAATACATTGTGTATTGTGTGCATTCTTGCTTCTTCTTCTCCAAGCTTTGTGTGCTTTCGTGCAACCCTAATTCCAACAATTGGTATCAGAGCAGGCATCGGCTCCCAGGGCTACGCCGTCGGCACCCTCCGACTCACGCTCTTTGATTGAGGTGAGCTTTCACGAGCGCTTGCAAGTCCCTATACTTTGCAAATATACCCATAGGGCTTTGCGTTCTCAGAAATCGCATCTGAGGTCGTTTCGGGCTCCGTTTTTGCATTGCAAGTTCTGCACAGATGTTTTCGTCATTTTCTGCAGAAATTTCAAGAGTGCAGTTTTCTGCAAAATAGGCATACGTATTCTATTGTGGACCGTGCTACATAGCACAAGTTGTTCTCTGTTCAGTCTCTTTGCTTCATATTACAGGTAGCTTTTACATCAGTTTCAGTCAGTGGCCATGGCTGATAACAGCAATGATGTATTTCGCATGTTCAGTCTCTTTGCTTCATATTACAGGTAGCTTTTGCGTTAGTTTCAGTCAGTGGCCGATGTATTTCGCATGTTGTCTGCTGTCTAATGACAAATTGGATGGAGATAGCAACTACCCACTTTGGGCATATATGATGCAGCATGTTTTGGTTGCAAAAGGAGTGTGGAACATTGTGCAGGGTATGGATGTACGTCTAGGTTTTTGGTGGATGTAGGATCTGAGGATGTTATAGGTTCTAGCAGCTCTACTGTTGTTGCTCTTTTACCCACTACTGAACAAGCTCGTTTGGGATGGTAAAGATGCGTAGGCTCATGCCTTGATTGCACTTTCTGTCAAACATAACATCACCCCACATATTCGTTCAGCTAAAACAGCAAAACAAGCTTGGGAGATTCTAGCTGGTTTGTATGCAGGTTGACGAGGCAAAAATCTCTTACCTGCGTAAAGAGCTAGAATCGAAGATCATGCAGGAAGATGATGACATGAATGTTTTTCTTGCTGAGATTGAAGATCTCAAGGAATAGTTGATTTCTGCAGGTGAAATTATTCCAAATCATTCTCTTGTGCAGACTGTTCTTGATGCTTTACCTGAGTCATATCAGACTTTTGCTTCCACGTGGAGACTTGTTACTGAGGACTGACCTGATGTTGTCAAGTATGATACTTTAGTCAACAAGCTCTTGCAACAAGAAGCACAGTCCAGGCAAAATAGGGCTAGGCAGCATGCAGTTGATCAAGCATTTATTGCTGCCCAGCAGAGAAGAAGTGGTAAGGTAGCTCCTTCCACTGTTTCTTCTCCTATTAGTAGGTCTGCAACTTCTTCTCCTTCCACAGGTAGCAACAATAGGTCTGAGAAGGCTCCTGATAAAGGCAAGAAAAAGATCAGGTGCAACTATTGTAAGGCAAATGATCATGTCATTAAGAATTACCCTAAGCTAAAGGCTAAAGAGGCAAAGAAGAAAGAGTCAAATGCAGCCACAATGGCGGATGCTTCTTCAAATGCAGATTCTGTAAATGTTGTGCAAGATACAGAATGGGCGTTTAGCGTGTATTGCCAGTATGACCCATCTGTACATGATGCATGTTTGGCAGTTTCTGTTGACTCTCATGTATGGTATTTTGACAGTGGTGCTACAAAGCACATTACCTCGCATCGTGATATGTTCACTTGTCTTGAGGCTGTCCCTAATGGGAATACTGTCACATGTGCCAATACTGCTTTTTACCCAGTGAAGAGCATTGGTAAAATTATGCTTACTGCTACAAATGCCAGCGCTTTCACACTTTCAGATACTTTGTATGTGCCAGGGATAAAGAAGAATCTATTATCTGTCTCTACGCTTGCTAGACTTGGACTTGTAGTCAAATTTGTGGATGACAGATGTACTGTTCATGATTTGACTTCTGGTGATACGATTATTGTATCTGGCACCTTGTTTCGTGGGCTATATAGGCTCAATTCTTATGATAAGTGTGTGGAAGATTTAGCAAATGCAGTTTCTGATAAAAAGGCAGTTTCAGGCAAAACTATGGCATGCTCGTTTTGGTCATCTGAACTTTGCTAGTTTGCTGCGTTTGCTAGAATGCTCTCACTCCTCACTCTCTCACAAGTACAAAGGAAGAGCTCTCAATAGCACAAAGGGGATTGTGTCCTTTCATTATGAGAAACTACCTTATATACAATTGGCCCTTATTCAAACTTGGGCGCCCAAAACTTACTAATTAGGCCTTGGGTGGCCAATGTCTCATAATGTATAACCTTTATAGTGCCTTTACATAACACTTATTAATGTCCTCATTTGAGGATCATGGTGTTAATCATCCAAATGGGATTAACATTCCCCCTTTCCTGAAGTAGGTTCTGTCCTTAGAACAACCTGTTACCAAGGTCTGAAGACCTGGTCACCGAATTCATGGCGATAGAAATTACGATGAGACTGGAGTTTCCTGAGTGTGCGCCGGAATGCCGAATGGGACTTCCAGAACGCTGTGTTGATCATGTCTCAAATGTTATGTGCATGTAACCTGGAAGACATCTTAGATGATGGTAATATATCATTATACCTCCTCTGCCTATTGGCCCTTTGTTCATATCAAATTGTAGATATGCTGAGCCTCGTAGCCATCATAAGGTTCTCTAGGTTGGTCTATCAGAACAACTAATAACTTCATGAACCAGAGACTTGCTACAATTGCAGGATCTGGTATATTTCACCAAGTTCTGATCCAATTGAGTAGTTGTTGTCTTTGTGCGTGAGTACTGGCAAATGTGGCTGGGTTAAATATTGAAAAATTACAGGATCTGGTATATTTTGCCAAGTTCTGATCCAATTGAGTAGTTGTTGTCTTTGTGCGTGAGTACTGGCAAATGTGGCTGGGTTAAATATTGGAAAATTGTAACAGACATGAGAATCCCTCTCTTTTGCCACTTGAAACTCCAGCGGTGTCCATCTCCTATTGATAGGCATGTAGAGTGGATCCACTCATAATGTTGGTGGCACACGCATGCTATTGTATTCAGCGAGACTGTTAGAAATTCCTTTCTCCATGAAGGTTGCACTCCAAAATCCTGCAGTTGTGGTGCCTCTTCATTTGTGTGTATGGTAGTGTATCCACCTCTGCTGGTGTGCACTCTTTGGTGTGCACTGGATGTTTCCTCCTCCATCTTCTGTAAAGAATAAATGACCAGGCGAATTTCCAACAAGTTTGATAGATGGGGGTTTGCCAGCTTCGTGTGTTTTGCCACATTGGACCATAATGTTCCTTCTCCAGCCAATGGCAGTAATTCCTCTAATTCTGGACGAGTGGCCTGGAGAGGGTACGGCACATAATGTTGCCAAGTGGGGGTGACCGCAGAATATGCCTCTGGGAGAATCTTGCTTGTAGGATCCAACGGGGTAATCTGCATCAGGGCATTGAACATAAGCTCTAGCTTTAGCAGTGGATTGCCTTGTTGTATGAATTCTTCATATTTTGCAGCTGTCATGGAATCCAAAACATTATTGTTATTGTTGTAAGGTGTAATATTATCAACTGGAGGTAGATTACATACCTCGTGAGGTTGCCTTGCAGGTGGAGATGGAATAGGTGCCAATACCTCCTCGGGGGCGAGAGTGTTAGTGGGAAATTCTAATTCTGGTGCTGGGGAGAAGGAAGAGTAGATGCATCTAGCTTGTGAAGAAGTAGTAGGAGGCATACTTGGATAGGGATTAAGAAGCCTACTGGCGATATTAGTATACACAGGGTAGGTGTTTTTGAAAAAAGAAGATGGATCCTCATCCTCACGGCCGTGACCCAAACTAGGGGGTGGGTGGCTAGGTTTGTGAGCTTGAAAAAAGGTTTGAATTTCGGGGATTTCTATGTTATCCACATCTGGGTAATTTATGTGAGTTGCATCAAAATTATTGCTT
This sequence comes from Cibotium barometz, assembly GCF_041138505.1. NCBI lineage: Eukaryota > Viridiplantae > Streptophyta > Polypodiopsida > Cyatheales > Cibotiaceae > Cibotium > Cibotium barometz. Next base: position 40,840,017 of record NC_141076.1, read on the forward strand.
ACAGTGGTAAGCATAGCTTCTAAATGCTTATGGATATTAGTATATAACTTAAGGATGCCCACTGGGTGATATAAGGTAGACCCACAAAGATTTAAATGCTAGTGGGTATTATATATTTCTAACCACCCATGACTAATTACCCATTGATAAGTATTAGACACAACCTTGTAGTTAGCTAGTGTTGCTGGTATGTCATGTGGAACAAACAGGTCGAGTTTGTCGACCCTGTTGTCCAGAATTTCTGAATTTTGTAAGACACAACACCAACTACGGAGGTTGAGGACTATTAGATGCAAAGGATAAAAGAAGATATCTTGTGGGTTAGTTAATAATCAGATCCCCCCTCAAAATGCCCATAATGATAGTTGGGTCAGCATCGCGCTCCGTATTTTGTTTAATAAGGGTTAATTCTCCTAAACCTATATCTTGAGCTAAGTTAATGTCGTATATTAAAGTAATGAGAGTGTTAGTGTAGACAAAAACAAGGTAAGAGTTTGAGAAGGGGCCCGAGGAGTTACTGGCAATTGTCCCAATTTTGAGGCGTGCTCAAGGAGGGTACGTAAGTCATCTGAGGGCTCTGGTCTTTGACTCCTTTCCTGTGTGGTTAGTTGGCGGGCCAGTTCTTGCATGCGGATATCAGCATTGTTGAGCTTTGTAGAAATGGTTGTTTCTCTGATCATCTGTTCAGTATCCAACGCTTCGAATCTTCTTGTTGCCACTTCTTGTGCTCTTCTAGCTGTAGCTTCTCTTTGATTGGCATTAGTAATTTGAACTACCTGTTGTGTTGCCAATCTTTGTGCATCCTGTAATTGGTTTTCTAGTTGTGATATTGTTTCTTGGATTCTTTTCATTGTTGTTTGGTTCGTGATGATTATTTCATTGAGAGCCTTTAGTTTTTTTGCATGTGTTTTGTTAACCTTCTCTCGTTCTTGTTGCTGTCCTTATACTTGTCCTTGTTCTTCTTTGAGGCTGGTTGTGAGGAGCTCTATCTGTTGTCGAAGCATATCCGCAATATGCTTTGCGCTCTCATGGTACTCCCCCATTTCCTCGGCATGCGTAGTTGTTAGGCCTTTTTGTGTGAGCTAGCTCCCTTTGTATCTACTCCTTTGCTTGCTCTAGCCTTGCATTTAAGTCAGTGTTCTCATTTATTTTTTGTACAATGGTTTGGCTCAAAACTAAGTTGTTGCTCTCTAATGCACTGTATCTTGTTTCTTGTTGTTATGTAGATTGTAAACTTCTTATGATTACTTCTTTATGAGTTTTCTCTGCACCTGCAAGGTATCTTTCACACTTTGTGTTTGGGCATTAGCCTCTTGTAGCTGATTCCATAGGCTGGCATTCCTCTCGTGTAGCATGTGTGTTGTCAACAAATGGCAATGCCATACCTTTTGTTCCTGTTCCTAGTTGGTACTAGTGGCCTCACTTATTTTTGTATGGGGATCATTGAGGAGTGTGTTGAGACCTTCCACCCCAAGGTATCCTCGAGGAATTGTTGAGTATCCATCTCCTTGAATGAACCAAGATGCGGCAGTGGCTCGTCTTCATCCAATCTTCTTTGTTTGCTTGGCATGGACATTTCTTGGAAGTGTGGCCTCTTACTAGATTCTGCTGGCATTACTAAATCTTGTTGTGCATTTGATGCCTCCTCATGTAGTAGTCCTTCCAAAGTATGATCTTTTAGTGTTTGTTCTCTAGCTTCCTCTGTGTGCATCTCCGCTATAGTTGTGAATCCTTTAGTGGGGAGAGGTCTTTGAATATTTGTTGCGCAGGGCTTGTTGGAGGAGAGAGCTGTTGGTGTTGTTCTTGCATATAGTAGGGCTTTGTAGTTTTTCTTGGAGAGCCTCTTGGTATGTCTTGATCTCTGATGCCACAACAGCTTCCAATTGTTGAGATTCTGTGGGGTGACATCCACTAGTAGTCCTCTCATTCTTCTGTGGGGTGACATCCACTAGTAGTCCTCTCATTCTTCTGTGGGGTGACATCCACTAGTAGTCCTCTCATTCTTCTGTGGGGTGACATCCACTAGTAGTCCTCTCATTCTTCTGTCAGTCTTCTTATTTCGATCTTTCTTGATTGACTTTATGAGCTGTTCTGTCTCCATTAACACTTCTTGTCCTTCATCCATCCTTCCAGTAGCTTCGGTGGGTTGACTGGGGATTAGGTCTAGTGACAGATTTTCCTCTGGTTCATCTTTTTCTGGCCGTTGTGCCACATGGTTAAGTATTTGTGTTAATAGGTATGGGTTGCTAACCTTGTACTGATGTGCCTTGAGATAATTTTCCATTTCTTTGTGCATAAAAAAGGCCCAATCGTCCTCCTTTTCTTCATGTGCTTTGGCAATTCTGTTAAGGCTGACCCTGCTATACCTATCAACTGGTTTGATTTGCATCATCAAAGACATTACCCTGCAAGCTTTCTCCGTGGCTTCATCCTTGATGTTCTCGTACTCTGCCCCCCCCATTGGAGTTATAAGAATCTCTCTTTAGCATCTCCTTGATGGGCATTGTATCTATTGTGTGTTTGTGGGTCCTGACTATCGCGGCGGCGGGGGGCTGTAAGGCGTCTACGATAAGGTCTTCTGTTATGAGCAGTTCTTCCGTGGTACCATCTGCCTTTGTAACTTTTCCTCGCTTTGTCTACTTGTCATATGTACGGAGATATTCTGCGCAGGCATCTGTGTCGATCCCTTTGGGTAACACTGTAGCCATTCTACCGAGGCAGACTTTTTCCAGCTTATATTTTACTTCTGCATCTTCCAATAGATGGAGGCATTCTTTACTGTGGCACTGCAGAGAGTGATTTTCCCATGTGGTGTAATGACCTATCTTCTGATGAGTTTTCCATGGAAGGACTCAGCACATAAGGGCCAAAGAAGTTGCTCCTCAGCTTGCTGGCACTCAGGGACTCTATGTGGCACTGCTGGCTTGTGCTGGAGGTGGTTGCTCCCGAGACTCAGATTCTGACATAGACATCTGTACAAGCATATATTGTCAGTCGAATGACTAGTGGAAGCCACCCCCCACTTTTTTTTTTGGTATGTGCTAGTATGTTAGTGAAAGATTCATGATGGACTTCCCATATAGTAAAATGTGTGAATTTGAAAAGGTGTGAAAAGTTTCTGTGAAGCTGCAGACTTGGGGACGTGAAGTTCTCCCGTGAAGTTCCCTCATGAAGTTCTCCCGTGAAGAAGGTCTCCCGTGAAGTTCTCTCGTGAAGTTCCCCCCGTGAAGTTCTCTCGTGAAGTTCTCCCGTGAAGTTCCCTTGTGAAGTTGCAGACTTGGGGATGTGAAGTTCCCCCGTGATGAATGTCTCCTGTGAAGTTCCCTCGTGAAGTTCTCCCGTGAAGGTCCCCCCCTGAAGTTGTAGACTTGGGGACGTGAAGTTCCCCCGTGAATGTCTCCCGTGAAGTTGCAGATTTTTACATATTTGCATGACAATGAAGCTTGTTTTTATTTGTTTTCTATACCTTATGTTTTCATGCAGTTATTTTTCAGACGGCGGATTTGTATTTTTTGTTTTCAATTATTTTTCAATCCATGAATCGGCAATCAAAAGAGATATACTTTAAACACTCACCCCAAAACTTTATACATTCGAAAGAAACAACAACGAAAAAAAGGAATGAAAAGAAGGGTATAGCTCTCTCTCTCTCACACACACACACACACTCTCTCTCTCTCTCTCTCTCTCTCTCTCTCTCTCGCTTGTGGATGCTTGCTTGTATTGTTGATGCTTGCATTATTGATTGTTGGTGTGTGCATGTTGGGATGGTGATGATCTAGCTCCTCCTCTCCTCTCCTCTCTCCTGTGTCTCTACCAAGTTCCATCTTGCATACATGTGGCATTGGAGTGAAGGTTGAGCTTTCCATATCTCCCTCCTTCTTGGTCTTCTCCTAACTCTTGAATCTCCACTTGGGTGACACAAGTGGTGCCGGAGTGAGCCCTTAGGAGCCTCACAAGTGTCAATGAGTGGTGCAAGGGCAAGGCGATTCTTGCATCCTATGAATGATTGAGGAAGGAGCCTGCAATGGGAGCGTTGGAAAGATCTTTGCAAGTGGACCACAGATCTCAACAAGGATCCAACTCTACAAAACAAGCGAAATAAGGTGTGGGCTTACTTCTTTGACAAGGTTGTGATAACTATGTTAAGAGCACAACAACTCAAGAAGAACAAAGTGTGTTCAAAATAGATGTGACAGAATTCATCAAGCTTGTTAGTGAGAGTTGGGGAGATACCTCCATTACATATTACATGGTAAGATATTCTCATCTTAATTATCACCGTTCATTAATTACCATTGCAATTGGTTACTAAAATTCCCTAAACATTTGCCTTCATAATTTCTTACTTGGACATTTTTTCATAGCACATTGTATATGCACATGGACCGTATTTTCTACAAAATTACAGGTCCTTGGATATGTTCAGCACCCAAGGCATGGAAAAATCACATTACACAGTCAAAGGAGTGTACTTCAAGAATACTTGACATGGTGGAGGGAAGACACGTAGCAATTATCTTGTTGAGATGTTTAATTGGTTCTATTGCAACAATCTTGCAAGAAATGTTACTAGGGAAAAGGCTCGAATGTCAGCAATTGCTAAAGTCGCACGACTCAAAAGGAAGGAGGCAAACATAGAGAAGTGGAATGGAAGTTCAAGAGCAGGCCATGTCGCATGGCATGCCACAATGGCAAGACATGGCAGACGTTGGGTTAAACGTGTCTAATTTGGTGGTTTTGTAATTTTTGATTGGTTTCAGACTATCTGAACACATTATAAATGAACATTTCTATATTTTGACTTCACTTTTTGCCATGGCTTGCACGAAAAACACTGCATGTAAGCATCCACCATCACCTCATCGTCCTCCACTGCCACCTCCACCTCTATCTCCCCCTCATCCGGACACTACTGACCCGACCACCACCACTGACCCTGATCGAGAGACAGGGAGTGATGTTGACCCTGATGGAGTGCCATGGTCTGATATTCCTATCCCCCCTATATGTTCCACAACTAGGGGGAAGAGCTTGCATCGAGGCATGGGTCCGTTGCCAACACAAGAAGAGGTGGCAGTAGCAGCAACAATGGAAGCAGCAGCAGGAGCTGAAGGAGCTCCATCATCCTCTCGGCATAAACGTGCACGAGACTGGAGTGCTCATGCACGTTCTCCTCGACCACCCACAAGAAACCCTCCTCCTCGTACCCCCAGGAGGAAACAATGCAATGGCATGGCAGCTCTAAAGGAGATTCGGAGGTTCCAGAAGAGTGTTGATCTCCTTCCCGAGAGCTCCTTTTGCACGTCTTGTCAAAGAGATACTATACGATTTAGGGAGCCAAGATAAGAGGATGCAAAGCCTTGCCTTGGTGGCTGCAATCCAAGAAGCAACAGAGGCATTTTTGGTCACCATGTTTGAAGATTCTAACTTGTGTGCAATCCATGCAAAGCGATTCACAATCATGTGTAAAGACATAAAGCTGGCACGCACCATTCGACATGATAACCTCTGAATATTTTCCCTTATGATGTACATGATTGGACAATGTAAAACTTCACTTAATATATTCTCTTTTTAGTGCTTCTCAAGTTGTCCCCATCAAGGCCTTGATTGCATGTGTATTTGTATCAAAAAAATTAAATGTATTTGATTTGGGCCAACTTCCCATGATGTCCCCCCTGTCCTCTCTGACCACAATGAGTGTGTAGTTTTGTTTGATTTAGCCAACACCCAGGTCTAATTAATAGCAAGGCCTATGTGTATATGAATGTGACTACTTGTAAATGCTTATACTACATAAAAATTGGAGGCCACTAAATACAAAAATAGCCCCAACCTGAACAGGGCGTATTTTGCCCAGATATGCTTGCTATTTGGGCAAAAGTCGCCCTATGCAGGTTGGGGTTCCTTTTGTATTTTTTAGCCTTCAGTTGTTATGTATAAGCATTCATATAAGATTTTCTATAAACTAAGTGCTTAAAATATAAAGATATATAGTGCCTTATAAAGTAATATTAAGATCATAAAAGATACTCTTTTACATGATGAGAGAGTTCTTACACATGGAAGGAGAGAGTTCTTACATGAGTGTGTAGTTCTTACATGAGTATAGTTTTATCTAATTTAGCCAATACTCAGCTTTAATTGATAGTGAGGCCTATTTATATGTGAATATGAATACATATAAATGTTTGTACATGACAATTAGAGGCCACCAACAAATACGAAAATAGCCCCAACCTAAACAGGGCAACTTTTGCCCAGACAGGCTTGCTTTTGGAGTCGCCCTGTTCAGGTTAGGGCTCTATTTGCATTTTTAAGCCTACAATTGTCATGTATAAGCATTTATATAGACCTTATTATAAATTAGGTACTTAAAATTAAAGATATATACTACCTTACAAAGTAGTATTAAGATCATAAAAGATGTGGTGCCTTCACACATTGGGCATGATATCACCTAGTTATCATACATTGCAAGTTTTGCTTATCACCAAGCAATTTACAACTAAAAAATATTAAAATAAAAAAATATTAATGCATATGGTTGAGAGGAAGGTTTACAAAGGCAAAAATACCCCTAACCTGAACACGGTGACTTTTGCCCAGACAAGCTTCCTGTCTGGGCAAAAGTGAGTCTGGGCAAAAGTCGCCCTATTCAGGTTGGTTTTTTTTTAACTTTTTTAAGCCTTCAAAATATACATACTAACAAGTGAAATATACAAATCACCCAAACTAAACATGCATGCAATCCAGTTTTATCCACAATGGCTCTCACTCTCTCTCTCTCTCTCTCTCTCTCTCTCATATCATGAAAACTTACATTATTCAAACTTTATGTATAAGAAAACCCACTTGCATTAATACAAAGGATTTACATTGATTGTCGAACACAGTATCTACTACGATAAATTTTCAAGCTAACTCATAATGTTCTTGAGATGCCTAGCTACAGTCTTGCGCCTCTTATTGCGAAGTGGAAGGGTCCCCAACAATATGGCATTGACGACACAATCTGGGTCCTTCTCACCAATGCTCTCCGCAAATGCAGCGTGTGCGAGCACTTTAGAAGCGTAACCCCCTTGTTGGAAGGCAGCGTATGCTGTAGCCTTGTTGATGAGCACTATCTTGTTAGCGTTTCTTGGAATCGTTGACAAGCATAGGAACTTGCTAAATACTTCAAGGGCTAACATGTAGAAGCTACATGGGTCGTATTGTACCTCAACACCTTGTTGTGGTGCACAATGCATTGTGCACCACAACAAGGTGTTGAGGTGCAATACGACCCATGTAATGGGCCAATGTAGCATCTCTTCCAAAACCCTCGTGTGTGTGTGCCACCTTTACGTTGAGCCCAAGCATCTACAGAGACTATATGCTGCACACAAGAAAGAGGATTAGTGGAATTATAGTAATATTATCAATTATATTTATTAGAATTATTAAATAATTTATCTTACCGTGTGTTTGAAATCAAAACTAACCACCTTAGGCTTGCAAATGTCAATGGAGGACTTGTGTTCCTCCAACGACACTAATGTAGTGTCCTTAGACTCTTTGGTCGGTGGCAATTGTTCCCCAGCTTTTCTAAACTCCTCCTCAATCACAAGGCATCAGCCTCTGCAATTGCTGATTTCAGGATCATCACCGACTCATGCACACCACCCTGCACCAGAACAAGCCCTTGTTGCAAAGCCTCCGAGCCCTTGTTGTCGATGGAAAATTCATCATTCACTGCTAACAAGGAGAGGCACTTGGTGGCTTGGTTGAGCTTGTAGACATTTTCTAGGTCATGTAAAAAGAGGAATTCCTCCCCTTCAATCACCACAGAGATGAGCTTACTAAGCTCAAGCTCCGGCATCTCATGTGTAGCCTCCTTTCCCTTGCCCACATCTGGTACCCTCTATAGGACCCTCCCCCACCTCTTCTCCACCCTCTATTGTGGGGCTGAGGCACTTGTCTCTCTAGAGTATGGCACCAATGCCTTTGATGAGGATGCTTCACTAGATTGAGGTGCCTCAATTTGGAGGAGGAGGAGATCTTTGGCCATAACGGCCTCAACAAGATGGTTGAGGACCTCAGGTTTAGGATCCTCCTCCTTGCCTTGTACTATGCCTCCAATTGAGACATCCTCCACCTCTACCTCTTCATCAGAGTCTTGCTCACCACCACAAAGGTATATGAAGGTTGCAACCCAAGAGAGGAAATACAGGCCAATCTTCCCCCTCTGAAGTGTAAGCATCTCCTCCTTGGTGATCTGCTTGTAGTGACCATCAAGGAGCACAACATCTTGGAATTTTTGCAACCTCGTGAGGACATTCATGTCATTCTTGTTGATATATCGTAGGAGATTGCATGGCACCCAATCACCATCCTCCTATGGTAGCTTGATAGTCCAGGGCCTCATGTACTCTTCCATGTAGTCAAGAGTACCTCTGTAGTCCTCTTCTGCCAAGAGGATGGTCATTCAATCTCATGGGAGAAGATAAAGAAAAGTTTCAACACCATATTCGTGAGTTTGGGAATCTCCCAAGTCCCATTTTTGTAATACTAAAAAGGTGGGACCCGATTAACATGTCTATAAGTTTCTCAAAACCCTATCATGTGACCTATCATTGGAAAGCGCTTGAAAAGAGGGATCTATTAAGCTTTAAAGCGCACAGTTTGGAGTAATGGTGTTCAAGTTATGGCAAATCCAAAGTTTTGACCACGTGTCCCAAACTTATAGGAATTTCCCATATTCCCCAATATGGTGTTTTTCTCTCTGTCAGGCCACTCGGTCCTCTTCAAGAACTCGAGAAACCTCTCGTATGCCATGTCTGGGTCCATGCTGGAAGGGAGTGACGAATGCTAGAAATGGAGAGATGAGTGGGGAAAGAGAGATGAACTTCAAAAACAGAGTGTTAGAAAATGAGAGGTGTCCTATATTTATAGACCCCAAAATTAAACATTGGGCATTTCAGACTATAACATAAGTGACCAGTAAATAACCCCAAATTTATATAAAAATATAAATTAATCCACGACATAACACAAGTGGTCATTCACAAGGAACCATCATTTTATAATAGGTTTAATACAAAACCATCTTAAAGAAAAAAAAAGACAAATAGCCCCTCAACGACTTACGACACTAATTCTGAAAAGTCAATATTCGGTAATTTGGAAAAAATCTCAGATTTTGGGAATCAATTACTCCTTATAGTTTTGTACATATCTTAAACATACCAACTCCAAATTTTTCGGAGATCATAGATTTAGATTCTACTCTTCAATATCTTTCCAATGATATGTCACTTGAGGAGGTTTTGACAAACTTTTGGACAAGTTCACCATGATCCCATTTTGCAAATGGGAATGATTTTTCCCAAATTATCTAATATGGAATTTGAAGTTAAAATTTGTATCCACCGTTACTCCAGTCTTTGTAAACCTTTAAGCTCTTCTCCAAACGTCTTCCAATCTAAACAAGGAAATTCAAGTGTAATAAATAAAACAACATATTCAAAAAATACAAAGCAACGCAAATTTACAAATATTAAAGCTCACCTTTCGTCGGCCAATCTTAATGCTTGCTTCTTGGACATCTTGAAATCCCAAAATGAGCAAATGCTCCCGAACATCTCCTAAGCTCCATTCATTGCTTGCATTCACCACCTCAATTAAACCATCAGGAAGAGTCAAAGATAAATCTATGGGTGTATCCACACCCTCACTTGATTGCAAGGGAACCCACTCCCCATTCTTCTTCATCCATCGTTCATAGAAAAATCGAATGGATAACCTTTGAGGAGGCTTCAAGTATCGAAAGGTCACACTTGAAGGCACCACTTTACACGAGTAGATGTCACCTTTGTGAAACCCCTCCACAATATTCCATCCAATTCCCAAGACATTGTCAATTTGTTCAATTTGCAATTTCTTGCAAATGAACATTGTTGGGGTGGGTTGTGGAGAAAGCTTAGAGAACATAAATACAAATAGATGGATTGGGGCAAACCATCCATGCCCCACAGACTTAGAGGCCTTAGAGAATTTTAAGAAGGAGTGTATGTTAGAATACATTTTGTTTTTAAAAGCATTAACACTCCACCTATCCGGAACTGGCCACTCTACACTATGTAAAGAGTCCATAGGGATCTCCTCAAGGCTACCATATTCTGTAGGCTGAGAAGGGAATTTGTAAGAGTGTGTGTAAAAGAATATATTTTTGTTGAAGAGGGCTCTATGATTCTCATCTGGAAACATAAGCTCACCTATTGTACTATGAAAAGCACTAAACACACCAGTGAGAAGCATTGCATGTAGGTCATTTTAATTTTTTAAGAATCACTCCTATGGGATACTCTATCCACCATGGACACTCTAGACACTCCCATTGAGTGATTTCCCTATCTTGTACAGTGGGAGATAACATTGTGTTTTCATCCCCAAGATCCGTCCACTCTCTCGTCTCATGAGAGGAGCCATGACCAAAATTTGCTTATTAGCCATACATTCACAAAGCCATCTACAAAAGTTTAGATATGCCATATTTGTTTATTAGTCATACATTCACAAAGACATCTACCAATATTGACTTTCAAAGAAATTAAAAGAACGACATGCACCTGTAAACTAGCCTCCTGCTTGAGCGCACTAGCTTGGGCATATTCTTAAACATCCACGACACTTTTAATTTTGCCTAGAAGGTGACAATATGCATGTAACACATGCTGCCTTGATTGCGCTTTAAAGAAGGCTTCAAAATATTTGGGTAGTGTCTGTCCATCTACCTCTAGCACATGAATGACAAGACACACCTCACCATACATGTGAGCCCAATATGCCTCTCTCCTGTAGCTCCTAAACTTTTTGTAATCGAAAAAGTGTGCTGCGTTTGGGTCCTTTGTCTTGGATAGACTCATGGCAAGAAATATTTTCCTCTTCCTATATCAAACACTCGTGACACAAACAATAGTCAAGGATAAGAACACACAAATAAAATGTAGTTATGCACATAATCAAATGAATTTTATAAACTTCTAGAGCATTGAAGAGCCATACATGTCAAAGGCACCACAAAAAATCCTTCTAAAATTATTGCAATGCAATCCATGCCACTTATGGCTAAATGCTTGCATGTGGCACAATGCATGGCCCACAAGGCCAAGCCATCACATGGATTATTGCATTGCACTCCGTGCCACTCCTGGTGGGCTATTAACTTGCATATGAGACTATTATAACATATAATGTATAAGCCATTATCAAACCATACAATGCATACAAGAACCATACACACCTTTCTACTTGGATCATACATTCAATGCACCCCATGTTCATTCTTAAGACCACAACAAAATCTTGTAAACATAAAAAGAACCTAAAGATGCTAGTACCTCTCGGTTTGGACCTTGGATGTACAAAGGCAATAGAGCTTGCAACAAGTCACACAAATCATTTACTTTTACTCCCATTTAAGATCGTAGAGGGCCGTGAAGAAATCCTCTCCATGTGCTAGATTTGCGATACCCAAGTATTTGTACCTTCTATCCTTAAGACACTTTTATCTCTATTATCTGTTTCTACCAATATATCAAGAATGAAATTTTCCTCAAGAGGAATGAAATTTTGAATGTCTAATCTCGTGTTAGACGGAGGTTTTTTTGTGGCATTCTATTCGTCTTGCGAGGTGACCGATGTATTTTTTCCCATTGTTTTTGCATGTTATTGAGTAAATCAAATGACTGTCTTTGCTTTTGCTTGGCATTTGGTTGGGCATCCATTGTTTTCTTCTATTCTGAGTGGAATTGGTTTCTAAACTACCAAGAAAAAAATGAATGTATAATTATGTTAATTTATTTTTAAATATTTAACATATATATTTTGATTATTTTGATATTATTATGGAATGGATTCTTATTTGTTTAGGATTTGTACCTTGATTTTGTTTCTTGAATGGATGAAACCTTGCCCATATTGCTCTATTGCAAGCTGGGGAGCTAGTTTTGTTGTTACTTTTTCTATTATCAATGGTGTATTTTGTCTAGTATGTTCATATCCATAATTAGCCATAAATTTGTTCAAAATATTTACTCCTACCTTGTGATCTAAAATTATGAGGTTTTATATTAATATAATTTTTTAATTTGGTGGAAGTTTTAATAAATTACTATAAATATGTTGTACTACTTGGTTTGGATCCATGTAAAATGTTGTGATCGTTGTTCTTGAATTATTGGTAGATCTACACATAGAGATTTAAAGCTATTCTTAATTGTTTTTTTTGATTTTATGCTATTTGTTGTTTATTTTGTAGTACCTTTTAAAATTAGATAGATTGAAAGGCATTTGGTATAAGTTGTCCTAATGTGCGAAGATTTCTCCTCATTGTAACTCTACATAGCATTACATATGGTAGCCCATGCATGAATGCTTCTCGTATTTCTTGAGATTGTATATCCTTGTACTTTGTGGCTGGTAATAGTGTAATCAAGTGTGATAGGCAAAGGTGCTTTGTGATACCACTTTCCATTGATTGGTTTTCTTCGATGCCATGTCTTACACAAAATAATGCATTGCAATGTCATGTTGATAATTGCATGGATAGATGTAATAGTTCCATTTGTTGATGAGCACTTGATGTTATCAACAATTGTTGTTGCACTCTTGGCTGCTCCTATTGTTTAATCAATGTTCTTAGTTATCACTATTCTAGCTCCAATAGCAATTTCTGAGATGTCATGGAATTTTTCATCATTTAGTCATTCTTGTAGCGATGGCTCATCAAATGCATTTGTGTTTTGGATGACTTATTGTATCTCTGTAGGTGCAAAAAGCTTGTGTAGAATTTTTAAATTATATTCTTTGGCATCAAGGTGATGGGAATGTATTATTGTAGTGTTGGTGTCTACATATTGTTCAACTTGTTCTTCGTTGATCATGATGCCACCTAGGTAATGTTGTATCTCTTGTACTATTGGTTTCCTATCTCTAATGATGTTCAAGAATTGGAGAAATTCACTATCAAGGGCATGTCGTACAAAGTGTTTCATAGCGTACATGATAAAAAACAGAAGCAGGAGGGAACACACACAAGAGAAGCAAACCCTAATCCATATCCATCAATCATAAAGAAGGAGAGAAGCCATAGTCATCATCTCTCTCTCACACACAAAGGAGAACACAACATAGTGTTATGTCCACACTACAAAGTAAACCTAATGTAATGTCCACACCACACATGACCAGCTGGACGCGGTCATAAACACACCACACGATATCTATCTACCATACTGTCACTCTGTCAGCACCCATGTGCTATCCTCCAGCTTTATACGAGCTTGACATTTCAACACTCTCCCTCAAGCTCGACATGTCCATCTCTAGGACTCCTAATCTAGTATGGAAATACTCGAACTTATCCTTACCAAGTGCTTTGGTAAAGATATCTGCAACCTGCTCATCTGTCTGCACATATGTCAAATCAACATGCCCATCTAGCACTTTCTCTCTGATGAAGTGATAGTGGACCTCAATATGTTTGGTCCTGGCATGATAAACTGGGTTGCTAGCAAGCTGAATACTACTCATGTTGTCACAATGAATGACAACTCTCATATCACTCTGTAACCTGACATCATCTAGCAACTTCTTCAACCACATAGCCTCACATGCAGCTATGGCTGCTCCACGATACTCTGCCTCTGTGGTAGATAAAGCAACTGTAGGTTGCTTTTTACTGCTCCAACTCACAGCTCCGCTACCAAGGCTGAAAACATAGCCACTGGTAGACCTCCTATCATATGCACTACCGGGCCAATCTGCATCTGTATATCCATAGACATGCATGTCTTTTCCTGCCTCATAGAAAAGACCATAATGCACGGTAGTTTTGACGTATCTCAGAATACGTCTCACAGCATCCAAGTGAGGTTTACGAGGACATTGCATAAACTAACTCACCAAACCAACTGCATAACTGAGATCTGGCCTCGTAATGGTCATGTAGATAAGACTACCAACCATTTTCCTGTACATGGTGATATCATCAAGCTCATCACCCAAATCAGCCCTAAGCTTCATGTTTTGCTCTAATGGTGTCAACATTGGTTTGCATGCTGTCATACCATACTTTGCCAGCATGTCAAGTGCATATTGCCTTTGCACCAGCCATATACCCTTGCTTGTTCTTATCACCTCAATGCCAAGAAAGAACCTTAAATCACCAAGGTCTTTCATATCAAACTCTTTGCATAAAGAGGCCTTAACCTCATCAATGCCTTTCCCACAATCACTTGTGATAATCAAATCATCAACATAAATGACTATCATCACAATACCATCATGTGTCTTCTTCACATAAAGTGAAGAGTCTGCATTTCCAACCACAAATCCAATACTGACAAGATATCTGCTGATCTTGTCACTCCAAGCACGAGGTGCTTGCTTCAAACCATAGATTGCTTTCTTTAACCTGCAAACAAAAGTCGGATATTTTGGATGTACATATCCTTCTGGCTGTTCCATGTACACCTCTTCTTGTAGTTCACCATTCAAGAAAGCATTTTTTACATCCATTTGATGTAAAGCCCAACCTTTTTGTGCTGCTAGTGCAATGATAGACCTCACTGTAGCCATCTTAGCCATTGGGCTGCTGAAAGTTTCATCATAATCAAGACCATAAGTTTGTGCATATCCTTTAGCGACCAGCCTTGCCTTATGTCTCTCTAGGCTACCATCTGACTTGCACTTTACCTTATACACCCATTTGCAACCAATTGCATTCTTTCCTTGAGGTAACTCAGCCAATTCCCATGTATCATTTTTGTCCAAAGCATCCATCTCTTCATCCATGGCTTTCTCCCATACATGCTCTCCAATAGCCTCTGTATAGCATGTAGGTTCCACATGCTTTACCATAGATGTCATGTATGCATAGTGCATAGCAAAATCTTTGTATGTCAATCTTTCAACTGGATATCTGACTCTCTGGGATCTCTGCAATGCATGCGGGTCACTCTGTACACCTGTAACTCTAGCATGTGGTGGCACATATCTGTCCTGCCTAGCACCAAGTGTGCGTAAAACAGGTATGCCGAGCTCCTCATCCAGACTCTCAGAACTAGATGACTCATAACCTGTGAGTCCAATTCCTTCGACTTTCTTCTTGCCTTTATCCATAGCACTACTCCTAGTGCTCACACTCTCATGCCTCAAACGTCCTGACCATGGACGTATACTGCTACTCTCAGCTTCTGCTCTGCTGGCCCAGACATAGTAGTAGAACTAGAACTTGCTTGTGATGGCAAGTTCACAGGCACATTAGCCTCAAGTGAGTCAATGACTCCCTCATCTTTTGCTTTGTACCAACTAGCAAGCTCATCAAACACCACATCTCGTGAGATGACTACTTGTCTAGTTTGAGGGTTATAGCATTTGTAGGCCTTTCGATCTTGTGCATATCCAACAAATACACATTTCTCTGCCTTAGGATCCAACTTCCGTCTTCTTTCATCAGGCACATGGACATAAGCTACGCATCCAAAGACTTTGAGATATCCAATGTCTGGCCTGTAACCTGTAAGCCGCATCTCTGGCGTGCTTCCATGAATGGCTGCTGTAGGTGTTTTGTTCAGGATATACACTGCAGTAGCACATGCTTCTGCCCAATAGTAATCTGGCATGCTCTTTTCATTGAGCATTGCCCTTGCCACTTCACATATGACTCGATTCTTTCTCTCAGCCACACCATTCTGCTGAGGTGTATACCTGCATGTCAACTGTCTTCTTATCCCATGCTTCCGCAAGAAATGCTCAAAAGCTTTTGAGGTGTATTCTGAGGTGTATTCACCACCTCCATCTGTTCTCAAACATTTAATCCAACATCCATATTGCTTTTCTACAAGAGCTTTGAAATCCATGAACTTTTCCTGCACTTCACTCTTCTCTTTCAAAAAGTATATCCATGTCATCCTACTGAAGTCATCTATAAATGTCACATAGTATAGACTTCCTTTGATAGATGGATTTTGTGCAGGGCCCCATACATCACTGTGTACTATCTCAAGTGGCCTGTTACTCATATTTCCTTCTCTAGGAAACCTCAACCTTGCCTGCTTTCCAAACTGACAGGCTTCACAAACATGCATATGTCCATCATATTTGGATCGAGGCAATCCACTGACAATGCCTCTTGTTTGCATGTTCTTTAATCTCTGTATATTGACATGTCCAATCCTCTTATGCCACATGTCAATGTCCTGCACAATCCCATTACTCTTTGAAAACATGGCTGAGCTCAATTCTGGTATGCCTGCATCCAATTTGAACAACCTTCCTTCCTTCTTGCCCTTGGCAATCAATCTACAGCCATGCTTAAAGTCTTCCACAAAACAGCCATTCTCATTGAATCTTACTTGTAATCCCTGCTCAACCATTTGGCCTACTGATGCCAAATTCTTTGTGATGGATGATACATATAACACTTCTGACATATTCTTCACATTTCCATCATGCATCCTCAAAGGCACACTGCCAACATGTGTTATAAGATGCTGAGTATCATCTCCTGTGACCACATAACCATTTGTATCCAATGGTTGCATCTTCTCAAACCACTCACCATGACATGTCATGTGGTTTGAGGCACCTGAATCCATATACCATGACTCATCTCCAGCATTCTGAGAATCCATTGTCCCCATAATGTGCTTCATCGCAAAAAGATGATTTGAACTCCCATCATTGTTACTAGTAGATGCATAATTTCCATGTTGTGGGCTTCCATTCCTCACATCATTCTGCTTTTTGTAACAATCTTTTGCCATATGTCCAAGTTTGCCACAATAGTGACATTCAATCCCATTCAAATTTTGTTGAGGACCTTGCCTCGTCCTCTACCACGAGCACCTGTTCCAAATCTCCCCTATGGGATTGAAATCCACGACCTCCACGTGATCCAAATGATGACTGTGAATTCTGAAAATTCTGATTTGATTGTGGTTGAGCAGACCTGTCATTCCAGCCACGTCCTCCACGGCCTCGAGGGGGTAAATCTCCCCCTGCCTCGAAAGCCTCTAGATGAGTAAAAAGCCTGATTTCTTGCATGCTCATCATTGCTTGACGAGGATGCACCACCTGTAACACTCATACCACCAAGGCCAAGCTTCAATTCTTCCACAATGAGCAATGACACAAGCTCATTAAAGTCTGGCATTCCTCCCAACCTTACTGAGATAGAAGTGTCAAATGATTTATATTCTTTGCCTAAACCACGCAATGTGAGAGCAACCAAATCATCATCATCCATTGGGGCATGGATTGATGACAAGGAATCTGCATAACCCTTGATTTCCTGAACATACTCATGTATACTCCTATTCCTTCGTGTTACACTGTGAATCTGTTGCTTTAGTTGTATCTTCCTTGCACCAGTGTCTGTCTCATACATTTGGCACAATATACCCCATGCTTCTTTCGGTGTATCTGCATCTTGGATGTGAATAAGCAAGGCATCTGTTACACATATTGAAAAGTAATGCAACACTTTCGAAGACCGCTCTACCCATTGCTTGTGAGCCACCAACTGAGCATTATTTGGTTGAGGAGGTAGGTATGGCTCCGGGTCTTCATCCAATACAAGGCTCCACAATCCTTTGCCTTTCAAAAAACTCTTCATTCGAAACTTCCACACTTGGAAGTTAGTTCTGTCAAGCTTCTCTCCAACAATCTGTATTGGACCATCTCCCATTGTTGCAAAAATATAGTAGATGTACCCCTTTGACAAGTTGTATGCCGGACCTGTAAAGCTTCAAATCTCTCCAAATCACCTCAAATGCTTGCAAATTGTGTGCATTAACATCCCACAATGATTCATCAACAATGTACACTCGATCAAAGTTGAAACCAAATGATACTTCTTCACAAAAAATTTTCTGGTTTTTTTCTCGCCAGTAACCAGTCAAGATTATGCTCTAAATCCTTCAAACCTTGTCCAAATGCAATGATTCAACTTGCATTGGCTTCCCAACACATTGCTCCAACATATCCTCGAAGGGTTTGATCAAATTCTTCAAGGTGAATGAGAATCACCAATTTTTGTAGCTCCCTGGTTTGCCTTTTTCTGCATCTGTCAGGTACCACCTCTCACTAAAAATGCTCTATCTCCTTCAAATCTTATCCAAATTCAAAACTTTTTGAATCAAAAGTTTAGCAACTCATAGGACTCTACTTGTACCAAAGGAATTAGGCCAATTTGATATAGACAAGGATTAATGCCTTGATTAATACTGCTCTGTTTCTGGACAGACTTTCTGCAAACCTGCACACCTCTGATAAATTACTTCAATGAGCTCCAAATACATCACATGAGCTGCAACCAAGTATCACAAGGCCTTAGCAATGTCTTTGCTAAACTCCCCAAGCTTTGAATGGCATCAAATGGATTAGAAATGAGTGAATGGCATGATATCTAATGAGACTATCCAGAATTCTGCACAGAGATGCGCCGCCTGCTCCTGGGGCCTGTAGAGAAGGGGTTTTTCACAATTGAGTTGATACACTTCTTAGCAATGACCTAATGCATCATGGGTATGGCTCAATTTTGCTTCAATATTCCGCATTCGATCCTCCACCGAGCATATGTTCTCTGTTTTTGTAGGGTCCAAAAAATCAAAATTTTTTTCTTCACAAATTGCCTGTAATGCATCAATTTTCCATGCAATGACTTGCCCCAAAGTTGCTAATACATGTGTTCATTCACAATACATGAGAGCCTCAGTGTTTGCTTTGCATTTGATCCAATACATTTGCCAAGACACACTCCTTCATAAGCTTTCCATTAAAGCTTCAAAACAGAAATTTTCTGCTTGCTTTTGCACCTTTAATCTTCTCTTACACTTGCTCTTGATACCTGCAATCCGCAGAGGGGGTCTTGCTACACTTACCAATGGTCCTTAGCTCTCAGATCTGATGCCGATGTGTGCTCCACAGCTTCTCCTTTGCTCCAAGCTCCAATGGCTTCCTTCATAGCTTTTTCTTCTTCTTCCCTCTTCTCTCACTCACTCTCACAACACAGCTAATGAGCTCTAGGCTCTGATACCATGATAAAAAACAGAAGCAGGAGGGAACACACACAAGAGAAGCAAACCCTAATCCATATCCATCAATCATAAAGAAGGAGAGAAGCCATAGTCATCATCTCTCTCTCACACACAAAGGAGAACACAACATAGTGTTATGTCCACACTACAAAGTAAACCTAATGTAATGTCCACACCACACATGACCAGCTGGACGCGATCATAAACACACCACATGATATCTATCTACCATACTGTCACTCTGTCAGCACCCATGTGCTATCCTCCAGCTGTATACGAGCTTGACATTTCAACAGTACATAGTGCCATGTTGCCAATGTGAAGATTTTTTTATGTGACATGTCAAACAAAAGTTTGCTTGATGTTTGCATTTTGCTGGCAATTGTGCAAGGTCTCCAAACAACAGTGTGAGTTTGTTTTCAAATGGGTTGAATATAGATTGTTATGTGACTGCACAAAGCTATTTGATTATGAGATCAAATGTCGTACACATGTGCTTTAATGAGTGCGTGATGTTGTTCATCTATTTCTGGAATAAATGATGGGTATAATTGTGACTAGCTTGTTAACTTGAATTGGTAATGTATTATTGTAGCAATGCAACTGAGGCACACCTACAACTCTTATGGTTGTAGTTAATATTACAGATTTGTTGTTTTTCACAAGTTGGTATGTGATGTATTTGATTAAGAAGGATTTTCCTGCTCCTAGTGTGCCATGAATAATATGCAGTCCTTTTTCTTTAGAAATGATATCATTGTATATGGATGTTTACTCAGAAGTAAGGTTAGCATGTTCCATCTATTTGAATTCATGAAGCAATCCTAATAGTCGTGTGCGATCGCATAAGATCTTTGCATCATTTTATTCATTAATTTTTGGTGATTCGATAATATCTGTATGCAACAAAGAGCTTTTCTGCAATAGCATGTTCATGATCTATTGTATTCTCTCTTCTACCAGTAATTAGCTCTAAGTGCATTTAGTGATATACATCTCTAAGTCATCCTCTGTCTTGATGATGTCCCAGATGTGGCACTCAACAAAGTAGGATTTTGTAGTGTTTTCTTTTGATATGAGTTCCTGAATGGTATTTGAGGAAGGAGAACGTTGAAGAAAAGATCTTTTGTATGATGTTTAGGATGGTATTATATGAAATGAACCACTTTTTTTCCTAAATAAAGAAAGTTATGGAGAGCATCAATGCTTATGTGATTATCTTTTTTCCTTTTCTGCTTCTCTGCACTTTAATTTACATGATAGCCATAAAATGTGATGGATTCAAGCTCGATAGGTCGTGCACAATACAAATCTATTGGATGCATCACTGTGAATCCATGTGGTGTCATAATATTCTCTCAGAGTGTGGGTGGTCACAAGAGTCTATGTAACATACTCTTCACTGCGTTTGAGGATGGAGATTTGCAAATAATTTAGGGCTGTGTCGGTTGGTGATGTTGGCTTGGTCAAAATTGAGGTGAAAATGATCTTTAGCTCTATTGAATCTAGATTATTTAGGCCCAATCATTTGGCATCATCAATACTAAGATTCAATTGCCCTATTGGTTCTATTTTCATGGCGTACTTCATAAGGTAGTGTGAGATGCTAGAGTTGGTTATTCATTGAATGTTCATGTGCGTGCCCCATAGTAACAAGACGATCGAGTGGTATGGGACAACATTTCTATGCTCATATCCAGGCCCATAGTATAGTTATCGTTGAGTATTTTTGTCAATTGTAGCAAAGGGATTTAGTTGTGGTTTCAAAAAAGACCATTCTTTATAGTAGTGACTGATGCTAGTGGCAAAGGATTTGGAGCTGTTCTTATGCAAGACAACCATCCTATTGCTTATCAAAGTAGAAAGCTTAAGCCTGCAGAGCAAAATTATAGCACTTATGACAAGGAATTAGCAGTAGTGCATGCTTTGAAAATCTGGAAGCATTACCTAATGGGCTCTGAATTTCTTATCAAGACAGACCAACAAAGCATTAGGCATTTGCTTACGCAACCTCTTATTTCAGATAGGCATATCAAATGGGCAGCTTTCATTCAAAGTTTCCAACCTATGATTCAATATCAACCTGGAAAAGAAAATGTTGTTGCCAATGCTTTGAGTCAAAGACCAAATATCAACAACATTTCCATTATTGAAAGTGAACCATTTGTACTCATGAAAGAAACTTACGAAGTTGATCCAGATTTTTCTCAAATATGGATCAAATTGCGTGAAAACAATTGCTCACGGAAGTTATTCTCATAATGATGGCTATCTTTTCTTTAAGAAGAGATTGTGTGTTACTCAACCTTACAGACAGCTTGTCTTGGAAGAGATGCACCAACCACCATTTGTGGGACATAGAGGAGTTTCCGCAACACTTCAAGTAGTTTCTCGAGAATTCTATTGGCCCCATTTGAAGAATGATGTAGCTAAATTTGTAGCTGAATGTAACATTTGCCAAACAATTAAAAGCTACAAATGCAAAGCTTTAGGATTGCTTATGCCTCTACCTATTCCTGATAGACCATGGGAACAAGTGTCTATGGATTTCATTACTGGCTTTCCTACTACTTCCAGTTACCATGACATGATTTGGACAATAGTGGACAGATTTAGTAAGCAAGCTTATTTCATTCCATGTAAAAAGACACTAACTTCTCAGCAAGCCGCGAACATATTTGTTAAGCAAATTTTTGTTCATCATGGTCTACCCAAAGTGATAGATTCTGATAGAGATTCTAAATTTTGTAGTCACTTTTGGGTTGCTCTTTTCTCAAACTTGGGCACTAAGTTAGATTTTTCTACGGCTTTCCATCCGGAATCGAATGGACAAACCGAAGTTACAAATAGCACTATCTTAGATATGCTTAGAGCCTATGTTTCCCACCAACCTAGTGCATGGGATAAGTACATACACCTACTCCAATTTGCTTATAATAATACTCCTCATAATGCTACTACTGGTCGAGCACCATTTGAGATCATCTATGGAAGAGCATTGCCTATTCCGGCTACTAGACTCTCTCATAAGATTGAAGCAGCCGACCAATATGTTAGAGACTTTGATCGCATTCTATCTGAAGTGCGTGATTGTATCCAAAGAGCTCAAGAGAAGTATACATTACAAGCAAATAGGAAGCGCAAAGATTTTTCATTTCAAGAAGGTGATTATGTACTTTTGAGAATTGAAAAGCGTCGATTAAAGAGTGTGGAAAAATTCCCTGCAGTGAAGCTAGCGCCTAGATATTATGGGCCATTTAAAATCCTTCAAAACATTAATAATGTGGCCTATAGACTAGAGCTTTCATCTAATTGGAACATTCACAATTCTTTTCATATCCATCTCTTGAAACCTTTTAGAGGAACACTTCCTACTCACCCAACATATGAGGAACCACCTCTTATTGAAGGAGAGGAAGAAGTACTAGTTCCTGATGTAATCATTGACCAAGAGATAATAACAACAAGAACAGGTAATCAATATTTCAAGTATCTTTTGACTTTTAAGAATCATCCACAAGAAGATGCTAAATGGATGCCTGAGAAATTTTCCCGAGTTTACCCTGAAATTCTTCATTCTTTTCAAACCCAGCAAATCCGCAATTGAGGACAATTGCAAACTCAAGCAAGAGGAATGTCATGAGAATATATTTTAAGTCCTCTAGAAAAATATTATTTATCCCCTCTTGAGTAATTTAGGGACGCCTAGATTACTCTTGCGTCATGCCGGCTAGCTTAATATCGTGGGTGACACCACTATAAATATTAATACGTGCGGTATATGACGTATGTTTGAGGCCACCTATGATTATTTCAGTTAGGTTTGTATGGCGGCAGGGTGATTCCTAGGGTACTTACGCCTGGTAGTCATGAGTTGGTGATGATTTGTGCCTGTTTAATATTTGTGGGATTAATTTAATAATTAATTGGGCTTATATTTTCAGGTGATGAAGACTATGGGAATTGAAGAGTTTACTTTGGAAGAAATGTCTTGGATCATCACATTTCATTTTTGGCAAGCATAGTAGCTTGTAACCTTATCAAATGATGTTTCCATTTTGAACTTTAGGAAAGATACATTTATTTATGTGGAATTTAATAAAGCCTATGGCTTTACCCTAGTCCCAATTTGACACTCTATTTTTGTTAAAGAAGAGTGCCGTGCTCTCTAAAAAGCACATCTTGTATTTTGGGGGCTGTGGCCTAATTTTGGTGAAAAAGAAAGCTAATAAAGAAATGCTCTTGTGTGGGGAGAGGCCACGCACAAGAGGGGGGAAGATTGCACCCAATATGGTCTTTTTGGAGCTAAGTATTTTTGTTTAAGTGTTTAATTTTTCAATTGATTTGATTTAGTTGAAGCTTACAAGCAATGGTTTTTATGATTGAATTAATTCTCTACTTTTCCACAATCAATTCCTAGAATAAGATTCCGGTTGCAGTGGTATCAGAGCTTGGGCTAGGATATTTGTGGAGAAGGTAGGAAAGGGCTTCAACTTCTCAAAAATCAAGAAAGTGCAGGAATTTATCCAGTGGACAGAAGGGTGTTTTGCAGGTCTTTACCCAAAGGTCAAAGATTCAAAACTAGATCTACTCTCAAACCCACTCACCACCCTGCAAAACCATCCCTCTCTATCAAAAAGTGGTTTTTCCAAATACTTAGTGAAATCAAAATCTGACCGTATGGATGAAATCCTCATAGCCAAAAACCTCACGGGTATCTCTCAGAAATCAGAAAGCTTCAAGCATGAGCAAACCTATAATGGATGGAGCAGATTAAGCATGTAAAAAGCCATTAAAAAAATCTCCAAAAGAATTTCAAGAGTTTGAAGGGCTATATATGGCAGGCCATATTAACTTTGCACAAATATGTTTAGAGGATTGCTTAAGGCCGGGATGCTTAAGGCATGCATAAGTTTAAGGGTTGTATAAGAGACATGCATAAAGAGATCTCTCAAAAAACAGGAGCACAATTCTCAAAATTTAAGCAGGTCAAACATTGTTTGGTTTTTTGGAATCTGGTATTAACTAAAGAATTGTTGATGGTATTTAGAATGCTGAACATGTTGTTTGATACATAATGAAGCACCTTGTAAGTCTTGGTAGCCATCGGAGCTCATGTGCAACTGTAGAGATGTGCCCACAAAGGTCTACTGCTGAAGTAGACTATGCAGGGGAAAACTTTCACAGTCTATGCAGAGCTGGTTTGAAAGTAATACTCTTAGAATTTGGCTCTAACTTTAAAAGGAAACTTGTAGACTGGATAGTTGGCCAGCTGCTACAAGGTCTCTCAATGAATGGCCTTCATACATGATACTTGCACCAGAAAGTTGAGTTTTTGCCATAGCTACACTAGCCGCAAGGTTGGGATAGACAAGACTGTGGGTTGGGGGTGGGACATTAATCCTAACCCCTTAAAAATAGGCAAGTTAAGGAGGTCGACCCATTCTTGGATACTCCCTCCTAGGGCCTATATTTGTAGGAAATCCCCCCTTTATTCCATCATATCTCTCATCTAGTATGGTCCCCTCTTCCTCTCCAGTTGTTGCATCCGCACTTCTTTTCTTGAGCAAATCTCAACCTATCTCCTTCCGTTCCAAAGCAAATTTGGTGAGTTCCTTTTGAGTGCACCTTAAGGAAATTCTGTAGTCAAGCTGGACTTGGTTTATACAACAAATTTCAAGGTCTAATCTGTGTCTCTTCTTCTCCCCTCTCAAAGCATCGTTTGTTTGTTGTCTTCATTCATTATCATCAAACACTTTGTGAGCCTCCTCTAGACTGCCATAATTGATATATGAGTCAACAATTCTACTTTCAATACCAAATTGGCTAGTATATTGTCTTGATACTAAAATACTAATAATAATAATGTTGCACATCTATAGGCTACACATATTTGTTGATTTAAAAGTAAAATATAATTATCATTTGATGTATTTTGGTTTCCATACATGTATCATTTTGATTATGATCATTACCTTCAAAAGGAGCATACTAGAAACCCTTCAAAAGTAACCTTTACTATTACACTAAGTAAACATATAAAAAACCTAAGCAAAAGCAAAATTGAAACACAAAGCAAAAACAACAAAACTAACGAGAAGAGGGGCATGCTCTCTCATATTATATAACTGGAGAGGGAGGATGCCACCTCTCCCCATACATTTCTATGGATTTTCATTCTTTCTTTTACAACATTCTTTTTTTAAAACAATTTGTCAACTCATGAAGTTTTAAAATTTGGGGTTTTTAATAAGGAAAATGGATTTTTATTCATCAATTATTTATCAAATTTTAATTTCTAAATAATTTCACTTTAAGTAATCTATTATACTCAACTAAATTAATAAGAACGTAATCACACAACTCTTTTTATTTAGCTTATAAAAAAACAATGGATTCTAATTTAGCATTTTATGTTTTTTGATTGTGCCATAGGTATCTTTATTTTTGAATACAAACTTAACGTATTAGTACCTGGAAGAAAAACATAAAAGCAAGGTAATATTGTTAACTTGCAAATTTTAGAAAAGACTTAGTCATTGTGGTTCTAAACACATTAATTTTGTATTTAATATTCCATATTTATCGAAAAAACTCAATATGTTAAATTTTCAATAACAATTTATCTACAAATTCATTCCTCTTTCTATAGTTGCAAAAATTAAAGTAATTAAAATATTACATCCTTAAAAATAATTTCTCTCATTTATGTAGTCATATTGTCCACTACAACTACTGTTTGCAAAAGAAACAAAGGGTCAACAACAAAATCAACAAAAAAAGTCAACCATGTCAGTATATAGCTACATATAATAAAACTCTTTTATTTAGGAAAAAATTTACAAAATAAAAAAATGATTTTTACAACAAATATTTAGCTTTAAAAATATTACAAAAAATTGTCTCATTTATTTGTAATTAACATTACAAACATTCAATATTATTTGATTTATTTGTGATTGTCATTTCAAATATTAAAAACTATATTCAATCCAATAGTCATGCAAAAATACTTTTCCAATGAAGGATACCATTAAAGAGAAAAGAGAGAGCAAAATAAGCAAATGGATCAGACACAACCAAATAAAAAACCAATCTAGAACCATATACTACATCATGGATTGACATCAATTTCCTCCTCAAGTGTTGGAATAAAAGTTGTGATAACTTGTTACATCAAATGCGCTATTGTGCTTGTTGTGGTAGAGTTAACTATCATACAACAAGCAACCAACTACATAAAATGACTTAGCAAAGCATTCCTCCACCATCTTCCCAAGGAAATATTTTCTTATCCATATATGTGGAGAGAAATTCAAGAGACAAACAATGGTTCTATTGCACATCATGTTAAAACAATACAACAAGACAAAAGTACATGGTCAACTACAAGCCAAAATACATACAACAACTCTTACAAGCAAATCCATTTCACACACAACTATTAAGCATCGTGGATGTTTCTATAAATGTGAAGACAGCATGTGCCATGGCAAATGGTCTATTTGAAAAATGATCCTTGCTTGATAATCCATTGATATGTTGGGATCCTAATGGCCCATATTGCACCAACAAGGATGAGCTATCTCAAATAGTAGAAAGCCTACTAGCATTCAGCATTCAGCATAATTCAATAATCCAAAAATACCTTACAATATTCGAACACCCACATCAAAAGCTTGGCCTATGCATGAAGCTACAAGAGAAATCATTTCAAGGCACTCAATTGATAGCCCTTTTGATCTCATGGTGACTGTTGAAACATAGAATACCTACTCAATCCTTGAAAACATGGTCCCCATAGCTACACATACACAATACCAGAAAAGAAAAACACATGAAACAGCTTCAATTTTCTTAAGAAGCTCTAATATGGCAATGCAAAGACCCCTGAGATTCTACATAGATGGAAGATTGGTGCCTAATACATCTTGCCCAGATATTTCAATAGAGATAGCACTGTTTACTTTCATGTTCCTACAAGCCATGTCTATTGCTTATGTACCAACTAAAACAAGCTATCCAAATCGCGCACCCAAACAACTTGTTTGCAAAGGTAGTGTAAGAACTGGTGCTTGTGTTAAAGCATTCTTAAGTGTTGCAAAAGATTTATCTTGCTTTTCAGTCCAATTGAAATTTGTAGCTTTCTTAAGGAGTTCAGTCAAAGGATGAGCAATACAAGCAAAATTCTTGACGAACTTCCTATAATAACTACATAAGCCAAGAAAAGATCTCAGATCATGTATGTTTCTAGGCGTAGGCCAAGAAGCAATACATTCAATTTTCTTAGGATCTACATGAATCCCTTCAGCCGACACTATATGACCTAAGTATTCAATCTCCTTTTGAAAGAAAGAACTCTTTTGAGGATTGACATACAATTCATTTTCTCTCAAAAGATTGAACACTTGTTCCAAGTGTTGTTCATGCTCTTGTCGATCCTTGCTGAAAACAAGAATGTCATCAAAGAACACTATAACAAAACTCTGAAACTTAAGGAATATACGATTCATCATATGGCTGAAAGTAGCTGGAGCATTGGTCAAACCAAATGGCATAACCAAAAACTCATAATGACCAGTTTGGGTTCTAAAAGCTGTCTTGAAAATGTCAGATTGAGTCATACGGACTTGATGATACCCAGACTTTAGGTCAATCTTGCTAAAGACCTTTGATCCTCTAAGCTTATCAAGAAGATCATCTACCCTAGGAATAGGATATCTGTTCTTGACAGTAATCTTATTCAATGCACGATAGTCTACACACATTCGGTAAGTTCCGTTCTTCTTCTTAACAAGAAGTACTCGAGCTCCAAAAGGTGAACTACTAGGTCGAATAAGGCCTCTCTCTAGCAAGTCTTCTATTTGGCTTTGGATTTCTCTTTGCTCTAAATTGTTGACTCTATAGGAAGCTTTACAAGGCGGGGAATTTCCAGGCAATAAGTCAATACTATGATCCTCAGGCCTAGACTTAGGTAATCGTGGAGGCAGATCTTCCATGAAACAGTCACTAAATTTGGAGATAAAAAGATCAAACTTTGGTCTTTTGGATGTGTCCTCAAGCTGGTTAACCCATACCATATAAGTCTTGTCTCTTTTTCTTAGAGCTCTCTTTACTTGAGTGTGACTCAACAAAGGACTCATTTCTCCTTTGACTTGACACTGGAGGATAATATTTTCATTGTCCTTCCTTTGAGAAATGCTATGAGTGTCATAGTCTATAATAGGATTGTATTTGTGTCTCCAAGGCATACCCAAAATTATATCTACCCCTTGTAAAGGTGCAACTAAGAAATCCCTCTTTTCTGTTAAAGGTTTGATGCATAAATCCAAACTTTTCACCTCTTGCATGCAATTATACTTTGTTCCAGTAAATGCTGCTTTGACTTTATAGTGCGTAGGTGAAGAATGAAGATTTAATGCTCTAAGTACCTTTTCAGAAATGAAATCATGCGTACTACCATCACCATGCAAAATAAGAACTTCATGTCCATTTATCGTTCCTTTTATTTTAAGCAAAGAATGAACATGAGATTTACCTTCTTGTTCTGAGTAATTTGGATCAGAATTACCCTCTTGCTTGAATGATTCTTCTTCGTTGTCGTCTTCTTCAATCATGTTGACTCGAGCTGCTGCTGCTGGTGTTGAATTCTTGGTATGCTCTGAACAATTCGGTGCTATGTGACCTTCTTTGTGGCACTTGAAACATTTGATAGGAGATGTCTTCGATTTGCCACCATTGACTTTCTTATTGGTACTTAGGTTGCCTTTAGCCTCGTCCTTGCCTTTGTCATAACTTGGTTTATACATCTTCTTTGAAGCATAAAAAGATTTAGTAAATGGTTTAGAAGAAGTACCCTCATGTGCTTTAATCTCTTTAGGAAAACCATTTTTACGTTCTGAATTAGTTGCCAAAGATATTGCAGAAGATAGTGAATGAGGTCGAAACATATTCACATCGACCCTAATGGTAGATCTAAGGCCCGATATGAACTTCCTTTTTTGATCTTTCTCGCTGACTCTATCCACAACCTGCACCTGTAATAAAGTATTCTAGAACTTTTCTACATACTGTGACATAGTTTCCTTTTCCAATTGATGCAAAGTGTCCCATTGGTGCCTAACTTTGGACTTGAATTGTGAGGGTAAAAAGTGCTTTTTAACCAGCCGTTGAAATCTTTTCCAAGAATCTGGCTTGTCACGACCTTGCTTTATTACACTCCACCATAAAGCTGCACTATCTACCAAATGATTGACTGCACATTTAATCTTATCACGCTCTGAAAATTTTTCTCCAGAAAAATAGTCATCTAGTTGACTAAGCCAAGCTAAAATGACCCTAGCATCCTTCTTTCCATCATAATTTTGAAATGTGAAAGCTTTCCGACTAATCTTGAATTCTTTTTGTGACCTTTGTGCTTGCAATGTAGCATTTACAGCCCTTTGAATAGTGTCATCTTCGTCATCAAAAGATAGCAAAGAGTCACGCTTGCGTCTACGACTTGAGAGCTGTCTTTCCAATTCAATACGCTTCTCTCTTTCTTCTACAATTTGATTTTGTAAAGAAAGGAGTTGCTCTTGAATTGATGGCGAGATAGGCAAATCTGCCATAGTGCTTGTGCAAATGATGTAGATAAATAAAATTTTACTTTATTTGATGTAAATAAATAAAGCAAAAAATGAGTACTTATCTTTTTTTTCTCCCGTAATTTGATCTTGGTTGAAGCTGAACAAGACGTTGTTCAATGGTTGAATTGAATTCTCATCGCCTCAAACAAATCCCGAACGATTCTGCGTGATTCAAGAGTCTTGGGCTAGTCGAATTGTTGATGAAATAATTTTTCTGCACTTTGAAACCTGCTGAAACAGCCTTGTAAACCTTGCCCAATCTCTATAATATTTTTCTGAAATTTTCAAAATTTTTCAGAAGCGATTTCGAAATTTTCTGGCCTTTTCTAGGCAATTTTCAAGCTTTTTAAAACCTATAAATCACTTTTTTGCACCCAGAAATTTTCAGAATTGAAAACCTTTGAATTTCTCTTCAAATTTGGAAATAGGGAAAAGTAGAGGTTCAAAAACTGATGTGACTTGCATAGGGATTGGGAAAAGTAAGAGTAGATTAGGATTAGGAGGTAATTAGCTTATGGAGTGATTAGCTCTTTGGAAATATTTTTTTTAAATTCTCCTCCATGCGTTTTTGCACCGGCAGGCTGCCACCGTGCGCCTCCCTCTTGAAATTCTTTTGGAGATTTTTTTAATGGCTTTTTACATGCTTAATCTGCTCCATCCATTATAGGTTTGCTCATGCTTGAAGCTTTCTGATTTCTGAGAGATACCCGTGAGGTTTTTGGCTATGAGGATTTCATCCATACGGTCAGATTTTGATTTCACTAAGTATTTGGAAAAACCACTTTTTGATAGAGAGGGATGTTTTTGCAGGGTGGTGAGTGGGTTTGAGAGTAGATCTAGTTTTGAATCTTTGACCTTTGGGTAAAGACCTGCAAAACACCCTTCTGTCCACTGGATAAATTCCTGCACTTTCTTGATTTTTGAGAAGTTGAAGCCCTTTCCTACCTTCTCCACAAATCTCCTAGCCCAAGCTCTGATACCACTGCAACCGGAATCTTATTCTAGGAATTGATTGTGGAAAAGTAGAGAATTAATTCAATCATAAAAACCATTGCTTGTAAGCTTCAACTAAATCAAATCAATTGAAAAATTAAACACTTAAACAAAAATACTTAGCTCCAAAAAGACCATATTGGGTGCAATCTTCCCCCCTCTTGTGCGTGGCCTCTCCCCACACAAGAGTATTTCTTTATTAGCTTTCTTTTTCACCAAAATTAGGCCATAGCTCCCAAAATACAAGATGTGCTTTTTAGAGAGCACGCACTCTTCTTTAACAAAAATAGAGTGTCAAATTGGGACTAGGGTAAAGCCATAGGCTTTAATAAAAATAGAGTGTCAAATTGGGACTAGGGTAAAGCCATAGGCTTTAATAAATTCCACATAAATAAATGTATCTTTCCTAAAGTTCAAAATGGAAAAATCATTTGATAAGGTTAGAAGCTACTATGCTTGTCATTTCAAAAGTGGGGATGTCATGAGAATATATTTTAAGTCCTCTAGAAAAATATTATTTATCCCCTCTGGAGTAATTTAGAGACGCCTAGATTACTCTTGCGTCATACCGGCTAGGTTAATATTGTGGGTGACACCACTATAAATATTAATAAGTGCGGTATATGACGTATGTTTAAGGCCACCTATGATTATTTCAGTTAGGTTTGTATGGCGGCAGGGTGATTCCTGGGGTACTTACGCCTGGTAGTCATGAGTTGGTGATGATTTGTGCCTGTTTAATATTTGTGGGATTAATTTAATAATTAATTGGGCTTATATTTTCAGGTGATGAAGACTATGGAAATTGAAGAGTTTACTTTGGAAGAAATGTCTTGGATCATCACATTTCATTTTTTGCAAGCATAGTAGCGTAAAAAAGGATGAGATTGCAGTTGAAATCGCTCCCCTTGAAACAAAAAATTAGCACCCTTGGATCAATAGGAATCGAAGGGATGCCATTTGCCCACATGGTTCATTCTCCATCCAGGATTCCCAAATTGGACTAGGCTGGTCATGTAAAGAGCATTATTAAAAAATCATTTATGCTAAATGCTTGTGAAATGCAAAGATTTTTAAAAATATTGATGTGTGTGTGTGTGTTGTGCACATGCGTGCAAGCATTTGTGTATACTCTTGTACACGTGTATATATGTGTGCATGTGTGCGTGTGTGCACGTGCATGCATGTGTGTACAATTGGACATGGTTTTTATTGTATGTGTTTGCATATATATACAAAGGGGGGGGGGTGAGAGGGGGTTTTCATGCGGCATTTCCATGTTACAACATGCAAGCTAGATCGAGTTGTTTTACAAACCCTTATTCACATTTCTAGCATTGAGCTAGATCAAGTTGATGCTTTACAACCTGTATAGTCACACAACATTCAAATTATAAGCTAGATCGCATTTCCATGTTACAACATGCAAGCTAGGTCAAGTTGTTTTACAAACCCTCATTCACATTTCTAGCATTAAGCTAGATCAAGTTGATGCTTTACAACCCCTACAGTCACACAACATTCACATTATAAGCTAGATTGCATTATTGCTTTGTTTCATGGAGAGTGAGCCATAGCATTTCCTCTACAAATCTCTTCTTTACTTATTCAATAGATCACCATTTGCAACTACTTTCATGTTGTGCTTGCTTGTCTCATCATCACCATCACAAAAAATGCAAGAATTGGATGGCTATTAGAAAGTGTGGTTGCACTACACTATTTTATGTATTCATGCTCATTCCGTTGCCGGAATTGAATGACTCAAAATGGAGCAGGTCCCTATTTTTTAGCATCAAATTCATGTGAGGACTATTAGGTGATCTATGGACGCAAGAGGGAGAGAGAGCCATCACGTAGAGTGAGAATTCTAGCAACAACCAGTCGAAAGACTGATTCGAAGGGAGAGGTCACATATTTATCTTTTTTGATGTCGGTGTAGAAAATTCCATACTTTCATTTTTTTACCCCCTCTTTCTTCGCCCTCAACTAATTTCGTGATTTTATGATTTCTTCAATCAAAGGGGACATATTGCTCCTTAAGAAATAGAATCTATTACATATGAAGAGGAGACACAAAGCATAGTCCTACCACTTGCCCCCTTCCATGTCATCACCCGAGCATGGCTACAAACACGTGACACTTCCATGGCTAAAAAATCAGAAGAATTGACTTCCAAAAGCTAGGTCTTGCTTGAATCTTCATTTTCCACAATCTTTCCATTTGCAACCATCAACATGAGTGCATTTTCTTCACCTTGAATCTTGTATCTTTCACAAATCACTTGCCAAGTACTTCTCCAAATCTCTTCTCCAAACATGCTTGGGAACTCTCTACTTCAGTTTATGTGAGTTAATTTAATCATAATTTTGATATGTTGATTCTGTTTGTTCCCCATGCTGATTTTTTGATCCTAAATGCCCAATAAGCACCCTGGGTCTGCAGATTCTCTATAACTCTATATGCAATAATCTAATGTTGGGACATATCAACAAATTACTATACTCTACGAGACACATATTAGCATTAGATGCTCATATCAGGTGTGTAATACACTAGAGTCACGAAGAAAGGTTTGTGGTCTACTAGACATATCAGCTCATATCGAAGTGTAATACATTAGAGAAATATTGAATAAATGCATTTTTAGATTTTTTTCATTGAACAAACCGTTAACCCTTATGGCCAATGCCCATCGATCAGAAGATGACAATTATTTGAATATACAACTAGCATCTTTCCCTTTAGATTGAAGCTATGTTTCTTCAACAACGTTGATTTATTGCTTTCATAGCATTTTGTTGTCTTTCAAACCTTGCTATATGCATTTCCAGTATCAATTTGCTTGAACATGCTATGAGTTTTACTCTCTACTTTTCTAAATGAAAATGGATGTAAAGTGTTTGCATAATGAATTTTGCTATTTGAAAATTTAATATTTCCTCTAATGAGGATGAAAAATTAACAAGCCCTTTGGCTAGGTATGTAGGTAGTTGTTGACTGCATTGATAGTCCTCAATATATGAGGGACAACGTGAGATGAGTGTGAAAGAGAAGAAGAAGAAGAAGAGCAATTTTAATGTCGCAGGAATTTTCCCAAGAGACCTCATGGATTGATCCGACGGGAGTTGAACACAAAGAGACACAGAGAGTAGGCAAAATAAGAGTGTTATTGCGGAATAAGAATGTTGTTGTATTGCATGATTGAGTGATTACATCCATGTAAAGCTCTGTAAGGCTATTGCGATTTTTGGGAAGCGGAAAAAGTAGTTGGTGTCGTGGTAGAATAGGTACGAGCATAAAATACTATGTAGGTGATGATTGGCATAGCTGGACTAATAACTTAAGTCTTAGAGGTTCCAACATTAAAGTACGCGTGCTAAGCTAAGTGCATCAAATTGGCACTACGAAGCAAACATTGAAAATGGTATTAATCTACGGTCTTCATCTGGTTCTCAACAAATGATTTGTATTTGCAGCTTACGTTGGGCTTATTAGGAAACCACAACAACATAGTCCGTTGCGCCTGTGTGGTCATGGGCTGAAGGAATTATGAGCAAAGTCTCATGAAAGAGGATAACCTTTTTGTGACACTACCAAGGTACAATTTTTTGATTTTGCACATTGCTGTTGTGGAAGATGGGTCAATGCAAGCTTCTTATATTTCAATCTAGCCATCAAAAGATGCCTTGGTGTCAAATGTAACATTAACTCGGCTACAATGTGTAGCTTGTACTTTCTTTTTGTCAAATAGTGCAAAGCAAGCCTTTTGTGGAAGTACAATTGAGAACAAACTCATGTTTTGGTTTTCTAAATAAGTTTTTGCATCTTTCCCCCTGCTCGAGCCTCATACTTCTAAAATTATCAATTTTGGTCGTATATGATATGCTTTTTGTGTGCCATAGCTTGTTTTTTGCCCATTGTTTATGGTATCCAATTACAAAGGAGTCTCGGATTGCAAATAGAGGGGAATTGCACTTGCTAGTTTCACTTTTACAGAGATGGAAGGAATTGAAGCTATTTTGCAAATCTACTCATCTTTAGCATTGCTACACCCCAACACTCATAGCAAAGGAGCTGCTATAGTGTGCCCGAACGATCATTGTAAAGACAATTCTCAAGACTAGAAGCTTAATGTACCATGCTTGAGCCTCATACTTCTTGAATTATCAATTTTGGTCATGTATGATATGCTTTTTGTGTGCCATAGCTTGTTTCTTGCCCAGGGATTTCATTAACGTCTTCACAATTTCGTGATCACGTTAACAAAACCTGTTGTTAACATAAAAATTCTTGTGATCACAATGTATATTCACGGGCATTTTTTATGACCTGCAAAAACCTTCTCTGCCAGTAATCCCGCCGGGAAAATGCCATTTCCCGGCGGGCCCGCCGGGAAAACCCATTTTCCCGGCGGACAAATTAAAAAATAAAAAAAATAAAAAAAATAAAAAAAATAAAAAAAATAAAAAATCATGTTCACAGTCATTCTTACCATTTTTGGGCCTTCTGGACTCATTTATGATGTCAAAAGTTCAAAATTCTTGGCACAAAAAAAGTTTTGTATAATTTGCTGGCCTTAAGTTCAATTGACACACCAATTAAATCTAACTATACTTACATCAATTGACTCAATTGTCCATGACATCATTGCACTCAATTGAGCCCAATTGGACTCAATTACACTTGATTTACACTCAATTGATATTAATTGGGTGTCAATTGATGTCAATTGTGCCTAATTCGACGCAATTGAGCCCAATTTACACCCAATTTGCATAAATTGGGTGTAAACTAAGTATCAATTGAGTCGAATTGGACTCAATTGATAATAATTGGATGTTAATTGATATTAATTAAGCCCAATTGACTTCAATTGGGTGTTAATTTATTACAATTAATGTCAATTAAGCTCAATTGAGCTCAGTTGACATCAATTGGGTGTCAATTGATATCAATTAAGCTCAATTGAGCTCAGTTGACATCAATTGGGTGTCAATTGATATCAATTAAGCTCAATTGAGCTCAGTTGACATCAATTGGGTGTCAATTGATATCAATTAAGCTCAATTGAGCTCAGTTGACATCAATTGGGTGTTAATTGATATCAATTGAGCTCAATTGGGCTCAATTGCACTCAATTGACACTCAATTGGGTGTTAATTGCATCCTATTGTGCTTAATTGAGCCCAATAGGATGTAATTAACATCAATCGGGTGTCAATTGATCACAATTGATATCAATTGGGCTCAATTGCACTCAATTGTGTGATCGATTGTGTGTCAATTGATGTCAATTAAGCCTAATATGATACAATTGAGCTCAATTCACGCCCAATTGGATGTAAATTGAGTGTCAATTGAGTCGAATTAGACTTAATTGATAGCAATTGGGTGTTAATTGATATCAATTAATATTCAATTAACATAATTGAAGTCAATTAAGTCTAATTGACTTCAATTGGATAATTTGGGTGTCAATTGAGCTCAATTGGATGTAAATCACATCAATTGGGGGTCAATTAACATCAATTGAACCTTATTGACATCAATTGGGTGCCAATTAACATCAATTGGACTCAATTGACATCAGTTGGGTTTCAATTGAGCCAAATTGGATGCAACTGACATCAATTGGGTGTCAATTGATTACAACTGAGCTGAATTGGGCTCAATTGCACTCAATTGATATTAATTGGGTGTCAGTTAAACCTAATTCCATGCAATTCACATCAATTGATATTAATTGGGTGTCAATTGATGTCAATTGAGCCTAATTCGATGCAATTGAGCTCAATTCACATCAGTTCACATCAATTGGGTGTCAATTGATGTCAATTGAGTAAAATTGAGTCTAATTGGGTGTCAATTGAGTCAAATTGAGTATAATTGGGTGTCAATTGATATCAATTGAGCCAAATTGAGTCTAATTGAGTCCAATTAGACTTAATTAAGCTAAATTGAGTCTAATTAGGTATCAATTGATGTCAATTGAGTCAAATTGAGTCTAATTGGGTGTCAATGGAGCCTAATTGACATCAATTGGGTGTCAATTGATGTCAATTGAGCCCAATTGAAGCTAATTGTGTATCAATTGACACACAATTGATGTCAATTGGGCTCAATTGACATCAATTGGATTCAATTGATACACAATTGATGTCACATGGGCTCAATTGACATCAATTAACACCTAATTGATGTCAATTAATATCAATTGGGTATCAATTGATTATAATTGATGCTAAATTGAATGAATTGAGTCCAATTGACATCAATTAAGTCTAATTGGGTATTAATTGATCAATTGGACTCAATTGATATCAATTGACATCCAATTGGACTCAATTGACATCAATTGGACTCAAAAGAGTGTTAACTGATGTTAATTGAGCCCAATTGACATCAATTGGGTGTTAATTGAGCTCAATTGGACACAATTAACAATAATTGGGTATAAATTGAACTCAATTGACATCAATTAGGTGTCAATTGAGCCTAATTGCATCCAATTGAACTCAATTGACATCAATTGGGCAAATTGCATCCAATTTAATTCAATTGACATCAATTAAGCCTAATTACATCCAATTTAACCCGATTGGACTCAATTGAATCCAATTGGACTCAATTGACATCAGTTAGGTGTCAATTGAGCCTAATTGTATCTATTTGGACTTAATTGACATCAATTGGGTGTCAATTAATTGAGTTTAATTGACATCAATTGGGTGTTTATTGATGTCAATTGAGTCCAATTAGATGCAATTGGACTCAATTGGGTGTGAATTAGACTCAATTAATATCAATTGGGCTCAATTGATATCAATTAGGTGTGAATTGATGTCAATTGAGCCCAATTCGATGCAATTGATATCACTTGGGTGTCAATTAGACTCAATTGGCACCCAATTGATGTCAATTGAGTCCAAGTGGACGTCAATTGATATCAATTGAGCCCAATTGATCAATTGACACCCAATTAGACTTAATTGATATCAATTTGACTCAATTAGGTGTTAATTGATATCAATTAGACTCAATTGGATGCTAATTGATGTTAATTGAGCTCAATTAGACTAAATTGATATCAATTAGGTGCTAATTGAGTGTAATTGATGTCCATTAAGCTCAATTTAGCTTAATTGACATCAATTGGGTATCAATTGACTACAATTGATGTCAATTGACATCAATTGGGTATCAATTGACTACAATTAATGTCAATTGAGCTCAATTGACATCAATTGGGTGTTAATTAATGTCAATCGAGTCCAATTAATATCAATTAGGTATCAATTAAGCCAAATTGATATCAATTGGGTGTCAATTGAGCCTAATTCACATCAATTGGGTGTAAATTGAACCTAATTGGACTCAATTAACATCAATTAGGTGTGAAATGATGTCAATTGACCCCACTTGGATGCAATTGATATCAATTTGGTGTCAATTGGACTCAATTGGCACCCAATTGATGTCAATTGAGTCCACTTGGATGTCAATTGATATCAATTGAGTCTAATTGATCAATTGACACCCAATTAGACTTAATTGATATCAATTTGACTCAATTGGGTATTAATTGATGTCAATTGAACTCAATTGGATGTTAATTGATGTTAATTGAGTCTCAATTGACATCAATTGGGTGCCAATTGAGTGCAATTGATGTCAATTAAGCCCAATTTGGCTCAATTAACGTCAATTGGGTGTCAAATAACTACGATTGATGTCAATTGAGCTGAATTGACATCAATTGGGTGTTAATTGATGTTAATTGAGTTTAATTGACATCAATTGGGTGTTAATTGATGTCACTTGAGTCCAATTAGATGTAATTAGACTCAATTGGGTTTGAATTAGACTCAATTGATATCAATTGGGCTGAGTTACTTGGGTGTCAATTAACTCAATTGATATCAATTGGCCTGAGTTAATTGGGTGTGAATTGAACGTGATTGGACTCAATTAACATTAATTAGGTGTGAATTGATGTCAATTGAGCCCAATTGGATGCAATGGATATCAATTGGGTGTCACTTGGACTTAATTGGCACCCAATTGATGTCAATTGAGTCCAATTGGATGTCAATTGGTACCAATTGAGCCCAATTGATCAATTGACATCCAATTAGACTTAATTGATATCAATTTGACTCAATTAGGTATTAATTGATATCAATTAGACTTAATTAGATATTAATTGATATTAATTGAGTCTAATCGGACTCAATTGATATCAATTGGATACCAATTGAGTGGAATTAATATCAATTAAGCTCAATTCGGCTCAATTGGCATCAATTGGGTGTCAATTGACTACGATTGATGTCAATTGAGCTCAATTGACATCAATTGGGTGTTAATTGATGTCAATTGAGTCCAATTAACATCAATTGGATGTCAATTGAGCCCAATTGACATCAATTGGGTGTGAATTGAATCGGATTGGACTCAATTGACATCAATTAGGTGTGAATTGATGTCAATTAAGCCCAATTGGATGCAATTGATATCAATTGGGTGTCACTTGGACTCAATTGGCACCCAATTGATGTCAATTGAGTCCAATTGGATGTCAATTGATATCAGTTGAGTCGAATTGATTAATTGACACCCAATTATACTTAATTGATATCAATTTGACTCAATTGGATATTAGTTGATGTCAATTGGACTCAATTGGGTGTTAATTGATGTTAATTGAGAACTCAATTGACATCAATTGGGTACCAATTGAGTGCAATTGGTGTCAATTCGGCTCAATTGGCATCAATTGGATATCAATTGACTAGGATTGATGTCAATTGAGCTCAATTGACATCAATTGGGTGTTAATCGATGTCAATTGAGTCCAATTAAGCCCAGTTGTGTCCAATTGGGTGTCAATTAATTGAATCCAATTAAGTCCAATTAAGCCCAATTGAGTCCAATGGGGTGTCAATTGATGTCAATTGAGCCCAATCGATCAATTGACACCCAATTAGACTTAATTGATACCAATTGGACTCAATTAGATATTAATTGATGTCAATTAGACTCAATTGGAAGTATAATAAGATCTAATTGATGGTAATCGAGCTTAAGGTGATAAATTTAGAGATAACTTTTTTTGTACAAAGAATTTTGAACTTTTGACATCATAAATGAGTCCAGAAGGCCCAAAAATGGTAGGAATGATTGTGAACATGAATATATTTTGACCATTTTTTTTAAACTTTTTTTCCCGCCAGGAAAATGGAATTTCCCGGCGGGCCCGCCGGGAAAACAAGAAGCCCGGCGGGCTTCGGCAGGTTACCAGGTCACTGGTAACCTGCTATTTTGAGAACATGAAAACATGTGAACATGTGAATAACATGTTCACAAGTGTTATTAACAAAAAAAATCTTGTGATCACGTGAATATAAAATCCCTGTTCTTGCCCATTATTTATGGTGTCCAATTACAAAGGACTCTCGGATTGCAAACAGGGGGGGAATTCCACTTGCTAGTTTCACTTTACGGAGATGGAAGGAACTAAAGCTATTTTTGCAAATCTACCAATTCATCTTTAGCAATGGTACACCCCAACACTCACAGCAAAGGAGTTGCTATAGTGTGCCCGAACGTTCATTGTAAAGACAATTTTCAAGACTAGAAGCTTAATGTACCATGCTCGAGCCTCATACTTCTTGAATTATCAATTTTGGTCGTGTATGATATGCTTTTTGTGTGCCATGGCTTGTTTCTTGCCCATTGTTTATGGTGTCCAATTACAAAGGACTCTTGGATTGCAAATAGAGGGGAATTCCACTTACTAGTTTCACTTTATGGAGATGGGAGGAACTGAAGCTATTTCTGCAAATCTACCAATTCATCTTTAGCAATGCTACACCCCAACACTCATAGCAAAGGAGTTGCTAGAGTGTGCCCGAATGATCATTGTAACGGTAGTTTTCAAGACTAGAAGCGTAATGTATCATTTGTTCACGAAAGCATGTAAATATTAATATGGTTTCAATTTTTTGTCATGACTTTCCCAAAAAAAAGAAGAAGTTTTCTTACTTATACATGTTTCTGCTTGAGAGGTTTGAAATTTGTTGACGCATTAAGGGCCTCTCCTTGTTCCAAATGACCGAACTCCTTTAGAGAGGGTTAACGTGATATGCAAGTTACCTAATGAAAATTTGTAGTGCCATATGATGTAAGGATATGTGTTGGAGTGATGATTTACTTTTTTTGCCGACATATGCCAAAATCTATGGCTTTGACCATTTCAGATCACATCTCAATCAAAAATATGAGAAAACCCAGGTTATGGGTTCGAACCCTGCTGGCTACCCCGATTGATGTGCCTTGCCCCTGATTTGTGTGGGATAAGGGGGGTCCCATGGGTACTAAGCCCGTCTCTTCTCTAATGCCAACTTTTTTATTAAAAAATGTGAGAAAACGATGCACTTTCTTTTTCTTTTTTTTTTGTTGGTATTTTTACAATGACAAAGTTTTGGTGAGAGTTTGATTTTTTTGTTTTTTGGGCTTTGCCACGGGTCAGTAGAAGATTTAAGAAATAGAATAGAAAGAAGAAGAAGCTTTCTTGCATTACACGCAACTTTGACTTTAGTGCCCTTGGACACAAATATATAAAAACAGGTACCCCATTATTGCCAACATCACGCGTGACATCGCGTCCTCATCGCTCCTATATAATTCCACGCCACCTACAACGAGAAGCAGTCCGCGTGATTTGCAACAGAAAGCCGCTGCTTGGTTTGTTTATTCATCATTCCAGTGCGAAGCGAAGCTGTTTGTTTATTTATTCATCATTCCAACTGGTTTGATCGGCATGGCTGCATCTCCAAGGTGATCCTAATTTGCAACTCTTAATGTTTCTGTCCATCAATCCAGGCCCATCTTAAAATCCGCCGCGTTGTATTCGGCGAAATGATTTGGTATCACAGTTAGAGGTGTCGTGTGATGCTGGGACAAACTGTGGATTGCAGCTAATGTCTGTTCTAGCTCGGGCGCTCGAGCGAGTTTGAAGTGTTGTGTGAAATTTGCGTGGAGACATTAACAGAGAAGTGGAGAAATTGCTGATCAATTATGTTGTGCGAATTTCAGGTGGTGGACGAAAGATACGGTTGCTGTAGTGACGGGCAGCAACAAAGGAATCGGCTTCACGACTGTGAAGCTGCTTGCACAGGAAGGACTTACCGTAGTTTTGACAGCCCGAGATCCGGAAAGGGGCCTGGAAGCCGTGAACAAGCTGAAAGAAGAAGGGCTGAAGAACATAGATTTTCATGTTTTAGACGTTCGGAGTTCTGATTCAGTGTCCGCACTGGCCACTTGGCTCAAGGAAAGCTATGGTGGTATTGACATCTTGGTATGGAACTTGTGCAATGTTTTGATCTCTGCTTTTTGTGGTTCGGATGGACATTCAAATGCTGAGCAATTCAAGTAATTTGTTAATACGTGCAGATCAACAACGCAGCCATCGCGGGAGGATCAGAAGACAGTTGTGAAGCAGCCAAGAACACCTTCGACACAAATTGTAGAGGCGTGAAGCGAGTTACTGAGGGATTACTATCCATTTTGAAAGCCTCCTCAGCTGCCGGAGCGAGAATCGTAAACGTCAGTTCATCCCTAGGGCAACTGCAGGTATATAAAAAAAACTGATCCATAATAAGACAATTGCATCCTCGATCTGTGTCATATGTTTGTATGGATTTCATCATCAGTTTGCAACTCAGTAGAATTGGCCGGGAAAGATAGGATGACAGAAATTGCTACAAATGTGTGTTGATCAACGTTGAATTGGGTTTTGATGCAAAACCTCAAGTGCTCATTAAAAAGAGTTCAAGTTGGATGTTACAGAATTTACGACACCCAACATGGAGGGAGGAGCTACTGGATGCAGACAATCTTTCTGAGGAGAAAGTGGAAGCATTTTTGCAGGCATATCTGGAAGATGTCAAGCAAGGCACTTATAACACATGGAGAACAATAGCTACCCATTACAGTGTTGCCAAGATGGCCATGAATGCTTATAGCCGATTACTGGCCAGATCTTTGGAACAAAATAGGGTAAACGGCCAAAAGATTTGTGTGAATTGTGTATGTCCTGGTTTCACCAAAACAGATCTTAACAACAACACAGGCATACTGACAGTAGAGGAAGGTGCAGACACTGTGGTTTGGACCGCCCTATTGCCCCCTGGAGGACCCTCTGGCCTGTTCTTCTGCAAAAGACAGCCCATTCCCTTTTAATTTTTAAATCATCATGTATGACATATGTATGCTCTTTATATACTTAGACGATCACAAGAATGCCATGCGTGGCATTTCATATAATACTCCTCCAGGTCGGAAATTAAATTTATTAGTCAGTTTTAAGGGGTATTTCTTTGTCATATGACACTCCTCCTCGGCAATTAAACATATTAATCAGGTTTTGAGGGGTATTTATTTGTCACATCGGGTATTTATTTGTCATATGACACTCCTCCTTGGAAATTCAAAATATTAATCAGTTTTAAGGGGTATTTATATGTCACATCTTTTGGTCTTCGAATATATATATATATATACCTTGCTTTTAGCTGCATTTTTTAGATTACTTAACCCTAAAAATCATCGTTCGGACTTTTGGAGAAGCA
Organism: Cibotium barometz; assembly: GCF_041138505.1. Classification (NCBI taxonomy): domain Eukaryota; kingdom Viridiplantae; phylum Streptophyta; class Polypodiopsida; order Cyatheales; family Cibotiaceae; genus Cibotium; species Cibotium barometz. The sequence continues at coordinate 40,883,362 of NC_141076.1, forward strand.
ATTTCGGTCAGAGAGTGGGGGTAAGAAGGTGGGTGGGGCCTTGCATTCTCTTGATGAGCGTTCTTAGCGAGTTCATGTTGGTTTTGCTTGCAATAAAATTAAATTCCAATTAAGAAAGATATGTGAAGATGGAAGCATCAAGAATGAGTGGAGAACTAAGGGACCACTCACGCCATCGCACTACATTGACAAACTGCTGCTTCGAGACGTTGACAATTTAGAAAAGCGAGGGTAAGTAAGTAGTATCTCTATCACGTGAAAAAGATATTCCAAAAGGTAAAGCTAAATGAAGCAAACACAATGCAACATGAAATCCAAGGACATTCTAATGCATCGAATAGAAGGAAGACAACTGGCATGCAAGCAACCATTTAAGAAGTTGAAGCTGCGATTTAGCCCTTCTCCAGAGCAGGGGCACTATCTTGAAGTGATTTGCTCTTTTTTTTGGGGGGGGGGGGGGGGGGGGGTGTCACTATGTAGGAATTAGCCACCATAACACGCGCATTCAAGGGGTAATTAAAAAACCCTTACTTACATACACTTTTTCAAAAACATGTACACTATAAAATGCGATTTTTTTTTCTCAATGTGAACCCCTTATGTATGTAAACTTTCTGTGAATAGTACCATTTTTATAATCGCTCTTGTTGAACCCACGTGCTATGGTTACATACTTTTATTGACCCTCCCCCCCCAAGGATTCACCAAGGAAAAAGACGTCATTTGTGTCTAATGACTTTGACTCTTAGCCATTGATGTCACCAAATTGTAAAGTTCTGAGAGCAGGCATGATTGGTCCCTAAAAGGAACCTTCCATGATTGGGCATGTTAGTGATGAGGAATGATCCTCCAAGTCTCATCCTCGAGGGGATCATCCATAGGAAGGTGACATGTCATGAGCATGCATAGGCTTCTACAAAACCCCTTATTTATTATGAACTCGGGAGACCATGTTTGAGTTTCTACGATGTGCATGCAAGTCTAGTTATTCTATACACCCTCTCTTAAAATGTGCAGATTAGGGCCCAACTTGCATCCCTTGAATAGCATGGTCCCTTATTCTTAGTGTAACTCAATATAGAGAGACATTTTTTCTGCGAGAGAAAAAGCTCAAGGAGTTTTAAGTGCATAAACTTGATTGCACACCCTAATAGAGAATTTTGGAAAATTCAATGTCTAACAAGTTCCAAATGCAACCATAATTTGCATACCTCTTCAATATGATATTATGGCAAAGCCTGAGGTTTTTAGGGGACCTAATATCATGTAGAACATCAAATTAGAAGCTTATTTTGGTTTATGTTTATGTTGTAATCTATGCTAATTTCAAAACACAAGGAATTAATGATACTGCTGAACTTCAAAGGCTTTTTTTTTTCCTAGTGTGGCTCTAATCCTAAATGAATGACACCAATCAACAATTCTCATATTTAGAACACTTACATGGATATGTCAAATTTACAAAAGTGAATCTTGCTATGAAACATTTTTACCTGTTTGGGTGAATGTTACACATTCTTGGGCATGTTGTAATTATGTTTGATATTGCTTTTTCATGTTGCTTATATTTTTCCAATATAGTCTTATGAGTCTACTTTAAGCTCAAGAGAGCGAAAATACGAAAAAAATATGTCTAGAACAAGTGGTGATTTTTTTTCCAAGACATCCAAAAGGACACTTTCATGTCCTATTTTGCTACCAAAATAGTGTCAAACTATAGCCAACTGCCTCCTCGTGTCGATTACATCCCCATTTTATCTTCATTGAACTACAAAGTGGGCATGTTGCATTCAAATCGGCTCTTGAAAAATGCCCTTTTTCACTATCTTTTGACAGTCGAACAGCTTCCCAAAGGACTGCACATCGCCAATTTGTATAAGGTGCACAAAGCAGGCATGTATTGTGTTGTCATGTATGGGCACCCTGAGGATGTTGTCAAAGGGATAGGCATTATTATGCAACAGTTGTCTAATCTTACATCTCTCACATCATGAGATTGTATTGTTGTTGATATTGTATTGTAAGTCCTTTTTTATATACAAATATGAGGCCAACTTTGACTGCAATGTCATAGCTATACACCTATCTCTTTTAATGTATCTATGGCAATCGTTTGTAATGTAGCTATTGAATTGATTTGTTCACTTTGGATGAATCTCTTTATTTTTTATCCCTTTCATTCTTTAGGATTTCAACTTTTGTTGTCTCATCTCGTATCATCAGACTATATTGTTGTTGATATTGTATCGTATATTCTTTTTTGTGTACAAATACAAGGTTGATTGAGTGTATTGTTTCATGAGATGGTCTTGTTGTTGATAATGTGTAGTAAATTATTTTTTAGGTAAATACAAGGCACAATGTCATGGTATGCATTTTGTTTCATAGTAGTATTTCAGACTGCATTTTTCCTACATTTAGTTATAACGCACTCCTAAAGTGCACGAACACTAGCAACTCATTAGGGGGCATTTGAACATAGAAAGGGCCTCATAAAGATTCCTAATCCCATAGGGTTAAGACTAATTTTTCTAGTATTAAGGAGACAAAGGTCATAAAAATGACTATTTACGGACCTAAGAGTTCTTAAGTGTTGCAAAAGATTTATCTTGCTTTTCAGTCCAATTGAAATTTGTAGCTTTCTTAAGGAGTTCAGTCAAAGGATGAGCAATACAAGCGAAATTCTTGACGAACTTCCTATAATAACTACATAAGCCAAGAAAAGATCTCAGATCATGTATGTTTCTAGGCGTAGGCCAAGAAGCAATACATTCAATTTTCTTAGGATCTACATGAATCCCTTCAGCCGACACTATATGACCTAAGTATTCAATCTCCTTTTGAAAGAAAGAACTCTTTTCAGGATTGACATACAATTCATTTTCTCTCAAAAGATTGAACACTTGTTCCAAGTGTTGTTCATGCTCTTGTCGATCCTTGCTGAAAACAAGAATGTCATCAAAGAACACTATAACAAAACTCTGAAACTTAAGGAATATACGATTCATCATATGGCTGAAAGTAGCTGGAGCATTGGTCAAACCAAATGGCATAACCAAAAACTCATAATGACCAGTTTGGGTTCTAAAAGCTGTCTTGAAAATGTCAGATTGAGTCATACGGACTTGATGATACCCAGACTTTAGGTCAATCTTGCTAAAGACCTTTGATCCTCTAAGCTTATCAAGAAGATCATCTACCCTAGGAATAGGATATCTGTTCTTGACAGTAATCTTATTCAATGCACGATAGTCTACACACATTCGGTAAGTTCCGTTCTTCTTCTTAACAAGAAGTACTCGAGCTTCAAAAGGTGAACTACTAGGTCGAATAAGGCCTCTCTCTAGCAAGTCTTCTATTTGGCTTTGGATTTCTCTTTGCTCTAAATTGTTGACTCTATAGGAAGCTTTACAAGGCGGGGAATTTCTAGGCAATAAGTCAATACTATGATCCTCAGGCCTAGACTTAGGTAATCGTGGAGGCAGATCTTCCATGAAACAGTCACTAAATTTGGAGATAAAAAGATCAAACTTTGGTCTTTTGGATGTGTCCTCAAGCTGGTTAACCCATACCATATAAGTCTTGTCTCTTTTTCTTAGAGCTCTCTTTACTTGAGTGTGACTCAACAAAGGACTCATTTCTCCTTTGACTTGACACTGGAAGATAATATTTTCATTGTCCTTCCTTCGAGAAATGCTATGAGTGTCATAGTCTATAATAGGATTGTATTTGTGTCTCCAAGGCATACCCAAAATTATATCTACCCCTTGTAAAGGTGCAACTAAGAAATCCCTCTTTTCTGTTAAAGGTTTGATGCATAAATCCAAACTTTTCACCTCTTGCATGCAATTATACTTTGTTCCAGTAAATGCTGCTTTGACTTTATAGTGCGTAGGTGAAGAATGAAGATTTAATGCTCTAAGTACCTTTTCAGAAATGAAATCATGCGTACTACCATCACCATGCAAAATAAGAACTTCATGTCCATTTATCGTTCCGTTTATTTTAAGCAAAGAATGAACATGAGATTTACCTTCTTGTTCTGAGTAATCTGGATCGGAATTACCCTCTTGCTTGAATGATTCTTCTTCATTGTCGTCTTCTTCAATCACGTTGACTCGAGCTGCTGCTGCTGGTGTTGAATTCTTGGTATGCTCTGAACAATTCGGTGCTATGTGACCTTCTTTGTGGCACTTGAAACATTTGATAGGAGATGTCTTCGATTTGCCACCATTGACTTTCTTATTGGTACTTAGGTTGCCTTTAGCCTCGTCCTTGCCTTTGTCATAACCTGGTTTATACATCTTCTTTGAAGCATAAAAAGATTTAGTAAATGGTTTAGAAGAAGTACCCTCATGTGCTTTAATCTCTTTAGGAAAACCATTTTTACGTTCTGAATTAGTTGCCAAAGATATTGCAGAAGATAGTGAATGAGGTCGAAACATATTCACATCGACCCTAATGGTAGATCTAAGGCCCGATATGAACTTCCTTTTTTGATCTTTCTCGCTGACTCTATCCACAACCTGCACCTGTAATAAAGTATTCTAGAACTTTTCTACATACTGTGACATAGTTTCCTTTTCCAATTGATGCAAAGTGTCCCATTGGTGCCTAACTTTGGACTTGAATTGTGAGGGTAAAAAGTGCTTTTTAACCAGCCGTTGAAATCTTTTCCAAGAATCTGGCTTGTCACGACCTTGCTTTATTACACTCCAACATAAAGCTGCACTATCTACCAAATGATTGACTGCACATTTAATCTTATCACTCTCTGAAAATTTTTCTCCAGAAAAATAGTCATCTAGTTGACTAAGCCAAGCTAAAATGACCCTAGCATCCTTCTTTCCATCATAATTTTGAAATGTGAAAGCTTTCCGACTAATCTTGAATTCTTTTTGTGACCTTTGTGCTTGCAATGTAGCATTTACAGCCCTTTGAATAGTGTCATCTTCGTCATCAAAAGATAGCAAAGAGTCACGCTTGCGTCTATGACTTGAGAGCTGTCTTTCCAATTCAATACGCTTCTCTCTTTCTTCTACAATTTGATTTTGTAAAGAAAGGAGTTGCTCTTGAATTGATGGCGAGATAGGCAAATCTGCCATAGTGCTTGTGCAAATGATGTAGATAAATAAAATTTTACTTTATTTGATGTAAATAAATAAAGCAAAAAATGAGTACTTATCTTTTTTTTCTCCCGTAATTTGATCTTGGTTGAAGCTGAACAAGACGTTGTTCAATGGCTGAATTGAATTCTCATCGCCTCAAAAAAATCCCGAACGATTCCGCGTGATTCAAGAGTCTTGGGCTAGTCGAATTGTTGATGAAATAATTTTTCTGCACTTTGAAACCTGTTGAAACAGCCCTGTAAACCTTGCCCAATCTCTATAATATTTTTCTGAAATTTTTAGAATTTTTCAGAAGCGATTTCGAAATTTTCTGGCCTTTTCTAGGCAATTTTCAAGCTTTTTAAAACCTGTAAATCACTTTTCTGCACCCAGAAATTTTCAGAATTGAAAACCTTTGAATTTCTCTTCAAATTTGGAAATAGGAAAAAGTAGAGGTTCAAAAAGTGATGTGACTTGCATAGGGATTGGGAAAAGTAAGAGTAGATTAGGATTAGGAGGTAATTAGCTTATGGAGTGATTAGCTCTTTGGAAATATTTTTTTTAAATTCTCCTCCACGCGTTTTTGCACCGGCAGGCTGCCACCGTGCGCCTCCCTCTTGAAATTCTTTTGGAGATTTTTTTAATGGCTTTTTACATGCTTAATCTGCTCCATCCATTATAGGTCTGCTCATGCTTGAAGCTTTCTGATTTCTGAGAGATACCCGTGAGGTTTTTGGCTATGAGGATTTCATCCATACGGTCAGATTTTGATTTCACTAAGTATTTGGAAAAACCACTTTTTGATAGAGAGGGATGGTTTTGCAGGGTGGTGAGTGGGTTTGAGAGTAGATCTAGTTTTGAATCTTTGACCTTTGGGTAAAGACCTGCAAAACACCCTTCTGTCCACTGGATAAATTCCTGCACTTTCTTGATTTTTGAGAAGTTGAAGCCCTTTCCTACCTTCTCCACAAATCTCCTAGCCCAAGCTCTGATACCACTGCAACCGGAATCTTATTCTAGGAATTGATTGTGGAAAAGTAGAGAATTAATTCAATCATAAAAACCATTGCTTGTAAGCTTCAACTAAATCAAATCAATTGAAAAATTAAACACTTAAACAAAAATACTTAGCTCCAAAAAGACCATATTGGGTGCAATCTTCCCCCCTCTTGTGCGTGGCCTTTCCCCACACAAGAGTATTTCTTTATTAGCTTTCTTTTTCACCAAAATTAGGCCATAGCTCCCAAAATACAAGATGTGCTTTTTAGAGAGCACGCACTCTTCTTTAACAAAAATAGAGTGTCAAATTGGGACTAGGGTAAAGCCATAGGCTTTAATAAAAATAGAGTGTCAAATTGGGACTAGGGTAAAGCCATAGGCTTTAATAAATTCCACATAAATAAATGTATCTTTCCTAAAGTTCAAAATGGAAAAATCATTTGATAAGGTTAGAAGCTACTATGCTTGTCATTTCAAAAGTGGGGATGTCATGAGAATATATTTTAAGTCCTCTAGAAAAATATTATTTATCCCCTCTTGAGTAATTTAGAGACGCCTAGATTACTCTTGCGTCATACCGGCTAGGTTAATATTGTGGGTGACACCACTATAAATATTAATGAGTGCAGTATATGACGTATGTTTGAGGCCACCTATGATTATTTCAGTTAGGTTTGTATGGCGGCAGGGTGATTCCTGGGGTACTTACGCCTGGTAGTCATGAGTTGGTGATGATTTGTGCCTGTTTAATATTTGTGGGATTAATTTAATAATTAATTGGGCTTATATTTTCAGGTGATGAAGACTATGGAAATTGAAGAGTTTACTTTGGAAGAAATGTCTTGGATCATCACATTTCATTTTTGGCAAGCATAGTAGCGTAAAAAAGGATGAGATTGCAGTTGAAATCGCTCCCCTTGAAACAAAAAATTAGCACCCTTGGATCAATAGGAATCGAAGGGATGCCATTTGCCCACATGGTTCATTCTCCATCCAGGATTCCCAAATTGGACTAGGCTGGTCATGTAAAGAGCATTATTAAAAAATCATTTATGCTAAATGCTTGTGAAATGCAAAGATTTTTAAAAATATTGATGTGTGTGTGTGTGTGTGTTGTGCACATGCGTGCAAGCATTTGTGTATACTCTTGTACACGTGTATATATGTGTGCATGTGTGCGTGTGTGCACGTGCATGCGTGTGTGTACAATTGGACATGGTTTTTATTGTATGTGTTTGCATATATATACAAAGGGGGGGGTGAGAGGGGGTTTTCATGCGGCATTTCCATGTTACAACATGCAAGCTAGATCGAGTTGTTTTACAAACCCTTATTCACATTTCTAGCATTGAGCTAGATCAAGTTGATGCTTTACAACCTGTATAGTCACACAACATTCAAATTATAAGCTAGATCGCATTTCCATGTTACAACATGCAAGCTAGGTCAAGTTGTTTTACAAACCCTCATTCACATTTCTAGCATTAAGCTAGATCAAGTTGATGCTTTACAACCCCTACAGTCACACAACATTCACATTATGCAATGAGCAGGATCAACAACAGCAAACAGACAGCACCATTCTGTCTACAATAGAGCACAAAAACAACCGTGCTCGTTTGCATATTTTCTTGATCGACAAACAAGAAATTAAATTAAACATTAATACTCAAGAATGTTTTGATCATATTTCATTAGTTTGAAGGTCATCTTACATCATGGTAATGCCTCCCAATTGACGGTCTCTCCTTCTTCTTCAAGCATCTCAAAAAAGGCCACAAGGCCATGTTTGTGAGCGTACTTCTCCTCTCGCCTACTTGGTGGGCGATTCATGGCCAACTCGTGCACACACGATTAACAATTATAACTTTTAGAAATCAACATTTAGCCCACATACATACATTTAAATAAATAAAATTGCTACAAACACTTACGAATTCATGGCGCATGGTTTCGTAACCACCACTCCCGAGATGAGAAGCCCCTACTGTTTGGAGTCTTGCCCTTGCCGCCTCCCTTTGTTGTTGAAACCTGTCTGGTGTCTCGGTGAGCTCCTGAGCAATGGCTGCCCACTCCCTGTCATCTAGCCAAACAAGTTTCTCCTTCCCCTCTCTGAATGCGTCCCTCGCCTCTGACCTACGATGCCCCATCAAAATGCGAGCTGTATACTGTATCCACTCATTAGAGACGACATTCATAGGGTCAGATGGCTGGAACTCTTGCTTTATCTTTGTGTTTATATAATTTTTCTTTCCCTTGTCTTGCTGATCCCATTTAGTCATGACAGAGTCATGAAACTGTATAGTGCACAATTGTCGAATGCGTGTCTTCATTGCCTTCCCTGCACTATCCATTATTGGTGCCCCATCCCGAATTGTGTAAATCTTGCTGTTGTCATGGTCATGTGCACCCCAGGGAGTGGAAGGTGACCCTATGGGTGTGCTATCAACAGATGAGAGCGAAGGACGACACTCACGTGGTGGTGGTGTCACAGCATCTGTGGCACTACCACCACAACAACGTCCCCCTGAAGACCTACTACGTGAGCGCCGTCTATGTGAAGAGGTGGTAGATCGAGCTGTAAGAGGAGTGGAAGGCTGTGTGGTATGAGGTGTGGGAGCTGCTGTCGTACCCACGGGTGTGGGAACTGGCGTCGGGAAGCCAGATGGTGAGGCAGATGTCCCTGCTCCAGAACCCCAATAACTCTGAGCCATGGCTCTCTGCTCTGGAGTCATGGACGAAAGAAAACCATATAACTGCTGGGGACTCATGCCCTGCGGTGTAGGATTAAATGAGAAATCTGGACTGTAGTTGTATTAGACCATCCAAAAACTGACTGCAAATTTAGCATCGTAAGAGATGCACGCAATACAGATATGTTGGCACCATTGTATAATGGAAGGCGTGCAAGTTTACACATGGCCTCTTCCTCTGGTTCATAATTTGACCGTTGAGAATGTCGTGGTTGATGATCTTCATGTTCATGCTCCTCGAAGAGAGCTTCTTGTTGCTCGATGAAGGCATCCAACATTTCTTCCATTGGACCTTCTTCCATTTCCTGACCTTCTTCCATTCCCTCGGGTGCTGTTAATTGAGCTCCATCTGTCACTCCCTCCTGCGATATCCTCATCCTTTGTTGGGGACGAGAATTCACAGGCGCAATGTTATCAAGATGCGGCTGCACACTTGCTTGGTTGTACGATTGAAACCGTAAATTTTGCAAGCGCTCCATTGGAAATATGCCAGCGTCATGAACATGCTCGTTGCAAATCCTTCGTTTTCGAAAGATTTGGTACTTACATCGCATGCATGGACATGCTATTCTCTCTTCAAGATTGAGAGGCTCCATCTAGCAGGATAACATGTATATGCAGCTCATTAAACACAAATCAGCTTTTCTCCTCTCCATACAAAATTAAATAGAATTTGAACAAGGATGGAGAGAGAAGCTATCTCTATTCATAAATAGCTGTTTATAAAGGCCTTATGCAATAATCTAAATGCATATTATAAGTATAAGCTTGCATAATAAGGCTGCAAGACTTATGCATAAGCTCTATGCATAAGCCTTATGCATAAGTCTTATGCATAAGCTCTATGCATAAGCCATATGCATAAGTCTTATGCACACGCTCTATGCATAAGTCTTATGCATAAGGCATATGCACACGCTCTATGCACAAGTCTTATGCATAAGCCCTAAGCTCGGACCTAATCCCAAAAACCCTAGGACTGAATTACGGTTTTGTAAATTCCGCCAGAGTCTCCTTTGTAATTGGAACCAAATCTCAAATGAAAATGCAACTTCTTAAAACTTGTACGCAATACTCTTTGTATCCCACAATGTCATGAAAGATCATATGCATTTGCAATATCCACACAATATGACGGAAAAGGGGTCCCATTGCCCAAATGCATCCACAAAGTCGATGGTGAGGATTATTGAGGACGCGCGTTGAAGCTTGCCGATCTCCCGGCCAAGCTCTTCTCACCCCTTCACCGAGTTTTCCTCCAAGGTGAAGGTTGAGGCCATTTCTTCACACCGGTGTACCTAATCCCCCTTCGTACCGCTTTACCAAGCAATCACGGCACAAAGAGTTCAAGCCATTCTCCCCTTGGCCTCTCCAACCAATGCCAAGGTACCCTCACACATTGCTAGATTCTATAGAAACTTGAAGTGGTTGCAATGGTGAGTGTAGGTACAAAATGATGTGGATAATATCAAATGATAGAACAAGTTTGTTGGCTTACAAGTATTGAGCATGACTCATGCCCTTTTACAATTTAGAACTCATCAATAAAGCATGGACTCATGCCTCAATCCATCATCCAAAAGCTCCAACACAAACCAACAATTCACAATGCCCTCACCATGGCATTTGCATAAGCATTTGTTAACCACAATCAAGGCATTTGCAACTGCATTTCAACAATCCCTTTCACATAAGCCTTATGCACATGCTCTATGCAATTACGCTCTATGCAATTACGCTCTATGCATAAGCCTTATGCACACGCTCTATGCATAATCCTTATGCATAAGCTCTATGCATAAGCCATATGCATACGCTCTATGCATAAGTCTTATGCATACGCTCTATGCAAGACTTATGCATAAGCTCTATGCATAAGCTCTATGCTATATGCCTTATGCACTATGCTAACCCTTAATCCCTTTCACATAAGCCTTATGCACACGCTCTATGCAATTACGCCCTATGCAATTACGCTCTATGCATAAGCCTTATGCATAAGCTCTATGCATAAGCCATATGCATAAGCCATATGCATAAGTCTACCTGCGTACGCTCTATGCATAAGCCATATGCATAAGTCATATGCATAAGTCTTATGCATACGCTCTATGCATAAGTCTTATGCATAAGCTCTATGCATAAGCTCTATGCTATATGCCTTATGCACTATTATGCTAACCCTTAATCCCTTTCACATAAGCCTTATGCACACGCTCTATGCAATTACGCTCTATGCAATTACGCTCTATGCATAAGCCTTATGCACACGCTCTATGCATAAGCCTTATGCATAAGCTCTATGCATAAGCCATATACATAAGTCTTATGCGTACGCTCTATGCATAAGCCATATGCATAAACTCTATGCATAAGTCATATGCATAAGTCTTATGCATACGCTCTATGCATAAGTCTCTTGCATACGCTCTATGCAAGACTTATGCATAAGCTCTATGCATAAGCTCTATGCTATATGCCTTATGCACTATGCTAACCCTTAATCCCATCACCCAATGGTGTAATAAACATGATCTTGTTTTACGTACATGGATAATAGAGATTGCAAGCTTATTATAGGTTTTATGCATAGATATTAAATTAATCCTATGTGTAAGCTTACAAGAACCCAAAACTAACCCTAAACCATAAAATAGGGATGCAAAAATTCATAGAAAATAGCATAAACAAGAAAAATCGAAAGAGGATCTACCTCTTTTTTGCAAAGCTGAAGGAGAGGATTGGTGAAAGATTGGTGAGGTGAAAGAGCTGCAAAACAAAATATTAAACAAACTAATGAGTAAATTAAACACAAGAAAAAGAACTAATACAAAACCCTAAAATCTCTATGCATGCATTAGGAGATCTATGCATACATAGAGAGCTCTCAACATGCATAGAGAGCCAAAAAAACACAAAACCCTAAACGTCCTAATTCTTAAATTAAAAACTAAAAGCAATTGCAATAACATGTTAGGAGAAGGAGAAGAGGAGAAAAGAAGAAAGAAGGAGAAAAGAGGAGAGAGGAAAAAAGAGGAGAGAGAGAGAAAGAGAAGAGGGAGAGAAAGCACCTTCTTCGCTTGTACTTGCGCTTCTTTTGCGAAAAAACCAGAAAATAGGCTCTCGGCTGTGAAAAACTTACGAGCGCCGGTATATGCTACGGAATATACGTCGGTATAGGCGTCGGAATAAGCGTCGGTATAGGCGTCGGAATAAGCGTCGGTATACGCGACGGTACACGAAAATTTAAAAAAACCCCGCCATGCTTGTCTCCTCCAACATGACGACGGACATACCGACGTTCGACATTTGCGTCGGTATTTTGGCGTCGGTATGTCCTCAAGCTCTTGTAGTGAAATTTGTTGACGCATTAAGGGCCTCTCCTTGTTCCAAATGACCGAACTCCTTTAGAGAGGGTTAACGTGATATGCAAGTTACCTAATGAAAATTTGTAGTGCCATATGATGTAAGGATATGTGTTGGAGTGATGATTTACTTTTTTTGCCGACATATGCCAAAATCTATGGCTTTGACCATTTCAGATCACATCTCAATCAAAAATATGAGAAAACCCAGGTTATGGGTTCGAACCCTGCTGGCTACCCCGATTGATGTGCCTTGCCCCTGATTTGTGTGGGATAAGGGGGGTCCCATGGGTACTAAGCCCGTCTCTTCTCTAATGCCAACTTTTTTATTAAAAAATGTGAGAAAACGATGCACTTTCTTTTTCTTTTTTTTTTGTTGGTATTTTTACAATGACAAAGTTTTGGTGAGAGTTTGATTTTTTTGTTTTTTGGGCTTTGCCACGGGTCAGTAGAAGATTTAAGAAATAGAATAGAAAGAAGAAGAAGCTTTCTTGCATTACACGCAACTTTGACTTTAGTGCCCTTGGACACAAATATATAAAAACAGGTACCCCATTATTGCCAACATCACGCGTGACATCGCGTCCTCATCGCTCCTATATAATTCCACGCCACCTACAACGAGAAGCAGTCCGCGTGATTTGCAACAGAAAGCCGCTGCTTGGTTTGTTTATTCATCATTCCAGTGCGAAGCGAAGCTGTTTGTTTATTTATTCATCATTCCAACTGGTTTGATCGGCATGGCTGCATCTCCAAGGTGATCCTAATTTGCAACTCTTAATGTTTCTGTCCATCAATCCAGGCCCATCTTAAAATCCGCCGCGTTGTATTCGGCGAAATGATTTGGTATCACAGTTAGAGGTGTCGTGTGATGCTGGGACAAACTGTGGATTGCAGCTAATGTCTGTTCTAGCTCGGGCGCTCGAGCGAGTTTGAAGTGTTGTGTGAAATTTGCGTGGAGACATTAACAGAGAAGTGGAGAAATTGCTGATCAATTATGTTGTGCGAATTTCAGGTGGTGGACGAAAGATACGGTTGCTGTAGTGACGGGCAGCAACAAAGGAATCGGCTTCACGACTGTGAAGCTGCTTGCACAGGAAGGACTTACCGTAGTTTTGACAGCCCGAGATCCGGAAAGGGGCCTGGAAGCCGTGAACAAGCTGAAAGAAGAAGGGCTGAAGAACATAGATTTTCATGTTTTAGACGTTCGGAGTTCTGATTCAGTGTCCGCACTGGCCACTTGGCTCAAGGAAAGCTATGGTGGTATTGACATCTTGGTATGGAACTTGTGCAATGTTTTGATCTCTGCTTTTTGTGGTTCGGATGGACATTCAAATGCTGAGCAATTCAAGTAATTTGTTAATACGTGCAGATCAACAACGCAGCCATCGCGGGAGGATCAGAAGACAGTTGTGAAGCAGCCAAGAACACCTTCGACACAAATTGTAGAGGCGTGAAGCGAGTTACTGAGGGATTACTATCCATTTTGAAAGCCTCCTCAGCTGCCGGAGCGAGAATCGTAAACGTCAGTTCATCCCTAGGGCAACTGCAGGTATATAAAAAAAACTGATCCATAATAAGACAATTGCATCCTCGATCTGTGTCATATGTTTGTATGGATTTCATCATCAGTTTGCAACTCAGTAGAATTGGCCGGGAAAGATAGGATGACAGAAATTGCTACAAATGTGTGTTGATCAACGTTGAATTGGGTTTTGATGCAAAACCTCAAGTGCTCATTAAAAAGAGTTCAAGTTGGATGTTACAGAATTTACGACACCCAACATGGAGGGAGGAGCTACTGGATGCAGACAATCTTTCTGAGGAGAAAGTGGAAGCATTTTTGCAGGCATATCTGGAAGATGTCAAGCAAGGCACTTATAACACATGGAGAACAATAGCTACCCATTACAGTGTTGCCAAGATGGCCATGAATGCTTATAGCCGATTACTGGCCAGATCTTTGGAACAAAATAGGGTAAACGGCCAAAAGATTTGTGTGAATTGTGTATGTCCTGGTTTCACCAAAACAGATCTTAACAACAACACAGGCATACTGACAGTAGAGGAAGGTGCAGACACTGTGGTTTGGACCGCCCTATTGCCCCCTGGAGGACCCTCTGGCCTGTTCTTCTGCAAAAGACAGCCCATTCCCTTTTAATTTTTAAATCATCATGTATGACATATGTATGCTCTTTATATACTTAGACGATCACAAGAATGCCATGCGTGGCATTTCATATAATACTCCTCCAGGTCGGAAATTAAATTTATTAGTCAGTTTTAAGGGGTATTTCTTTGTCATATGACACTCCTCCTCGGCAATTAAACATATTAATCAGGTTTTGAGGGGTATTTATTTGTCACATCGGGTATTTATTTGTCATATGACACTCCTCCTTGGAAATTCAAAATATTAATCAGTTTTAAGGGGTATTTATATGTCACATCTTTTGGTCTTCGAATATATATATATATATACCTTGCTTTTAGCTGCATTTTTTAGATTACTTAACCCTAAAAATCATCGTTCGGACTTTTGGAGAAGCAATTTCGGTCAGAGAGTGGGGGTAAGAAGGTGGGTGGGGCCTTGCATTCTCTTGATGAGCGTTCTTAGCGAGTTCATGTTGGTTTTGCTTGCAATAAAATTAAATTCCAATTAAGAAAGATATGTGAAGATGGAAGCATCAAGAATGAGTGGAGAACTAAGGGACCACTCACGCCATCGCACTACATTGACAAACTGCTGCTTCGAGACGTTGACAATTTAGAAAAGCGAGGGTAAGTAAGTAGTATCTCTATCACGTGAAAAAGATATTCCAAAAGGTAAAGCTAAATGAAGCAAACACAATGCAACATGAAATCCAAGGACATTCTAATGCATCGAATAGAAGGAAGACAACTGGCATGCAAGCAACCATTTAAGAAGTTGAAGCTGCGATTTAGCCCTTCTCCAGAGCAGGGGCACTATCTTGAAGTGATTTGCTCTTTTTTTTGGGGGGGGGGGGGGGTGTCACTATGTAGGAATTAGCCACCATAACACGCGCATTCAAGGGGTAATTAAAAAACCCTTACTTACATACACTTTTTCAAAAACATGTACACTATAAAATGCGATTTTTTTTTCTCAATGTGAACCCCTTATGTATGTAAACTTTCTGTGAATAGTACCATTTTTATAATCGCTCTTGTTGAACCCACGTGCTATGGTTACATACTTTTATTGACCCTCCCCCCCCAAGGATTCACCAAGGAAAAAGACGTCATTTGTGTCTAATGACTTTGACTCTTAGCCATTGATGTCACCAAATTGTAAAGTTCTGAGAGCAGGCATGATTGGTCCCTAAAAGGAACCTTCCATGATTGGGCATGTTAGTGATGAGGAATGATCCTCCAAGTCTCATCCTCGAGGGGATCATCCATAGGAAGGTGACATGTCATGAGCATGCATAGGCTTCTACAAAACCCCTTATTTATTATGAACTCGGGAGACCATGTTTGAGTTTCTACGATGTGCATGCAAGTCTAGTTATTCTATACACCCTCTCTTAAAATGTGCAGATTAGGGCCCAACTTGCATCCCTTGAATAGCATGGTCCCTTATTCTTAGTGTAACTCAATATAGAGAGACATTTTTTCTGCGAGAGAAAAAGCTCAAGGAGTTTTAAGTGCATAAACTTGATTGCACACCCTAATAGAGAATTTTGGAAAATTCAATGTCTAACAAGTTCCAAATGCAACCATAATTTGCATACCTCTTCAATATGATATTATGGCAAAGCCTGAGGTTTTTAGGGGACCTAATATCATGTAGAACATCAAATTAGAAGCTTATTTTGGTTTATGTTTATGTTGTAATCTATGCTAATTTCAAAACACAAGGAATTAATGATACTGCTGAACTTCAAAGGCTTTTTTTTTTCCTAGTGTGGCTCTAATCCTAAATGAATGACACCAATCAACAATTCTCATATTTAGAACACTTACATGGATATGTCAAATTTACAAAAGTGAATCTTGCTATGAAACATTTTTACCTGTTTGGGTGAATGTTACACATTCTTGGGCATGTTGTAATTATGTTTGATATTGCTTTTTCATGTTGCTTATATTTTTCCAATATAGTCTTATGAGTCTACTTTAAGCTCAAGAGAGCGAAAATACGAAAAAAATATGTCTAGAACAAGTGGTGATTTTTTTTCCAAGACATCCAAAAGGACACTTTCATGTCCTATTTTGCTACCAAAATAGTGTCAAACTATAGCCAACTGCCTCCTCGTGTCGATTACATCCCCATTTTATCTTCATTGAACTACAAAGTGGGCATGTTGCATTCAAATCGGCTCTTGAAAAATGCCCTTTTTCACTATCTTTTGACAGTCGAACAGCTTCCCAAAGGACTGCACATCGCCAATTTGTATAAGGTGCACAAAGCAGGCATGTATTGTGTTGTCATGTATGGGCACCCTGAGGATGTTGTCAAAGGGATAGGCATTATTATGCAACAGTTGTCTAATCTTACATCTCTCACATCATGAGATTGTATTGTTGTTGATATTGTATTGTAAGTCCTTTTTTATATACAAATATGAGGCCAACTTTGACTGCAATGTCATAGCTATACACCTATCTCTTTTAATGTATCTATGGCAATCGTTTGTAATGTAGCTATTGAATTGATTTGTTCACTTTGGATGAATCTCTTTATTTTTTATCCCTTTCATTCTTTAGGATTTCAACTTTTGTTGTCTCATCTCGTATCATCAGACTATATTGTTGTTGATATTGTATCGTATATTCTTTTTTGTGTACAAATACAAGGTTGATTGAGTGTATTGTTTCATGAGATGTTCTTGTTGTTGATAATGTGTAGTAAATTATTTTTTAGGTAAATACAAGGCACAATGTCATGGTATGCATTTTGTTTCATAGTAGTATTTCAGACTGCATTTTTCCTACATTTAGTTATAACGCACTCCTAAAGTGCACGAACACTAGCAACTCATTAGGGGGCATTTGAACATAGAAAGGGCCTCATAAAGATTCCTAATCCCATAGGGTTAAGACTAATTTTTCTAGTATTAAGGAGACAAAGGTCATAAAAATGACTATTTACGGACCTAAGAGTAGTGGGTCCCACTTCTTTGAGGCCACGAATTCTTCTGTATTGTTCTCCTCCATTCTTTACAAGTTATTGCGTGCATGAACAATCTTAAATTGATGAAAAAGTTTTTTAGTAAGAAAATCACTATTCTGTCTTTTTTTTTAATGAATCTAAATGCATTTAATACAAAATCTGTATAAAAAATCCTTGAGCTGCCTCCAAAATTCTCTTCTATCAATCATTAAGAGCCTAGATAGTGGCAAAAACTTAAACTCTTTCCATTGCTACTCTCACCTCTCTCCATTCACACCATGCTTGTGGTGGCATTTTCTCAAGATTTTGTTTACAATCTTAATATTCTATCAAGCTCGACCTTGATTCCTTTCAAACTCTCTCCATTCTCTCTCTCCAATCTCAAGCTTTCTCTTGCTCTTATTTGCTGTCAGCTCATTTGGATTCTATGGCATTGAGAGAAGTAACAAACATTCAATATTCAACAACAACATCACAAAAGAAGGACTTACATGTTCGCATACTGAATGAGTATGCACCAACCAAAAATGAACATTTGAGTACACAAGATAAGCAGACAAGAATACAACAGGGTCATACTAACTTGGATCTTTGGGTTCAAGGTGATTTTTCCCAACGATTCTTTTTCACATTATCCTCCTTCTTTCTCTGATATTCCATCATTTTTACAATTTAATGAGGAGGGTGAGAATGGGTTGCTTGGGTATTATAAGAGATTAAATATAAGTGATACAATGCAATTTTTACATGCACACTTACAAAGTTTGCATACTAATTTAAATGTCACTCAAAGTTCACTGCAATCTACTCAAAATCACATCTTATGGATGGAAGACCAAGAAAAAAACAAAGAGACACAATTTAAAAAGCTAAAAAAGATAATATCTTGAATGGAAAGCACTCCAATGGGAGCTAGAGAGTGTAAGAGACCAATCACTGATATTCAAGAACTCGTGGTGGGTGGTGGTGCTCGCAAACGAAGAGTCCTAGCAATAAGGTATGGTTTTTAAAAAGTAATGTTGATCTATGTTGTTTGGAATATTTGTCATGTTGTAATGATCTTTTCTATATATATTTTAGGAATTTCTTGAAAGAAGCAAGTAGTGGTGGTGATGCTGACAACTATGGGGATATATTAAAGTGCATGTATGAAGAGACGTGATATTATTTCTGTCATTCGTGATCCGAAATGGAACAAATTACGAGTTCTCTTCACAAACAAAATCTTGAAAGATGTTACTAAGCTTATGAGCAATAATGAGGTACAAAATGCATGTGATGAAGTGTGCATCACCACAAAAGGATACAATGCATTGTATCAATTGTTTGCTAAAAGATACACTTCACACGCATGGTATAATAAAGAGCATTTTTCTTGTCCCTAAAAAATTGCAATCTGCAAAAAGAACATGCAATGATGAAGCGTAAAATCCAAGAATTCATATGTATCAATGACACATTGATCATAAGAGCTTGGGAAAAAAGCGAGGGAAAGATGGGAACATTGCCTTTTCGTGCAATGAGTTCAATAATATATTTGTTGATTTGAGACAGTTTCCACAAGCTATGATTTTATTTTATGTCCTTCTTAATCAATGCAAGGAAATTTAAAATGCAAATTGTTTACCATCTTCAAATATTGTACCTTTGTGTTGCAAGGACTGACAGTTGTTTTTTTCTTCACATGCTAGGTGCAAAAGTGAGTTTTGTTCTCAAGATGGATGAGTGTCAGATTGTGAAGAATAAGAGATTACAAAGAAGGAGTACATCATCGGTCGACAAATTCTGTAATGTGATTTTATGGAGTATGTTCACTATGTCAGCTTGGCTATTACAACATTTGAAATAGCCGACATAAAGAAAAGATGGTACATGTTCCCAAACCAAAAGGAAGTCAAGTTTGTTTTGACAAACTATCCAATTCAAAATGTGGATGGCATGATGATGGAGCTCTATGTTGCATTTCTTGCATTTCTATTTCTTCATGCAGACTCAAAAGATCCCATTGGTGAAGATGAATCTTCTAGCAAGTCCCCCAAACTCTGTGTAGTTGAAACACAAGATAAAGAGGAGGATGAGGTCTTCGACCTTGTTTCACTTGCCGAGGAAAGGAGGCTTACAAAGGATTTTGACGTTGCGGAATTTAAAGCGTCGACTGTTATTGATGCCAACTCTACACCTGTTTCATGAGAGTTATATTTTGGAATCATTACAAATTATTTTCAAATTTTCCTTCCCGCCTTCATAAAGATCTCCATGCAACATGTCGTGCTGGTCCTGTGCCGGCTCTCCATTTTAATGATGACCTTGATTTAGCTCCATTTCTAGCTACCTTTGCTGTTTTGCTTGTTTGAGCTTTTTTCATAGATAATTTTCTTTCAAAAGTATATCTATAAAACCAATTAAACATCTCTACAAGATAATTTGAACGAGTCTTGCCTCCTCCATGTGTAGTATTTTTGAATTATACTCCTAGACTCGCTCAATAGTGTGACTTTTCCATTCCTTGTGTACACTTGTCAAGGGAACCATATTCATTCATAAAATATGTAGCATCATGGGCATACGACATATGCTACAAAAGCAATGAGAAAGTCACGTCATAATTAGGAGTGTTTAAATGCAACCTCGTAAAAATAATGAAGAAATTATACCATGTAATGTATAATGTTGGTTTCACCCCATGCATCCACCATGGCCTTTGTAAATTCTTGAAGCACCTCTTTAATTGGCCAAACTTTCTCACGAGTTACCACAAGACTTAGTTCAATGCAGTAAAAAGTTGTACAATTACACAAATCCTTCCAAAATTCCCAAGGCTTTACAGAGTTCTTCGTTTTTTAGGTCTCTCCAAAAAATGTTTTGCTTTAGCTTCACTCATGCATAGTTTTTGTGCAATTTCATAACTCATTTCGGAGGCTTTCTTATTAATAACAATCCGCACATTTCCACCATGGCAGATCCTCTACCTTTCAAAGAGCTACATGTTGTCTTTCTTTACCTTGCATTGTAAAAGCGTAATCAATGTGACACTTTAGTAGGTGGTCAAATTCCCACATGAATGCATTTAAAGTGCAAAAGTGAACATTTTTTAATTCAAAAGGAATAATGGGTTTGCAATTTCTATAATTTCAATGCCTGTTATGCTCAACTAGCATATTGGCCGACATAACACCATCAATCCAATTGTCAGAGTTGTTGCCATATATATAGGCAGTGATGTGTGTGAACACACTTAGGACCGCCGGGGTACTTTTTCCCTCTTTAGGAGGTTTTTTCCCTTGGCTTGTATATACGCCCATCCTCCTACTAGCGCTAACTAATCTTTTGTACATTGACACAATCTAATACATTGTGTATTGTGTGCATTCTTGCTTCTTCTTCTCCAAGCTTTATGTGCTTTCGTGTAACCCTAATTCCAACAATTGGTATCAGAGCAGGCATCGGCTCCGAGGGCTACGCCGCCGGCACCCTCCGACTCACGTTCTTTGATTGAGGTGAGCTTTCACGAGCGCTTGCAAGTCCCTATACTCTGCAAATATACCCATAGGGATTTGCGTTCTCAGAAATCGCATCTGAGGTCGTTTCGGGCTCCGTTTTTGCATTGCAAGTTCTGCACAGGTGTTTTCGTCATTTTTTGCAAAAATTTGAAGAGTGCAGTTTTCTGCAAAACAGGCATACGTATTCTATTGTGGACCGTGCTACATGTTCTCTGTTCAGTCTCTTTGCTTCATATTACAGGTAGCTTTTGCATCAGTTTCAGTCAGTGGCCATGGCTGATAACAGCAATGATGTATTTCGCATGTTCAGTCTCTTTGCTTCATATTACAGGTAGCTTTTGCGTTAGTTTCAGTCAGTGGCCGATGTATTTCGCATGTTGTCTGCTGATGATAAATTGGATGGAGATAGCAACTACCCACTTTGGGCATATATGATGCAGCATGTTTTGGTTGCAAAAGGAGTGTGGAACATTGTGCAGGGTATGGATGTATGTCTAGGTTTTCGGTGGATGTAGGATCTGTTGAGGATGTTACAGGTTCTAGCAGCTCTACTGTTGTTGCTCTTTTACCCACTGCTGAACAAGCTCGTTTGGGATGGTAAAGATGCGTAGGCTCATGCCTTGATTGCACTTTCTGTCAAACATAACATCACCCCACATATTCGTTCAGCTAAAACAGCAAAACAAGCTTGGGAGATTCTAGCTGGTTTGTATGCAGGTCGACGAGGCAAAAATCTCTTACCTGCGTAAAGAGCTAGAATCGAAGATCATGCAGGAAGATGATAACATGAATGTTTTTCTTGCTGAGATTGAAGATCTCAAGGAACAGTTGACTTCTGCAGGTGAAATTATTCCAAATCATTCTCTTGTGCAGACTGTTCTTGATGCTTTACCTGAGTCATATCAGACTTTTGCTTCCACGTGGAGACTTGTTACTGAGGACTGACCTGATGTTGTCAAGTATGATACTTTAGTCAACAAGCTCTTGCAACAAGAAGCACAGTCCAGGCAAAACAGGGCTAGGCAGCGTGCAGTTGATCAAGCATTTGTTGCTGCCCAGCAGAGAAGAAGTGGTAAGGTAGCTCCTTCCACTGTTTCTTCTCCTATTAGTAGGTCTGCAACTTCTTCTCCTTCCACAGGTAGCAACAATAGGTCTGAGAAGGCTCTTGATAAAGGCAAGAAAAAGATCAGGTGCAACTATTGTAAGGCAAATGATCATGTCATTAAGAATTACCCTAAGCTAAAGGCTAAAGAGGCAAAGAAGAAAGAGTCAAATGCAGCCACAATAGCGGATGCTTCTACAAATGCAGATTCTACAAATGTTGTGCAAGATACAGAATGGGCGTTTAGCGTGTATTGCCAGTATGACCCATTTGTACATGATGCATGTTTGGCAGTTTCTGTTGACTCTCATGTATGGTATTTTGACAGTGGTGCTACAAAGCACATTACCTCGCATCGTGATATGTTCACTTGTCTTGAGGCTGTCCCTAATGGGAATACTGTCACATGTGCCAATAATGCTTTTTACCCAGTGTGAAGAGCAGTGGTAAAATTATGCTTACTGCTACAAATGGCAGCGCTTTCACACTTTCAGATACTTTGTATGTGCCAGGGATAAAGAAGAATCTATTATCTGTCTCTACGCTTGCTAGACTTGGACTTGTAGTCAAATTTGTGGATGACAGATGTACTGTTCATGATTTGACTTCTGGTGATATGATTATTGTATCTGGCACCTTGTTTCGTGGGCTGTATAGGCTCAATTCTTAAGTGTGTGGAAGATTCAGCAAATGCAGTTTCTGATAAAAAGGCAATTTCAGGCAAAACTATGGCATGCTCGTTTTGGTCATCTGAACTTTGCTAGTTTGCTGCGTTTGCTAGAATGCTCTCACTCCTCACTCTCTCACAAGTACAAAGGAAGAGCTCTCAATAGCACAAAGGGGATTGTGTCCTTTCATTATGAGAAACTACCTTATATACAATTGGCCCTTATTCAAACTTGGGCAACCAAAACTTACTAATTAGGCCTTGGGTGGCCAATGTCTCATAATGTATAACCTTTATAGTGCCTTTACATAACACTTATTAATGTCCTCAATTGAGGATCATGGTGTTAATCATCCAAATGGGATTAACATTCCCCCTTTCCTGAAGTAGGTTCTGTCCTTAGAACAACCTGTTACCAAGGTCTGAAGACCTGGTCACCGAATTCATAGCAATAGAAATTACGATGAGACTGGAGTTTCCTGAGTGTGCGCCGGAATGCCGAATGGGACTTCCAGAACGTTGTGTCCATCATGTCTTCAAATGTTATGTGCATGTAACCTGGAAGACATCTTAGACGATGGTAATATATCATTATACCTCTTGTGCCTATTGGCCCTTGGTTCATATCGAACTGTAGATATGCTGAGCCTCGTAGCCATCATAAGGTTCTCTAGGTTGGTCTATCAGAACAACTAATAACTTCATGAACTAGAGACTTGCTACAATTGCAGGATCTGGTATATTTCACCAAGTTTTGATCCAATTGAGTAGTTGTTGTCTTTGTGCGTGAGTACTGGCAAATGTGGCTGGGTTAAATATTGAAAAATTATAGGATCTGGTATATTTTGCCAAGTTCTGATCCAATTGAGTAGTTGTTGTCTTTGTGCGTGAGTACTGGCAAATGTGGCTGGGTTAAATATTGGAAAATTGTAACAGACATGAGAATCCCTCTACTTGAAACTCCAGCGGTGTCCATCTCCTATTGATAGGCATGTAGAGTGGATCCACTCGTAATGTTGGTGGCACACTCATGTAAATGCTATTGTATTCAGCGAGACTGTTAGAAATTCCTTTCTCCATGAAGGTTGCACTCCAAAATCCTGCAGTTGTGGTGCCTCTTCATTTGTGTGTATGGTAGTGTATCCACCTCTGGTGTGCACTCTTTGGTGTGCACTGGATGTTTCCTCCTCCATCTTCTGTAAAGAATAAATGACCAGGCGAATTTCCAACAAGTTTGATAGATGGGGGTTTGCCAGCTTCGTGTGTTTTGCCACATTGGACCATAATGTTCCTTCTCCAGCCAATGGCAGTAATTCCTCTAATTCTGGACGAGTGGCCTGGAGAGGGTACGGCACATAATGTTGCCAAGTGGGGGTGACCGCAGAATATGCCTCTGGGAGAATCTTGCTTGTAGGATCCAACGGGGTAATCTGCATCAGGGCATTGAACATAAGCTCTAGCTTTAGCAGTGGATTGCCTTGTTGTATGAATTCTTCATATTTTGCAGCTGTCATGGAATCCAAAACATTATTGTTATTGTTGTAAGGTGTAATATTATCAACTGGAGGTAGATTACATACCTCGTGAGGTTGCCTTGCAGGTGGAGATGGAATAGGTGCCAATACCTCCTCGGGGGCGAGAGTGTTAGTGGAAAATTCTAATTCTGGTGCTGGGGAGAAGGAAGAGTAGATGCATCTAGCTTGTGAAGAAGTAGTAGGAGGCATACTTGGATAGGGATTAAGAAGCCTACTGGCGATATTAGTATACACAGGGTAGGTGTTTTTGAAAAAAGAAGATGGATCCTCATCCTCACGGCCGTGACCCAAACTAGGGGGTGGGTGGCTAGGTTTGTGAGCTTGAAAAAAGGTTTGAATTTCGGGGATTTCTTTGTTATCCACATTTGGGTAATTTATGTGAGTTGCATCAAAATTATTGCTTACAGTGGTAAGCATAGCTTCTAAATGCTTATGGATATTAGTATATAACTTAAGGATGCCCACTGGGTGATATAAGGTAGACCCACAAAGATTTAAATGCTAGTGGGTATTATATATTTCTAACCACCCATGACTAATTACCCATTGATAAGTATTAGACACAACCTCGTAGTTAGCTAGTGTTGCTGGTATGTCATGTGGAACAAACAGGTCGAGTTTGTCGACCCTGTTGTCCAGAATTTCTGAATTTTGTAAGACACAACACCAACTACGGAAGTTGAGGACTATTAGATGCAAAGGATAAAAGAAGATATCTTGTGGGTTAGTTAATAATCAGATCCCCCCTCAAAATGCCCATAATGATAGTTGGGTCAGCATCGCGCTCCGTATTTTGTTTAATAAGGGTTAATTCTCCTAAACCTATATCTTGAGCTAAGTTAATGTCGTATATTAAAGTAATGAGAGTGTTAGTGTAGACAAAAACAAGGAAAGTGTTTGAGAAGGGGCCCGAGGAGTTACTAGTAATTGTCCCAATTTTGAGGTGTGCTCAAGGAGGGTACGTAAGTCATCTGAGGGCTCTGGTCTTTGACTCCTTTCCTGTGTGGTTAGTTGGCGGGCCAGTTCTTGCATGCGGATATCAGCATTGTTGAGCTTTGTAGAAATGGTTGTTTCTCTGATCATCCGTTCAGCATCCAACGCTTCGAATCTTCTTGTTGCCACTTCTTGTGCTCTTCTAACTGTAGCTTCTCTTTGATTGGCATTAGTAATTTGAACTACCTGTTGTGTTGCCAATCTTTGTGCATCCTGTAATTGGTTTTCTAGTTGTGATATTGTTTCTTGGATTCTTTGCATTGTTGTTTGGTTCGTGATGATTATTTCATTGAGAGCCTTTAGTTTTTTTGCATGTGTTTTGTTAACCTTCTCTCGTTCTTGTTGCTGTCCTTATACTTGTCCTTGTTCTTCTTTGAGGCTGGTTGTGAGGAGCTCTATCTGTTGTCCAAGCATATCCGCAATATGCTTTGCGCTCTCATGGTACTCCCCCATTTCCTCGGCATGCGTAGTTGTTAGGCCTTTTTGTGTGAGCTAGATCCCTTTGTATCTACTCCTTTGCTTGCTCTAGCCTTGCATTTAAGTCAGTGTTCTCATTTATTTTTTGTACAATGGTTTGGCTCAAAACTAAGTTGTTGCTCTCTAATGCACTGTATCTTGTTTCTTGTTGTTATGTAGATTGTAAACTTCTTATGATTACTTCTTTATGAGTTTTCTCTGCAGCTGCAAGGTATCTTTCACACTTTGTGTTTGGGAATTAGCCTCTTGTAGCTGATTCCATAGGCTGGCATTCCTCTCGTGTAGCATGTGTGTTGTCAACAAATGGCAATGCCATACCTTTTGTTCCTGTTCCTAGTTGGTACTAGTGGCCTCGCTTATTTTTGTATGCGGATCATTGAGGAGTGTGTCGAGACCTTCCAAGGTATCCTCGAGGAATTGTTGAGTATCCATCTCCTTGAATGAACCAAGATGCGGCAGTGGCTCGTCTTCATCCAATCTTCTTTGTTTGCTTGGCATGGACATTTCTTGGAAGTGTGGCCTCTTACTAGATTCTACTGGCATTACTAAATCTTGTTGTGCAACTGATGCCTCCTCATGTAGTAGTCCTTCCAAAGTATGATCTTTTAGTGTTTGTTCTCTAGCTTCCTCTGTGTGCATCTCCGCTATAGTTGTGAATCCTTTAGTGGGGAGAGGTCTTTGAATATTTGTTGCGCAGGGCTTGTTGGAGGAGAGAGCTGTTGGTGTTGTTCTTGCATATAGTAGGGCTTTGTAGTTTTCCTTGGAGAGCCTCTTGGTATGTCTTGATCTCTGATGCCACAACAGCTTCCAATTGTTGAGATTCTGTGGGGTGACATCCACTAGTAGTCCTCTCATTCTTCTGTGGGGTGACATCCACTAGTAGTCCTCTCATTCTTCTGTGGGGTGACATCCACTAGTAGTCCTCTCATTCTTCTGTCAGTCTTCTTATTTCGATCTTTCTTGATTGACTTTATGAGCTGTTCTGTCTCCATTAACACTTCTTGTCCTTCATTCATCCTTCCAGTAGCTTCGGTGGGTTGACTGGGGATTAGGTCTAGTGACAGATTTTCCTCTGGTTCATCTTTTTCTGGCCGTTGTGCCACATGGTTAAGTATTTGTGTTAATAGGTATGGGTTGCTGACCTTGTACTGATGTGCCTTGAGATAATTTTCCATTTCTTTGTGCATAAAAAAGGCCCAATCGTCCTCCTTTTCTTCATGTGCTTTGGCAATTCTGTTAAGGCTGACCCTGCTATACCTATCAACTGGTTTGATTTGCATCATCAAAGACATTACCCTGCAAGCTTTCTCCCTGGCTTCATCCTTGATGTTCTCGTACTCTGCCCCCCCCATTGGAGTTATAAGAATCTCTCTTTAGCATCTCCTTGATGGGCATTGTATCTATTGTGTGTTTGTGGGTCCTGACTGTCGCAACGCGGCGCGGGGGGCTGTAAGGCGTCTATGATAAGGTCTTCTGTTATGAGCAGTTCTTCCGTGGTACCATCTGCCTTTGTAACTTTTCCTCGCTTTGTCTGCTTGTCATATGTACGGAGATATTCTGCGCAGGCATCTGTGTCGATCCCTTTGGGTAACACTGTAGCCATTCTACCGAGGCAGACTTTTTCCAGCTTATATTTTACTTCTGCATCTTCCAATAGATGGAGGCATTCTTTATTGTGGCACTGCAGAGAGTGATTTTCCCATGTGGTGTAATGACCTATCTTCTGATGAGTTTTCCATGGAAGGACTCAGCACATAAGGGCCAAAGAAGTTGCTCCTCAGCTTGCTGGCACTCAGGGACTCTATGTGGCATTGCTGGCTTGTGGTGGAGGTGGTTGCTCCCGAGACTCAGATTCTGACATAGACATCTGTACAAGCATATATTGTCAGTCGAATGACTAGTGGAAGCCACCCCCACTTTTTTTTTTTGGTATGTGCTAGTATGTTAGTGAAAGATTCATGATGGACTTCCCATATAGTAAAATGTGTGAATTTGAAAAGGTGTGAAAAGTTTCCGTGAAGCTGCAGACTTGGGGACGTGAAGTTCTCCCATGAAGTTTCCTCATGAAGTTCTCCCGTGAAGGTCTCCCGTGAAGTTCTCTCGTGAAGTTCCCCCCGTGAAGTTCTCTCGTGAAGTTCTCCCGTGAAGCTCCCTTGTGAAGTTGCAGACTTGGGGATGTGAAGTTCCCCCGTGATGAATGTCTCCTATGAAGTTCCCTCGTGAAGTTCTCCCGTGAAGGTCCCCCCCTGAAGTTGCAGACTTGGGGACGTGAAGTTCCCCCGTGAATGTCTCCCGTGAAGTTGCAGATTTTTACATATTTGCATGACAATGAAGCTGGTTTTTATTTGTTTTCTATACCTTATGTTTTCATGCAGTTATTTTTTAGACGGCGGATTTGTATTTTTTGTTTTCAATTATTTTTCAATCCATGAATCGGCAATCAAAAGAGATATACTTTAAACACTCACCCCAAAACTTTATACATTCGAAAGAAACAACAACGAAAAAAAAGGAATGAAAAGAAGGGTATAGCTCTCTCTCTCTCTCTCTCACACACACACACACACACTCTCTCTCTCTCTCTCTCTCTCTCTCTCTCTCTCTCTCGCTTGTGGATGCTTGCTTGTATTGTTGATGCTTGCATTATTGATTGTTGGTGTGTGCATGTTGGGATGGTGATGATCTAGCTCCTCCTCTCCTCTCCCCTCTCTTGTGTCTCTACCAAGTTCCATCTTGCATACATGTGGCATTGGAGTGAAGGTTGAGCTTTCCATATCTCCCTCCTTCTTGGTCTTCACCTAACTCTTGAATCTCCACTTGGGTGACACAAGTGGTGCCGGAGTGAGCCCTTAGGAGCCTCACAGGTGTCAATGAGTGGTGTCAATGAGTGGTGCAAGGGCAAGGCGATTCTTGCATCCTATGAATGATTGAGGAAGGAGCCTGCAATGGGAGCGTTGGAAAGATCTTTGCAAGTGGACCACAGATCTCAACAAGGATCCAACTCTACAAAACAAGCGAAATAAGGTGTGGGCTTACTTCTTTGACAAGGTTGTGATAACTATGTTAAGAGCACAACAACTCAAGAAGAACAAAGTGTGTTCAAAATAGATGTGACAGAATTCATCAAGCTTGTTAGTGAGAGTTGGGGAGATACCTCCATTACATATTACATGGTAAGATATTCTCATCTTAATTATCACCGTTCATTAATTACCATTGCAATTGGTTACTAAAATTCCATAAACATTTGCCTTCATAATTTCTTACTTGGACATTTTTTCATAGCACATTGTATATGCACATGGACCGTATTTTCTACAAAAATACGGGTCCTTGGATATGTTCAGCACCCAAGGCATGGAAAAATCACATTACACAGTCAAAGGAGTGTACTTCAAGAATACTTGACATGGTGGAGGGAAGACACGTAGCAATTATCTTGTGGAGATGTTTAATTGGTTCTATTGCAACAATCTTGCAAGAAATATTACTAGGGAAAAGGCTCGAATGTCAGCAATTGCTAAAGTCGCACGACTCAAAAGGAAGGAGACAAACATAGAGAAGTGGAATGGAAGTTCAAGAGCAGGCCATGTCGCATGGCATGCCACAATGGAAAGACATGGCAGACGTTGGGTTAAACGTGTCTAATTTGGTGGTTTTGTAATTTTTAATTGGTTTCAGACTATCTGAACACATTATAAATGAATTTATATAAAGGTGTAATAGTCTCATTCATTCTCATTTCTATATTTTGACTTCACTTTTTTGCCATGGCTTGCACGAAAAGCACTGCATGTAAGCATCCACCATCACCTCATCGTCCTCCACTGCCACCTCCACCTCTATCTCCCCCTCATCCGGACACTACTGACCCGACCACCACCATTGACCCTGATCGAGAGACAGGGAGTGATGTTGACCCTGATGGAGTGCCATGGTCTGATATTCCTATCCCCCCTATATGTTCCACAACTAGGGGGAAGAGCTTGCATCGAGGCATGGGTCCGTTGCCAACACAAGAAGAGGTGGCAGTAGCAGCAACAATGGAAGCAGCAGTAGGAGCTGAAGGAGCTCCATCATCCTCTCGGCATAAACGTGCACGAGACTGGAGTGCTCATGCACGTTCTCCTCGACCACCCACAAGAAACTCTCCTCCTCGTACCCCCAGCAAGAGGAAACAATGCAATGGCATGGCAGCTCTAAAGGAGATTCGGAGGTTCCAGAAGAGTGTTGATCTTCTCATCCCGAGAGCTCCTTTTGCACGTCTTGTCAAAGAGATACTGTACGATTTAGGGAGCCAAGATAAGAGGCTGCAAAGCCTTGCCTTGGTGGCTGCAATCCAAGAAGCAACGGAGGCATTTTTGGTCACCATGTTTGAAGATTCTAACTTGTGTGCAATCCATGCAAAGCGATTCACAATCATGTGTAAAGACATAAAGCTGGCACGCACCATTCGACATGATAACCTCTGAATATTTTCCCTTATGATGTACATGATTGGACAATGTAAAACTTCACTTAATATATTCTCTTTTTACTGCTTCTCAAGTTGTCCCCATCAAGGCCTTGATTGCATGTGTATTTGTATCAAAAAAATTAAATGTATTTGATTTGGGCCAACTTCCCATGATGTCCCCCCTGTCCTCTCTAACCACAATGAGTGTGTAGTTTTGTTTGATTTAGCCAACACCCAGGTCTAATTAATAGCAAGGCCTATGTGTATATGAATGTGACTACTTGTAAATGCTTATACTACATAAAAATTGGAGGCCACTAAATACAAAAATAGCCCCAACCTGAACAGGGCGTCTTTTGCCCAGATATGCTTGCTATTTGGGCAAAAGTCGCCCTATTCAGGTTGGGGTTCCTTTTGTATTTTTTAGCCTTCAGTTGTTATGTATAAGCATTCATATAAGATTTTCTATAAACTAAGTGCTTAAAATATAAAGATATATAGTGCCTTATAAAGTAATATTAAGATCATAAAAGATACTCTTTTACATGATGAGAGAGTTCTTACACATGGAAGGAGAGAGTTCTTACATGAGTGTGTAGTTCTTACATGAGTATAGTTTTATCTAATTTAGCCAATACTCAGCTTTAATTGATAGTGAGGCCTATTTATATGTGAATATGAATACATATAAATGTTTGTACATGACAATTAGAGGCCACCAAATACAAAAATAGCCCCAATCTAAATAGGGCAACTTTTGCCCAGACAGGCTTGCTTTTGGAGTCGCCCTGTTCAGGTTAGGGCTCTATTTGCATTTTTAAGCCTACAATTGTCATGTATAAGCATTTATATAGACCTTATTATAAATTAGATACTTAAAATTAAAGATATATACTACCTTACAAAGTAGTATTAAGATAATAAAAGATGTGGTGCCTTCACACATTGGGCATGATATCACCTAGTTATCATACATTGCAAGTTTTGCTTATCACCAAGCAATTTACAACTAAAAAATATTTAAAAAAAAATATTAATGCATATGGTTGAGAGGAAGGTTTACAAACACAAAAATACCCCTAACCTGAACACGGTGACTTTTGCCCAGACAAGCTTCCTGTCTAGGCAAAAGTCGCCCTATTCAGGTTGGTTTTTTTTAACTTTTTTAAGCCTTCAAAATATACATACTAACAAGTGAAATATACAAATCACCCAAACTAAACATGCATGCAATCCAGTTTTATCCACAATGGCTCTCACTCTCTCTCTCTCTCTCTCTCTCTCTCATATCATGAAAACTTACATTATTCAAACTTTATGTATAAGAAAACCCACTTGCATTAATACAAAGGATTCACATTGATTGTCGAACACAGTATCTACTACGATAAATTTTCAAGCTAACTCATAATGTTCTTGAGATGCCTAGCTACAGTCTTGCGCCTCTTATTGCTAAGTGGAAGGGTCCCCAACAATATGGCATTGACGACACAATCTAGGTCCTTCTCACCAATGCTCTCCGCAAATGCAGCGTGTGCGAGCACTTTAGAAGCGCAACCCCCTTGTTGGAAGGCAGCGTATGCTGTAGCCTTGTTGATGAGCACTATCTTGTTAGCGTTTCTTGGAATCGTTGACAAGCATAGGAACTTGCTAAATACTTCGAGGGCTAACATGTAGAAGCTACATGGGCCGTATTGTACCTCAACACCTTGTTGTGGTGCACAATGCATTGTGCACCACAACAAGGTGTTGAGGTGCAATACGACCCATGTAATGGGCCAATGTAGCATCTCTTCCAAAACCCTCGTGTGTGTGTGCCACCTTTACGTTGAGCCCAAGCATCTATAGAGACTATATGCTGCACACAAGAAAGAGGATTAGTGGAATTATATTAATATTATCACTTATATTTATTAGAATTATTAAATAATTTATCTTACTGTGTGTTTGAAATCAGAACTAACCACCTTAGGCTTGCAAATGTCAATGGAGGACTTGTGTTCCTCCAACGACACTAATGTAGTGTCCTTAGACTCTCTGGTCGGCGGCAATTGTTCCCCAGCTTTTCTAAACTCCTCCTCAATCACAAGGCATCAGCCTCTGCAATTGCTGATTTCAGGATCATCACCGACTCATGCACACCACCCTGCACCGGAACAAGCCCTTGTTGCACAGCCTCCGAGCCCTTGTTGTCGATGGAAAATTCATCATTCACTGCTAACAAGGAGAGGCACTTGGTGGCTTGGTTGAGCTTGTAGACATTTTCTAGGTCATGTAAAAAGAGGAATTCCTCCCCTTCAATCACCACAGAGATGAGCTTACTAAGCTCAAGCTCCGGCATCTCATGTGTAGCCTCTTTTCCCTTGCCCACATCTGGTACCCTCTATAGGACCCTCCCCCACCTCTTCTCCACCCTCTATTGTGGGGCTGAGGCACTTGTCTCTCTAGAGTATGGCACCAATGCCTTTGATGAGGATGCTTCACTAGATTGAGGTGCCTTAATTTGGAGGAGGAGGAGATCTTTGGCCATAACGGCCTCAACAAGCTGGTTGAGGACCTCAGGTTTAGGATCCTCCTCCTTGCCTTGTACTATGCCTCCAATTGAGACATCCTCCACCTCTACCTCTTCATCAGAGTCTTGCTCACCACCACAAAGGTATATGAAGGTTGCAACCCAAGAGAGGAAATCAAGGCCAATCTTCCCCCTCTGAAGTGTAAGCATCTCCTCCTTGGTGATCTGCTTGTAGTGACCATCAAGGAGCACAACATCTTGGAATTTTTGCAAAACCGTGAGGACATTCATGTCATTCTTGTTGATATATCGTAGGAGATTGCATGGCACCCAATCACCATCCTCCTATGGTAGCTTGATAGTCCAGGGCCTCATGTACTCTTCCATGTAGTCAAGAGTACCTCTGTAGTCCTCTTCTGCCAAGAGGATGGTCATTCAATCTCATGGGAGAAGATAAAGATAAGTTTCAACACCATATTCGTGAGTTTGGGAATCTCCCAAGTCCCATTTTTGTAATACTAAAAAGGTGGGACCCGATTAACATGTCTATAAGTTTCTCAAAACCTATCATGTGAACTACCATTGGAAAGCACTTGAAAAGAGGGATCTATTAAGCTTTAAAGTGCACAATTTGGAGTAATGGTGTTCAAGTTATGGCAAATCCAAAGTTTTGACCACGTGTCCCAAACTTATAGGAATTTCCCATATTCCCCAATATGGTGTTTTTCTCTCTGTCAGGCCACTCGGTCCTCTTCAAGAACTCGAGAAACCTCTCGTATACCATGTCTAGGTCCATGCTGGAAGGGAGTGACGAATGCTGGAAATGGAGAGATGAGTGGTGAAAGAGAGATGAACTTTAAAAACAGAGTGTTAGAAAATGAGAGAGGTCCTATATTTATAGACCCCAAAATTAAACATTGGGCATTTCAGACTATAACATAAGTGACCAGTAAATAACCCCAAATTTATATAAAAATATAAATTAATCCACAAGACATAACACAAGTGGTCATTCACAAGGAACCATCATTTTATAATAGGTTTAATACAAAACCATCTTAAAGGAAAAAAAAGACAAATAGCCCCTCAACGACTTACGACACTAATTCTGATTCAGAAGTTAAAATTTGCATCCACCGTTACTCCAGTCTTTGTAAACCTTTAAGCTCTTCTCCAAACGTCTTCTAATCTAAACAAGGAAATTCAAGTGTAATAAATAAAACAACATATTCAAAAAATACAAAGCAACGCAAATTTACAAATATTAAAGCTCACCTTTCGTCAGCCAATCTTAATGCTTGCTTCTTGGACATCTTGAAATCCCAAAATGAGCAAATGCTCCCGAACATCTCCTAAGCTCCATTCATTGCTTGCATTCACCACCTCAATTAAACCATCAGGAAGAGTCAAAGATAAATCTATGGGTGTATCCACACCCTCACTTGATTGCAAGGGAACCCACTCCCCATTCTTCTTCATCCATCGTTCATAGAAAAATCGAATGGATAACCTCTGAGGAGGCTTCAAGTATCAAAAGGTCACACTTGAAGGCACCACTTTACACGAGTAGATGTCACCTTTGTGAAACCCCTCCACAATATTCCATCCAATTCCCAAGACATTGTCAATTTGTTCAATTTGCAATTTCTTGCAAATGAACATTGTTGGGGTGGGTTGTGGAGAAAGCTTAGAGAACATAAATACAAATAGATGGATTGGGGCAAACCATCCATGTCCCACAGACTTAGAGGCCTTAGAGAATTTTAAGAAGGAGTGTATGTCAGAATACATTTTGTTTTTAAAAGCATTAACACTCCACCTATCCGAAAACTGGCCACTCTACACTATGTAAAGAGTCCATAGGGATCTCCTCAAGGCTACCATATTCTGTAGGCTGAGAAGGGAATTTGTAAGAGTGTGTGTAAAAGAATATATTTTTGTTGAAGAGGGCTCTATGATTCTCATCTGGAAACATAAGCTCACCTATTGTACTATGAAAAGAACTAAACACACCGGTGAGAAGCATTGAATGTAGGTCATTTTAATTTTTTAAGAATCACTCCTATGGGATACTCTATCCACCATGGACACTCTAGACACTCCCATCGAGTGATTTCCCTATCTTGTACAGTGGGAGATAACATTGTGTTTTCATCCCCAAGATCCGTCCACTCTCTCGTCTCATGAGAGGAGCCATGACCAAAATTTGCTTATTAGCCATACATTCACAAAGCCATCTACAAAAGTTTAGATATGCCATATTTGTTTATTAGTCATACATTCACAAAGACATCTACCAATATTGACTTTCAAAGAAATTAAAAGAACGACATGCACCTGCAAACTAGCCTCCTGCTTGAGCGCACTAGCTTGGGCATATTCTTAAACATCCACGACACTTTTAATTTTGCCTAGAAGGTGACAATATGCATGTAACACATGCTGCCTTGATTGCGCTTTAAAGAAGGCTTCAAAATATTTGGGTAGTGTCGGTCCATCTACCTCTAGCACATGAATGACAAGACACACCTCACCATACATGTGAGCCCAATATGCCTCTCTCATGTAGCTCCTAAACTTTTTGTAATCGAAAAAGTGTGCTGCGTTTGGGTCCTTTGTCTTGGACAAACTCATGGCAAGAAATATTTTCCTCTTCCTATATCAAACACTCGTGACACAAACAATAGTCAAGGATAAGAACACACAAATAAAATGTAGTTATGCACATAATCAAATGAATTTTATAAACTTCTAGAGCATTGAAGAGCCATACATGTGAAAGGCACCACAAAAAATCCTTCTAAAATTATTGTAATGCAATCCATGCCACTTATGGCTAAATGCTTGCATGTGGCACAATGCATGGCCCACAAGGCCAAGCCATCACATGGATTATTGCATTGCACTCCGTGCCACTCCTGGTGGGCTATTAACTTGCATATGAGACTATTATAACATATAATGTATAAGCCATTATCAAACCATACAATGTATACAAGAACCATACACACCATTCTACTTGGATCATACATTCAATGCACCCCATGTTCATTCTTAAGACCACAACAAAATCTTGTAAACATAAAAAGAACCTAAAGATGCTAGTACCTCTCGGTTTGGACCTTGGATGTACAAAGGCAATAGAGCTTGCAACAAGTCACACAAATCATTTACTTTTACTCCCATTTAAGATCGTAGAGGGCCGTGAAGAAATCCTCTCCATGTGCTAGATTCGTGATACCCAAGTATTTGTACCTTCTATCCTTAAGACACTTTTATCTCTATTATCTGTTTCTACCAATATATCAAGAATGAAATTTTCCTCAAGAGGAATGAAATTTTGAATGTCTAATCTCGTGTTAGATGGAGGTTTTTTTGTGGCATTCTATTCGTCTTGCGAGGTGACCGATGTATTTTTTCCCATTGTTTTTGCACACGTTATTGAGTAAATCAAATGACTGTCTTTGCTTTTGCTTGGCATTTGGTTGGGCATCCATTGTTTTCTTCTATTCTGAGTGGAATTGGTTTCTAAACTACCAAGAAAAAAATGAATGTATAATTACGTTAATTTATTTTTAAATGTTTAACATATATATTTTGATTATTTTGATATTATTATGGAATGGATTCTTATTTGTTTAGGATTTGTACCTTGATTTTGTTTCTTGAATGGATGAAACCTTGCCCATATTGCTCTATTGCAAGCTGGGGAGCTAGTTTTGTTGTTACTTTTTCTATTATCAATGGTGTATTTTGTCTAGTATGTTCATATCCATAATTAGCCATAAATTTGTTCAAAATATTAACTCCTACCTTGTGATCTAAAATTATGAGGTTTTATATTAATATAATTTTTTAATTTGGTGGAAGTTTTAATAAATTACTATAAATATGTTGTACTACTTGGTTTGGATCCATGTAAAATGTTGTGATCGTTGTTCTTGAATTATTGGTAGATCTACACATAGAGATTTAAAGTTATTCTTAATTGTTTTATTTTTATTTTATGCTATTTGTTGTTTATTTTGTAGTACCTTTTAAAATTAGATAGATTGAAAGGCATTTGGTATAAGTTGTCCTAATGTGCGAAGATTTCTCCTCATTGTAACTCTACATAGCATTACATATGGTAGCCCATGCATGAATGCTTCTCGTATTTCTTGAGATTGTATATCCTTGTACTTTGTGGCTGGTAATAGTGTAATCAAGTGTGATAGGCAAAGGTGCTTTGTGATACCACTTTCCATTGATTGGTTTTCTTCGATGCCATGTCTTACACAAAATAATGCATTGCAATGTCATGTTGATAATTGCATGGATAGATGTAATAGTTCCATTTGTTGATGAGCACTTGATGTTATCAACAATTGTTGTTGCACTCTTGGCTGCTCCTATTGTTTAATCAATGTTCTTAGTTATCACTGTTCTAGCTCCAATAGCAATTTCTGAGATGTCATGGAATTTTTCATCATTTAGCCATTCTTGTAGCGATGGCTCATCAAATGCATTTGTGTTTTGGATGACTTATTGTATCTATGTAGGTGTAAAAAGCTTGTGTAGCATTTTTAAATTATATTCTTTGGCATCAAGGTGATGGGAATGTATTATTGTAGTGTTGGTGTCTACATATTGTTCAACTTGTTCTTCGTTGATCATGATGCCACCTAGGTAATGTTGTATCTTTGTACTATTGGTTTCCTATCTCTAATGATGTTCAAGAATTGGAGAAATTCACTATCAAGGGCATGTCGTACAAAGTGTTTCATAGCGTACATAGTGCCATGTTGCCAATGTGAAGATTTTTTTATGTGACATGTCAAACAAAAGTTTGCTTGATGTTTGCATTTTGCTGGCAATTGTGCAAGGTCTCCAAACAACAGTGTGAGTTTGTTTTCAAATGGGTTGAATATAGATTGTTATGTGACTGCACAAAGCTATTTGATTATGAGATCAAATGTCGTACACATCTGCTTTAATGAGTGCGTGATGTTGTTCATCTATTTCTGGAATAAATGATGGGTATAATTGTGACTAGCTTGTTAACTTGAATTGGTAATGTATTATTGTAGCAATGCAACTGAGGCACACCTACAACTCTTATGGTTGTAGTTAATATTACAGATTTGTTGTTTTTCACAAGTTGGTATGTGATGTATTTGATTAAGAAGGATTTTCCTGCTCCTGGTGTGCCATGAATGATATGCAGTCCTTTTTCTTTAGAAATGATATCATTGTATATGGATGTTTACTCAGAAGTAAGGTTAGCGTGTTCCATCTATTTGAATTCATGAAGCAATCCTAATAGTCGTGTGCGATCGCAAAAGATCTTTGCATCATTTTATTCATTAGTTTTTGGTGATTCGATAATATCTGTATGCAACAAAGAGCTTTTCTGCAATAGCATGTTCATGATCTATTGTATTATCTCTTCTACTAGTAATTAGCTCTAAGTGCATTTAGTGATATACATCTCTAAGTCATCCTCTGTCTTGATGATGTCCCAGATGTGGCACTCAACAAAGTAGGATTTTGTAGTGTTTTCTTTTGATATGAGTTCCTGAATGGTATTTGAGGAAGGAGAACGTTGAAGAAAAGATCTTTTGTATGATGTCTAGGATGGTATTATATGAAATGAACCACTTTTTTTCCTAAATAAAGAAAGTTATGGAGAGCATCAATGCTTATGTGATTATCTTTTTTCCTTTTCTGCTTCTCTGCACTTTAATTTACATGATAGCCATAAAATGTGATGGATTCAAGCTCGATAGGTCGTGCACAATACAAATCTATTGGATGCATCACTGTGAATCCATGTGGTGTCATAATATTCTCTCAGAGTGTGGGTGGTCACAAGAGTCTATGTAACATACTCTTCACTGTGTTTGAGGATGGAGATTTGCAAATAATTTAGGGCTGTGTCGGTTGGTGATGTTGGCTTGGTCAAAATTGAGGTGAAAATGATCTTTAGCTCTATTGAATCTAGATTATTTAGGCCCAATCATTTGGCATCATCAATACTAAGATTCAATTGCCCTATTGGTTCTATTTTCATGGCGTACTTCATAAGGTAGTGTGAGATGCTAGAGTTGGTTACTCATTGGATGTTCATGTGCGTGCCCCATAGTAACAAGACGATCGAGTGGTATGGGACAACATTTCTATGCTCATATCCAGGCCCATAGTATAGTTATCATTGAGTATTTTTGTCAATTGTAGCAAAGGGATTTAGTTGTGGTTTCAAAAGGAAAACCGTAAGTACTTGCATTTGATGTTTCATGGTTGCCCTCTACATGATTTTCTACAAACATGTATTTGTGTTATTTTTACCAAGTCATGCAAGCAAGATTGCAATGTTTGATTTTTGCTCTGTGTTTCTATTGAGTCTTTTTTTGGTATGTGAACTACAATTTCATTAGATATTCTCTCTATGTCATCTTTGTCAATCCATAACATGATGTGTGCTGCATGAAGTGATCCACAGTTTTGGATCTCATATCGGATGATATAATGTTCAACTTCGACCGAGTATGCAAGATGGATTCAAGATGTAATTTTGCATGAACATTTGTAATCGGTTTTGAGAAAGAACTACACATTCAACTGAGAAAATCCTCCAAGTAAAGTTAGGGTTGATGGAGGTGATGATCCTATCTATTTCATCAATTTGTCAACGTGATGATGTGACTTCATCAACTATTAGTGTTAAAAATATGGTTGGCAATCTGCATATGTCTACCATTGCAATCATGTCCTTTAAGTTGCAACGGTGCCATGATGGTGATTCTGGTAATGTTGCTAGTAGCCTGTATAGGATATTTTTGTACACTTCTTGTTTTGTTGCATTTCTATTGGTTTTTTTGAATTTATCTATTTCTATTTGCAAACAAGTTGTTTGGGTGCGCGATTTGGATAGCTTGTTTTAGTTGGTACATAAGCAATAGACATGGCTTGTAGGAACATGAAAGTAAACAGTGCTATCTCTATTGAAATATCTGGGCAAGATGTATTAGGCACCAATCTTCCATCTATGTAGAATCTCAGGGGTCTTTGCATTGCCATATTAGAGCTTCTTAAGAAAATTGAAGCTATTTCATGTGTTTTTCTTTTCTGGTATTGTGTATGTGTAGCTATGGGGACCATGTTTTCAAGGATTGAGTAGGTATTCTATGTTTCAACAGTCACCATGAGATCAAAAGGGCTATCAATTGAGTGCCTTGAAATGATTTCTCTTGTAGCTTCATGCATAGGCCAAGGTTTTGATGTGGGTGTTCGAATATTGTAAGGTATTTTTGGATTATTGAATTATGTTTTATGCTGAATGCTAGTAGGCTTTCTACTATTTGAGATAGCTCATCCTTGTTGGTGCAATATGGGCCATTAGGATCCCAATATATCAATGGATTATCAAGCAAGGATCATTTTTCAAATAGACCATTTGCCATGGCACATGCTGTCTTCACATTTATAGAAACATCCACGATGCTTAATAGTTGTGTGTGAAATGGATTTGCTTGTAAGAGTTGTTGTATGTATTTTGGCTTGTAGTTGACCATGTACTTTTGTCTTGTTGTATTGTTTTAACATGATGTGCAATAGAACCATTGTTTGTCTCTTGAATTTCTCTCCACATACATGGATAAGAAAATATTTCCTTGGGAAGATGGTGGAGGAATACTTTGCTAAGTCATTTTATGTCGTTGGTTGCTTGTTGTATGATAGTTAACTCTACCACAACAAGCACAATAGCACATTTGATGTAACAAGTTATCACAACTTTTATTCCAACACTTGAGGAGGAAATTGATGTCAATCCATGATGTAGTAGATGGTTCTAGATTGGTTTTTCATTTGGTTGTGTTTGATCCATTTGCTTATTTTGCTCTCTCTTTTCTCTTTAATGGTATCCTTCATTGGAAAAGTATTTTTGCATGACTATTGGATTGAATATAGTTTTTAATATTTGAAATGACGATCACAAATAAATCAAATAATATTGAATGTTTGTAATGTTAATTACAAATAAATGAGACAATTTTTTGCAATATTTTTAAAGCTAAATATTTGTTGTAAAAATCATTTTTTTATTTTGTAATTTTTTCCCTAAATAAAAGAGTTTTATTATATGTAGCTATATACTTACATGGTTGACTTTTTTTTGTTGATTTTGTTGTTGACCCTTTGTTTCTTTTGCAAACAGTAGTTGTAGTGGACAATATGACTACATAAATGAGAGAAATTATTTTTAAGGATGTAATATTTTAATTACTTTAATTTTTGCAACTATAGAAAGAGGAATGAATTTGTAGATAAATTGTTATTGAAAATTTAACATATTGAGTTTTTTCGATAAATATGGAATATTAAATACAAAATTAATGTGTTTAGAACCACAATGACTAAGTCTTTTCTAAAATTTGCAAGTTAACAATATTACCTTGCTTCTATGTTTTTCTTCCAGGTACTAATACGTTAAGTTTGTATTCAAAAATAAAGATACCTATGGCACAATCAAAAAACATAAAATGCTAAATTAGAATCCATTGTTTTTTTATAAGCTAAATAAAAAGAGTTGTGTGATTACGTTCTTATTGATTTAGTTGAGTATAATAGATTACTTAAAGTGCAATTATTTAGAAATTAAAATTTGATAAATAATTGATGAATAAAAATCCATTTTCCTTATTAAAAACCCCAAATTTTAAAACTTCATAAGTTGACAAATTGTTTTAAAGAAAGAATGTTGTAAAAGAAAGAATGAAAATCCATAGAAATGTATGGGGAGAGGTGGCATCCTCCCTCTCCAGTTATATAATATGAGAGAGCATGCCCCTCTTCTCGTTAGTTTTGTTGTTTTTGCTTTGTGTTTCAATTTTGCTTTTGCTTAGGTTTTTTATATGTTTACTTAGTGTAATAGTAAAGGTTACTTTTGAAGGGTTTCTAGTATGCTCCTTTTGAAGGTAATGATCATAATCAAAATGATACATGTATGGAAACCAAAATACATCAAATGATAATTATATTTTACTTTTAAATCAACAAATATGTGTAGCCTATAGATGTGCAACATTATTATTATTAGTATTTTAGTATCAAGACAATATACTAGCCAATTTGGGGTGGTTGCAAGATAAGGGTACTCACTTTCGTTCACTCTCTCCAAAATTGGGACATCCATGCATCTCGGGCGGAGTACCTCGATCGTGATAGTGCCGCGAATCAAAAGACGACATGTGCCTCCCGAGCCTAAATCGACATATCTCGATCGAGATGCCAACTAATGCCACGCTAGCAGGTCCGGGTTTCCAGGCGTCATCCATGTCACCAATACATGTCACCGCCACCACAATATCTCGATCGAGATATCTATGCCACTCGGATCCACATCAGGGCCACGCTGTATCCCCGTAGGCATATTTCACTAGCACATCTCCATCGTCCACGTATCTCAAACGAGAAATATACATCCAATCGCGACCATTCATTGTTCGAGGTAATCGGATACAATCTCCACCGTCCCCATATCTCAATCGAGATACTGAGTTCAAATCTCAACCGTCCAAATATCTCGATCGAGATACATAGATTCAATCTGCACCGTCCGAGTATCTCGATCGAGATACGTAGATGCAATATCCACCGTCCAATTATCTCGATCGAGATACAGAAAAGCAATCTAAATCGTCCATTCACGTACGCTGGAAGATGCGATCTCGGCCGTTTAAATATCTCGATCGAGGTATATAATGAATCTTGACCGTCGAGATACCTTGTCGTGGTAATGCCTTTAAATCGTGGCCGTCCATTTACCTCGAACGAGATAGTAATATCAAATCTCAGCCGTCGATCCTTCCCCAACCCTAGAATTAGG
Organism: Cibotium barometz; assembly: GCF_041138505.1. Lineage (NCBI taxonomy): Eukaryota > Viridiplantae > Streptophyta > Polypodiopsida > Cyatheales > Cibotiaceae > Cibotium > Cibotium barometz. Next base: position 40,925,834 of record NC_141076.1, read on the forward strand.
TGTGTATCTTGGCCGTATGTTGCACTAACCCTAATATCCAGAGCGTTAATCTTGCAAACCCTAAATTGCATGATGTTTCCGAACCTCGATCGAGGTTATAAAACCGGAAAACTTTTTTTTTTGCCTCATTTTCACAAGTCGTTTTCACTCTCTTGCGCTCTTGATTTGGATTAGTATTAGTGAGCCCATTAGCTTTGTTTTTAGCTTAATTAGTGCTACTTAGCACTAAGCATTAGACCTTTCACATTAGACCCTTCACATTGGACCCTTCACATTTGGCCTAGGTTTTAGCATGGAGGGCCACGAGGAGGGCCGCTCATCTATTGCGGACCTCATCGCGGAGATAGACCGTGAGTTAGCGGCTATCCGTAGGAGTGCTAGAGACACTCCGTCTACATTACATATCGTGGCAGACTTGGAGGCGATGCTTGCGTCCCTTCGTAGCCTTCACGATATTGTTTATGTAGATGAGTGGATAGCCCACCATCGCGCTGCTCCTGTGTCACATGGCCTGACATATCGTCAGGTCTGTGATCTTGCTCCTATTAGGGATGGGGCTTTCCTAGATCTTTTCCTCGATAGTCGTGGGATGAGGCCCGGGGCGGGCAAGCCCCTCACTATTTCGCGGTGTTCGCATCCTCGTATGGCGGCACATATCTATAGTCGATATATTGCCGCATATGGGAGGATGCCGAACAACCGCCAGATTCCCATATACTTCGCAAAGCAATTATATGCGGAGTTTGTCTTAGGGGAGGAGGTCGATTACACCAGCCATCGTCCGGGTGGTGGTGCTTGCCGAGGCCGTCTCCAGGACCAGGGTAGGCGGCCTCCACCATCCCTTCGTGCGGCACCAGCTCACGATCCTTCCTTTGTGCCATTGTCGACAGTAGAGGCTCTTGGCACGCAGGTCGGCATTGACGTACGGAGTACCACGGAGAGCATCCAGCACGTGGTGCGCCTATTCTCACGATCTATACCGACGACAGATGTGGAGGTATTTACATATATATTACGTCTTAAGTTTTTTTGGTCATTTATCTTCATGTTTATATGTACTTTTCTATATTTTTACATGAGCAGCATGGTTGATTGTGTCACGCAGGTTCCCACACCTGCCACTCAGAGGCTCACTCAGGAGTTGGTAGAGGCGAGAGCGGAGATAGACCGCCTCCGAGCTGCATTACAGATGGCAGAGGCAGCTACTGCAGAGGCACAGCATCTGAGAGAGTCCGACATCCAGCAGGTAGGTTTCTCTTGCACGTTTAAGTTACAAATTTCTTTAAGTAATACCTAATGAGAGACTAATCAAATATTTTAATGCTTTACTTTTTTGCGTAGGCTCGGACCGAGGTAGAGAGCTCCAGAGCTGAGGCACAGCATCATCAGATTATGGAGCAGATTGCCCAGCACAGGGCAGAGCAGCTGATGCTGCATGTTCGAGAGTATCGTAGATCATCGGACGTGACAGTGCCTTACCTACCGTTATATCCACGGCCTGTCACCACAGAGGTTTTTCGACGACCTCTCCCGCAGGATGCACCACCCTTCCTACGTGATGCGTGCTGCTATTTATGTATCGAGGACATTGATAGTACAGGAGGATATGCCCTAGGATGTGGACATATTTTCCACTTGTCTTGCATCACCCAGGAGCTCGTCCGGTTCTCAGCATGCCCATCCTGCCGTGCACGCGTCGACTTAGCGACGTACAGGGTATTGGGCATCGATGATCTTCACCCAGGCCTTGTACGAGTAGATGCCAGGACTGGCAGGCCAGTCGACTTTACATCAGCTATGGACTTGGGACTCGACGCCTTCGACGATAGAGCCCAGGAGCCTGAGGTGCCTCCTGAGATAGAGTGGAGCTCACATGAGTTCGACGCTTACCAGAGAGTCCTACATGAGAGCCAGGTGACAGCATTTGAGCGCGTGGGTGGTGCTGGCCCTAGTGGCACAGCAGGTGATGGTGCTAGCAGCAGTGCTGCTTCTCATGAGCAGCGTGTCCTTACAGCAGAGGAGCTTACAAGAGCAGAGTGGCAGACACGCACCATTGCAGATTATCGATTTTGGGTTTATAGACAGAGGCGTCTTGCATTAGCACGACGTAGAGAGAGAGAGAGGGCCATAGCAGCTTTTGGGACTCGTGACCTCCCGAGTACACCGGCACCAGCTCACGATCCTTCCTTTGAGGCAGACCTCCCCGCAGACATTCGACGACCCCCGCAGCCGGCACAGCCTCCTCGACGTGCACAGCAGCCTCGACGCGCACGTCGACCGGCAGTTAGAGATGACGATTTTGATTGGGTTGCTGTTGATAGTGACTAAACTCAGACCAGCTGGGTTAGCTCACTTACATTGTACTTAGATTTTTGGGCAGTGACTAACCTCAGACTAGCTGGGGTAGCTCATTTTCATTCTGATGTACTTATTTGATGTTTATATCATTATGAGTTTTCTCATTATTGAGTATCATTACATTTTAGTTGATGTTCTTGATTTTATTATATTTCTTAACACTTTGGCTATCATATTGTTTGTTGAAAATCTCCATTATTGAGTATCATTACATTTTAGTTGATGTTCTTGATTTCATTATATTTCTTAACACTTTGGCTATCATATTGTTTGTTGAAAATCTCCATGTCATCGTACCCAAACATGCTCTGATGGGGACCAAACTTTGCAAGCATGGGGAGGGGACCCACCCCCACATACTTGCAAAGTTTGGTCACAATCAGAACATGTTTGGATTGGCAATTGGTGCCCAGTGCGGGTTTTTGAAGTCTCTTGGTGCTTAAGAGGCCATGGAAAATCCGGGCCTTCCCCATACCATCGTACCCAAACATGCTCCGATGGGGACCAAACTTTGCAAGCATGTGGGGGTGGGTCCCCCCCACACGCTTGCAAAGTTTGGTCACAATCAGAGCATGTTTGGATTGGCAATTGGCGCCCAGTGCGGGTTTTTCAAGTCTCTTGGTGCTTAAGAGGCCATGGAAAATCCGGGCCTTCCCCATACCATCGTACCCAAACATGCTCCGATGGGGACCAAACTTTGCAAGCATGTGGGGGTGGGTCCCCCCCACACGCTTGCAAAGTTTGGTCCCCATCAGAGCATGTTTGGATTGGCAATTGGCGCCCAGTGCGGGTTTTTCAAGTCTCTTGGTGCTTAAGAGGCCATGGAAAATCCGGGCCTTCCCCATGCCATCGTACCCAAACATGCTCCGATGGGGACCAAACTTTGCAAGCATGTGGGGGTGGGTCCCCCCCACATGCTTGCAAAGTTTGGTCCCCATCAGAGCATGTTTGGATTGGCAATTGGCGCCCAGTGCGGGTTTTTCAAGTCTCTTGGTGCTTAAGAGGCCATGGAAAATCCGGGCCTTCCCCATACCATCGTACCCAAACATGCTCTGATGGGGACCAAACTTTGCAAGCATGTGGGGGTGGGTCCCCCCCACATGCTTGCAAAGTTTGGTCCCCATCAGAGCATGTTTGGATTGGCAATTGGCGCCCAGTGTGGGTTTTTCAAGTCTCTTGGTGCTTAAGAGGCCATGGAAAATCCGGGCCTTCCCCATACCATCGTACCCAAACATGCTCCGATGGGGACCAAACTTTGCAAGCATGTGGGGGTGGGTCCCCCCCACATGCTTGCAAAGTTTGGTCCCCATCAGAGCATGTTTGGATTGGCAATTGGTGCCCAGTGCGGGTTTTTCAAGTCTCTTGGTGCTTAAGAGGCCATGGAAAATCCGGGCCTTCCCCATACCATCGTACCCAAACATGCTCCGATGGGGACCAAACTTTGCAAGCATGTGGGGGTGGGTCCCCCCCACACGCTTGCAAAGTTTGGTCCTCATCAGAGCATGTTTAGATTGGCAATTGGCGCCCAGTGCGGGTTTTTCAAGTCTCTTGGTGCTTAAGAGGCCATGGAAAATCCGGGCCTTCCCCATACCATCGTACCCAAACATGCTCCGATGGGGACCAAACTTTGCAAGCATGTGGGGGTGGGTTCCCCCCACATGCTTGCAAAGTTTGGTCACAATCAGAGCATGTTTGGATTGGCAATTGGCGCCCAGTGCGGGTTTTTCAAGTCTCTTGGTGCTTAAGAGGCCATGGAAAATCCGGGCCTTCCCCATACCATCGTACCCAAACATGCTCTGATGGGGACCAAACTTTGCAAGCATGTGGGGGGGGCCCCCCACATGCTTGCAAAGTTTGGTCCCCATCAGAGCATGTTTGGATTGGCAATTGGCGCCCAGTGCGGGTTTTTCAAGTCTCTTGGTGCTTAAGAGGCCATGGAAAATCCGGGCCTTCCCCATACCATCGTACCCAAACATGCTCCGATGGGGACCAAACTTTGCAAGCATGTGGGGGTGGGTCCCCCCCACATGCTTGCAAAGTTTGGTCACAATCAGAGCATGTTTGGATTGGCAATTGGCGCCCAGTGCGGGTTTTTCAAGTCTCTTGGTGCTTAAGAGGCCATGGAAAATCCGGGCCTTCCCCATGCCATCGTACCCAAACATGCTCTGATGGGGACCAAACTTTGCAAGCATATGGGGGTGGGTCCCCCCCACATGCTTGCAAAGTTTGGTCCCCATCAGAGCATGTTTGGATTGGCAATTGGCGCCTAGTGCGGGTTTTTCAAGTCTCTTGGTGCTTAAGAGGCCATGGAAAATCCGGGCCTTCCCCATACCATCGTACCCAAACATGCTCCGATGGGGACCAAACTTTGCAAGCATGTGGGGGTGGGTCCCCCCCACATGATTGCAAAGTTTGGTCCCCATCCGAGCATGTTTGGATTGGCAATTGGCGCCCAGTGCGGGTTTTTCAAGTCTCTTGATGCTTAAGAGGCCATGGAAAATCCGGGCCTTCCCCATGCCATCGTACCCAAACATGATCCGATAGGGACCAAACTTTGCAAGCATGTGGGGGTGGGTCCCCCCCACACGCTTGCAAAGTTTGGTCCCCATCGGAGCATGTTTGGGTACGATGGTATGGGGAAGGCTCGGATTTTCCATGGCCTCTTAAGCACCAAGAGACTTGAAAAACCCGCACTGGGCGCCAATTGCCAATCCAAACATACTCCGCCGATAGGGACCAAACTTTGCAATCATGTGGGGGGGACCCACCCCCACATGCTTGCAAAGTTTGGTCCCCATCGGAGCATGTTTGGGTACGATGGTATGGGGAAGGCCCGGATTTTCCATGGCCTCTTAAGCACCAAGAGACTTGAAAAACCCGCACTAGGCGCCAATTGCCAATCCAAACATGTTCTGATGGGGACCAAACTTTGCAAGCATGTGGGGGGGACCCACCCCCATATGCTTGCAAAGTTTGGTCCCCATCGGAGCATGTTTGGGTACGATGGCATGGGGAAGGCCTGGATTTTCCATGGCCTCTTAAGCACCAAGAGACTTGAAAAACCCGCACTGGGCGCCAATTGCCAATCCAAACATGCTCTGATTGTGACCAAACTTTGCAAGCGTGTGGGGGTGGGTCCCCTCCCCATGCTTGCAAAGTTTGGTCACCATCAGAGCATGTTTGGGTACGATGGCATGGAGATTTTCAACAAACAATATGATAGCCAAAGTGTTAAAAAATATAATAAAATCAAGAACATCAACTAAAATGTAATGATACTCAATAATGAGAAAACTCATAATGATATAAACATCAAATAAGTACATCAGAATGAAAATGAGCTACCCCAGCTAGTCTGAGGTTAGTCACTGCCCAAAAATCTAAGTACAATGTAAGTGAGCTAACCCATCTAGTCTGAGTTTAGTCACTATCAAGATAGAGATCTAGTCAGCAGCACCCTCTCTAGCTCTCAACTGCTCTAGAATGCTCTCATGGTCATCCACTCGAAGCCGAAAACGAGGGTGAGAACTGTGTTTTCGGCTCTGTACTCGAACAAGAGTGAGTCTGGTAGCAACCACTAGATGAGAGAACTCAAATGCCTCTAACTTCCACTTCCACTGCTGGAACTCAAGACTCCCCCGATGAAGTCGAATCTACTGGTAGAACCGGCCTGCCACAATCATGCTATGGGCGTCATAAGAAAACCCATGATCATCCACTGTATCCTGGTCAAGCATGCACTTTGGCCTAGTGCAACTCATCAGATAGTAGTCTACTCCCTCGCTATTTCCCTCACTGGCAATAACAGCAAATACATCACCCTCGTGTAGCAAATCTGTCAGGTCATCATAACTGACCATGAACACAGGACCTGTGTGCTCATCAGACACCACTGGATGTGAAGGATGCTCGGGGGAGAGGAATGTCTGTATCCATGCATCTGCCCATCCTCTCGAGGCACAATGTGACCAATCGCCATCCATACATGCTCCACAGAAGCATGCAAACCGTCGTGTGTAAATCGTGGGGGCCACCATGCACGTGCTCCTGATGGAATGTAAGCCCAAGGTGCCAGGTACTGTGTCACAATCATGGGAGGCTCTGCGGTCAATCGTGCCACCATCCACATGCCAAAAAAATCTCCTGACAATCCGAGCATCACGTTTGGGGTACGATGATGCTGCACTCCCACACAAATGTTGGGAGCACCACTCGACTACGTGGCCCGCATCTCTGAACCGCTGAGCATCCTGTCGCAGCTGATGACGCCTCAAGGCACGTTTCACACACGCGCCTGCACCATCATGCTCACCCTTCCCGTGACCAGTCTCAAAGAATGACCAAATCATTGGGATACTAGACTGCACATGCCACCTATAAATCCATAAAAGATAGTCTTAGTTATTGTTTTCTTTAAGATGTTCTAGTGAATTTAGTTTAATTTGTAAATGTAAGAAAGCCATAAGTACAACCTGTAGAGCCAATAGAATTGACGTGATGACTTGAACTGTGCGCCACAACCATCCGACCAAACCCATCGCTGGACATGTCTGATCCCACAATCTCCTAAAAAATCGTCATGGAGACGAAAACAGTGTTGCACAAAATGTGCATCATGTGAACGATCATCACTGATATAGAAATGATACTCTCGAATAATGACACGGGTCTCGGGGGTACTCGCTATCCCATCTACATGAGCCTCTGCATGTCGATAGCTAATGTGGACCAAAATAGCAACCTGGTGAGGGAAGCAATACATACGTTTAGGACACAAAAAAATCAATTAAGTAATGAAGCTCAAACATAAAACAAATATTACAAAATATAACCATTACCTGCTCTGAGAAGTAATACTCAGATTGTATCTCCTGAAAAGGTGTGAAAGTGTAGTTCTCTGCAAAATCAATCACAGAGACGACCACACCAATAGGAAACTCTGCTAGGCATGCTCGGAACTGACGATCCTGCCACTTGGCACAATGACTGTGCCGTATGTAGGGGTAGATCTGCTCCCTAAATGTGGCTGTGAAGTGACAACGTGGTGTATGTTTGTCCACGAGCTGCAACTTCCTGGACTGTCCACCACTCTGGAGCTGGTGTGTCACATACTCATAACGTTGCCATGCCACTATCTCTTGGTCACTTGCATCAAGATCTACCATCTGTAGATGTGCAAGTGAACCACATGATGTGCAATTGCTCTCCACACAAGGCATCCTATGGAATTGGGCATCCTCCGTGCGTGCACACAAAAGAGAGTGGATGAAATCACGTGGACTACGAGGCAACTCTCTATGCCCACTAAGAGAACGGAACACATCATAAAAAAGATTGAACTCAACATGGTAGCGACAACAACATGTGTCACGCTGACGTGAGTACCTCACAAACCAAGGCTTACACCCCTCAAATGACCTTTGCCCAATTTTAAGCTCTGGATACGAAGCCACAAACTGAGAATACAACTCAGTTTGGGACATTTCAAGAAAGCAAGCACCGTGCTCAATGAACACTCCTCTTGTCACTCTCTTACGCAAAGCTTTCTTGAAAACTGGCGATGCACGACAATTCTCCTCCCAAAAACTTTCTATCAAGGTTCTAGTGGTTTCATCTAGTAGGCGATCATGCCTAGCTACACGACCACTACTCGCCCACATAGCACCAACCTCATTGGCATCTAAACTTTGTCGCCTAATAGACCCAACTCTAAGTGCGTGTGGTGCTATGGAAAGGATGCGAGATGTGGCACTAACCTTACCCTTCATTTGGGAGCTACTTATGGCTGCCACAATAGCCCGTCGAGCAGCCAAAGCGTCCGCAAAGTTCCTCTTCTTGTTAACTATATAGGAATGACGAACACTTTGTAGCACCGCCATGCCAGCTCTCCTCTCTCTTCGACCTCCAATGTCGGAAAGCGCCCTGCAGTTGGCCATGTTGGGCAGATCAATCAAAGCATCAAGCACACATGCCTGTGATGAAGACGTGAGGTCTTTGCAATAGGATTGGAAGATTGCATGGGCACGACGATGTGCCCCTGACTTTGATAGTTCTTTCCTATCCACACGAAGGGCGCCCAAAGGAGGGGGGGTGGGTTCTTGTAGAAGAGAGGACTCAAGAAGGGCGGGTTCATGTGGATTATCTAAACTAAGGGGTAGTGGGGGGGAAGAGGGCGAAGGGAGAGGAAGTGGAAGAGGAGGAGCAAGGCTTGGATCATCGCCAACGGAAGGTGTTGCTCGTTGACGTGCTCTCCACTCTCTCTTTCTCTCACGAGCTACCCTTCTCCTCTCCTCCTCTTGAACTTGGTGGATGGGGGGGAGTCTAGTCCTATCACGTTTCCGACTCCTACGACTTTGAGAACCCATTCTCAAGGAAGCTAAGAGAGAAAATATTATAAGGGCTCAATCATGGGATAGTACTACAGATAAGTGTGGGATAGTACTAGAGATGTGTGATTATATAGGAAAAATAGGTTATCCACTTCAAATCTCACTGGATTTCCTATCTAAGATTGATTGGATAACTAAGATAAACATAAAGATATTTAAAGATAAACTATTATCCACTTAAAAATTAATATTATTTATAATATTTATTAACAAGTCTAAATATTTATCATTACCAGATATATAAATATATCTTTAAAGAAATCTTTTATTTTATAATTATATAACTGCTTTTTTTAAATAATGTATTTTTTTCATATTTTATTCAAAGGTTTATTCTACATAAAAAATTTTCAAGAAATATAAAAATAAAAAATTTATTTTTTTTTAAAATTAATAATATGATCTTTAATAATATTTTTATTGATTTAATCCCAAAATATAATCCTTTTAAATTAGTGATTTTAAATTCTTTTATTTAATAAGTTACATATATTTTATTATATAAATTTCTATATTCTATTTCTCTAAATTACTAAATTAACTTTTTCAAAAATATGTTTTTGAAAAAAGAGGGGAGGTGGGAAGGAGATGCCACGTGTCACAAGCGTGCATGACACGTGGCATTCTCTTGACATGTGGCACTATTATGGTTGATGTGGCAATTCCATGATGTGGCATGCCATGTCACCATGTGCGAGGTGGCATGCAAAGGTGGCAAGATGATGTGGCATTAATGATGACTAGGATGATGAGGTGGGGAGTCAACTAGGTTGACCATGTTGACATGGAGGGTGGAGGTGGCAAGCTGAGGTGGCAAGCTGCTTATGTGGATCCTCTCGATGCTCACGTGGACATAAAGTGGCATGCATATATAAGGTTTGGGCCTACCCAAGCCTCACACATGGAATGAAACCTAAGCTGTGAAGTTTACCAAGCCTAGATTTCCAGACCTAACTAGGATTGGTTTTAGACTTGAAAAGGGGAGAGTGGACACAATATGGGAATTTTCACTTGGGAGGATTGAAAATGGACCTTCCCATACTCAAATCAAGCCAAAATTTTTTTGATAAATTCATGGCAACAAGAGTATTGATCCCTTGAGTTTTTAGATTGAAAGATTCAATATTTAATTTTCTAGAATTAAATTACTCTTGATTTAATGGGCCTCTGACAGTCATAATAAATTTTCCAAAGTAAATCTACAAAAATCAAACCGTTAGATTTGTAATTTTATCTTATACCCACATTATACTAATATTTCCCAATCTAATCATCACTAGATCCATACAATTTGAGCATTTTAAATGGTAGATGTGGTGGGAGGATAAAATAGTATGTTTTTTAACAATTCTAATATCTTTTAAATAATATAGAAAATAGTAGAACACATCAAAAATTACTCGATAAATCAAGTTAAGCTCTATGTTATTTGTATTTGTGATATGCAAAGTAGGAACATCGTATGAGTAATAATGTAAAAGTTATAGGCAATTTACTCACATTCACTATACCTGTCTAAACCTAGGACAGGGCCTGTATACAAACTTGGTTCCCAAAGAAAAGGGGATTTGCAATTATTGGATATTCGATCAGATTATAGTTTTAGGTGCCCAACTTTGCATATGATGTTTCATTAGAAGACCTTGAAGTGAAACTCCTTGGCTAACTATGAGAGATTGGCTATTCTTCTTGAAAAAATGCCTGTTTTTCAGCTAAAGCCAAGGGCGCCCACGACATGAAACTAGATAACCTCATCTTGCAACCACCCTTTGGTATTGAAAGTAGAATTGTTGACTCATATATCAATTATGGCAGTCTAGAGGAGGCTCACAAAGTGTTTGATGATAATGAATGAAGACAACAAACAAACGATGCTTTGAGAGGGGAGAAGAAGAGACACATATTAGACCTTGAAATTTGTTGTATAAACCAAGTCCAGCTTGACTACAGAATTTCCTTAAGGTGCACTCAAAAGGAACTCACCAAATTTGCTTTGGAACGGAAGGAGATAGGTTGAGATTTGCTCAAGAAAAGAAGTGCGGATGCAACAACTGGAGAGGAAGAGGGGACCATACTGGATGAGAGATATGATGGAATAAAGGGGGGATTTCCTACAAATATAGGCCCTAGTAGGGAGTATCCAAGAATGGGTCGACCTCCTTAACTTGCCTATTTTTAAGGGGTTAGGATTAATGTCCCACCCCCAACCCACAGTCTTGTCTATCCCAACCTTGCGGCTAGTGTAGCTATGGCAAAAACTCAACTTTCTGGTGCAAGTATCATGTATGAAGGCCATTCATTGAGAGACCTTGTAGCAGCTGGCCAACTATCCAGTCTACAAGTTTCCTTTTAAAGTTAGAGCCAAATTCTAAGAGTATTACTTTCAAACCAGCTCTGCATAGACTGTGAAAGTTTTCCCCTGCATAGTCTACTTCAGCAGTAGACCTTTGTGGGCACATCTCTACAGTTGCACATGAGCTCCGATGGCTACGAAGATTTACAAGGTGCTTCATTATGTATCAAACAACATGTTCAGCATTCTAAATACCATCAACAATTCTTTAGTTAATACCAGATTCCAAAAAACCAAACAATGTTTGACCTGCTTAAATTTTGAGAATTGTGCTCCTGTTTTTTGAGAGATCTCTTTATGCATGTCTCTTATACAACCCTTAAACTTATGCATGCCTTAAGCATCCCGGCCTTAAGCAATCCTCTAAACATATTTGTGCAAAGTTAATATGGCCTGCCATATATAGCCCTTCAAACTCTTGAAATTCTTTTGGAGATTTTTTTAATGGCTTTTTACATGCTTAATCTGCTCCATCCATTATAGGTTTGCTCATGCTTGAAGCTTTCTGATTTCTGAGAGATACTCGTGAGGTTTTTGGCTATGAGGATTTCATCCATACGGTCAGATTTTGATTTCACTAAGTATTTGGAAAAACCACTTTTTGATAGAGAGGGATGGTTTTGCAGGGTGGTGAGTGGGTTTGAGAGTAGATCTAGTTTTGAATCTTTGACCTTTGGGTAAAGACCTGCAAAACACCCTTCTGTCCATTGGATAAATTCCTGCACTTTCTTGATTTTTGAGAAGTTGAAGCCCTTTCCTACCTTCTCCACAAATCTCCTAGCCCAAGCTCTGATACCACTGCAACCGGAATCTTATTCTAGGAATTGATTGTGGAAAAGTAGAGAATTAATTCAATCATAAAAACCATTGCTTGTAAGCTTCAACTAAATCAAATCAATTGAAAAATTAAACACTTAAACAAAAATACTTAGCTCCAAAAAGACCATATTGGGTGAAATCTTCCCCCCTCTTGTGCGTGGCCTCTCCCCACACAAGAGTATTTCTTTATTAGCTTTCTTTTTCACCAAAATTAGGCCATAGCCCCCAAAATACAAGATGTGCTTTTTAGAGAGCACGGCACTCTTCTTTAACAAAAATAGAGTGTCAAATTGGGACTAGGGTAAAGCCATAGGCTTTAATAAATTCCACATAAATAAATGTATCTTTCCTAAAGTTCAAAATGGAAAAATCATTTGATAAGGTTAGAAGCTACTATGCTTGCCAAAAATGAAATGTGATGATCCAAGACATTTCTTCCAAAGTAAACTCTTCAATTTTCATAGTCTTCATCACCTGAAAATATAAGCCCAATTAATTATTAAATTAATCCCACAAATATTAAACAGGCACAAATCATCACCAACTCATGACTACCAGGCATAAGTACCCCAGGAATCACCCTGCCGCCATACAAACCTAACTGAAATAATCATAGGTGGCCTCAAACATACGTCATATACTGCACGTATTAATATTTATAGTGGTGTCACCCACGATATTAACCTAGCCGGCATGACGCAAGAGTAATCTAGGCGTCCCTAAATTACTCAAGAGGGGATAAATAATATTTTTCTAGAGGACTTAAAATATATTCTCATGACATCCCCACTTCTGAAATGACAATGTGCCTCCTTTCAACAGTAAAGAATATAGAAGAAGAAAAGAAAATGAAAACCAAGAATAAAGGGACAAAGGAAAAAGGTGGAAAGGAAAGGAAAAGGAGTATTGGAGCTAACATGTAACATATGGGAAAGCATGACGTAAAGAAACTATAAAAAATCATGTATCTCACTTGCAAAGATAGGTTAACAAAGGAATCTGAATAGGTAGATCAAAGAATTATCGTTGTGCACTAAATTTCACTGACAAGGGATTATTTGTTTATTCTGCACTCTAGGAGACCACTACCATGTGCTTGCCTTCATCACAGTTGGTTTTACATGATGTGGCTCCAAGGGTTTAAAGATTGGTAAGGCTCTGAAGAGGACATCACTATTTACATCCTAGCATGGGAGCATCAGGAGCCATAAAAACTAGTTAAATTACTTATGGCTCCTCTGAAGTTTATGTGTGGCAGAGGACCTTAGATAAAATTGCGAGGGTGGAAAAGCCATTCCTAGCTAAGGGGGGGAACTATGGATGGTAGAAACCATGAGGAAGAGCATGGATGCTGCACCAAATAGAGAGAGAAGATGGAAGACTGTGATAGGAACTTGTGCTTAGAGCTTTTGTTGAGGGTCTCTTCAAAGAGGATTTTGCTTCCATCTTTGTATATCTGAAGGAGAGCTCTTGGATTAGATGCATCATTTTATGACTATTATTAAAAATAATATTGAAGGTTCTGTGCCAACACAACTAATTTCATCTATGTATGCTAGATAAGATTGGGCTCAGTCTCAACCATCGGAACATATATTTTCTAGCCAATGGCATTGATAGTGATATTGATAGTTTTGTCTTTGGTTTCTAGAAACTAATGTAATTTTAGTACACAAAGCAAATGTGGGCTTGAAATTGAAATATTTCTTTGCTTCTTTTTCACAGGATAGATGGCACTTTTGGTGGAAGGACTCGGTGTCGAGGCTAATACCTTGGAAGAGTATATAATCCAACATGTTTATTTTATTAGTGAGGAGGAAGATGTAAGGACAACTAGAGAGGAAGCTTACATTAAACTTTATGCACCTAAAGATGATGCATCATACACTGTAAAGCCCATTTCTAGAGTAGCTAGTTCACAAGGGATTCTCTCAAGACCTACTAAAATATTCCAACAGGGTACTCCTCAGCTTCAGAGTATTCCTCTCATGGACCCAATGGTTACTTTGATGGGAAACCTTGATGGCACATTCTCCAATAGTTTCTCTGGCTTTAGAAGCATGTTTTTGGAAGCATGTATAGCAATGCTCAAGGTCAACAATTTGAAGCTTTTGCTGATGGGAAAAATGAAAAATGGGATGAAGGGAATCTACAAGGTGGGCACGAAGCAAGTGATTACCACTCTAAAGAAGGAATGGTTGGAGAAATGGATGAAAATCTAACAAGTCCTCTGATTTTGAGACACAACAGTCAATGGGAGGAAGGAGATCTATCTAGAGTTGATTCTAGCACTGGGACATCTGTGTTTAAGAATAGAAAAGCACTTTCATATATGGTATCTCAAAGTGTTGTATCAACCAGTGCAAATAGATCACTGTATTGGTAATCAAACTAAGGCTTGTATGATCAATTGTGGCTTATGAAATCAAAGACCGACGATGAATGCTGGAAAGCATAGCATTGAAATGCATTGAACAAACTACCATCCTTCTTTCGAAATCTTTCAAAGTGCTCTTCAAATTGAACAACATATGATTAGAAAGAAGAAAGAAGGCACGAACCTTGATGATGTTTGCTTGAATTGGATTCTTTGGTAGATGAAGGACTATCCTTTGATAGGAAGGGAAGAACTCTTCAATTCTCTAGTGATGTAAGCAAGGTGAATATGAGATTGCAAACTGGCGTGAAAAAGAATGAGATTGCAGTTGAAATTGCTCCCCTTGAAACAAAAAATTAGCACCCTTGGATCAATAGGAATCGAAGGGATGCCATTTGCCCACATGGTTCATTCTCCATCCAGGATTCCCAAATTGGACTAGGCTGGTCATGTAAAGAGCATTATTAAAAAATCATTTATGCTAAATGCTTGTGAAATGCAAAGATTTTTAAAAATATTGATGTGTGTGTGTGTGTTGTGCACATGCGTGCAAGCATTTGTGTATACTCTTGTACACGTGTATATATGTGTGCATGTGTGCATGCATGCGTGCGTGTGTGTACGTGCATGCGTGTGTGTACAATTGGACATGGTTTTTATTGTATGTGTTTGCATATATATACAAAGGGGGGGGGGAGAGGGGGTTTTCATACGGCATTTCCATGTTACAACATGCAAGCTAGATCGAGTTGTTTTACAAACCCTTATTCACATTTCTAGCATTGAGCTAGATCAAGTTGATGCTTTACAACCTGTATAGTCACACAACATTCAAATTATAAGCTAGATCGCATTTCCATGTTACAACATGCAGGCTAGGTCAAGTTGTTTTACAAACCCTCATTCACATTTCTAGCATTAAGCTAGATCAAGTTGATGCTTTACAACCCCTACAGTCACACAACATTCACATTATAAGCTAGATTGCATTATTGCTTTGTTTCATGGAGAGTGAGCCATAGCATTTCCTCTACAAATCTCTTCTTTACTTATTCAATAGATCACCATTTGCAACTACTTTCATGTTGTGCTTGCTTGTCTCATCATCACCATCACAAAAAATGCAAGAATTGGATGGCTATTAGAAAGTGTGGTTGCACTACACTATCTTACGTATTCATGCTCATTCCGTTGCTGGAATTGAATGACTCAAAATGGAGCAGGTCCCTATTTTTTAGCATCAAATTCATGTGAGGACTATTAGGTGATCTATGGACGCAAGAGGGAGAGAGAGCCATCACGCAGAGTGAGAATTCTAGCAACAACCAGTCGAAAGACTGATTCGAAGGGAGAGGCCACATATTTATCTTTTTTGATGTCGGTGTAGAAAATTCCATACTTTCATTTTTTTACCCCCTCTTTCTTCGTCCCCTCTTTCTTTGCCCTCAACTAATTTCGTGATTTTATGATTTCTTCAATCAAAGGGGACATATTGCTCCTTAAGAAATAGAATCTATTACATATGAAGAGGAGACACAAAGCATAGTCCTACCACTTGCCCCCTTCCATGTCATCACCCGAGCATGGCTACAAACACATGACACTTCCATGGCTAAAAAATCAGAAGAATTGACTTCCAAAAGCTAGGTCTTGCTTGAATCTTCATTTTCCACAATCTTTCCATTTGCAACCATCAACATGAGTGCATTTTCTTCACCTTGAATCTTGTATCTTTCACAAATCACTTGCCAAGTACTTCTCCAAACATGCTTGGGAACTCTCTACTTCAGTTTATGTGAGTTAATTTAATCATAATTTTGATATGTTGATTCTGTTTGTTCCCCATGCTGATTTTTTGATCCTCAATGCCCAATAAGCACCCTGGGTCTGCGGATTCTCTATAACTCTATATGCAATAATCTAATGTTGGGACATATCAACAAATTACTATACTCTACGAGACACATATTAGCATTAGATGCTCATATCAGGTGTGTAGTACACTAGAGTCACGAAGAAAGGTTTGTGGTCTACTAGACATATCAGCTCATATCGACGAAGTGTAATACATTAGAGAAATATTGAAGAAATGCATTTTTAGATTTTTTTCATTGAACAAACCGTTAACCCTTATGGCCAATGCCCATCGATCAGAAGATGACTATTGTTTGAATATACAACTAGCATATTTCCCTTTAGATTGAAGCTATGTTTCTTAAACAACCTTGATTTATTGCTTTCATAGCATTTTGTTGTCTTTCAAACCTTGCTATATGCATTTCCAGTATCAATTTGCTTGAACATGCTATGAGTTTTACTCTCTACTTTTCTAAATGAAAATGGATGTAAAGTGTTTGCATAATGAATTTTGCTATTTGAAAATTTAATATTTCCTCTAATGAGGATGAAAAATTAACAAGCTCTTTGGCTAGGTATGTAGGTAGTTGTTGACTGCATTGATAGTCCTCAATATATGAGGGACAACGTGAGATGAGTGTGAAAGAGAAGAAGAAGAAGAAGAGCAATTTTAATGTTGCAGGAATTTTCCCAAGAGACCTCATGGATTGATCCGACAGGAGTTGAACACAAAGAGACACAGAGAGTAGGCAAAATAAGAGTGTTATTGCGGAATAAGAATGTTGTTGTATTGCATGATTGAGTGATTACATCCATGTAAAGCTCTGTAAGGCTATTGCGATTTTTGGGAAGCGGAAAAAGTAGTTGGTGTCGTGGTAGAATAGGTACGAGCATAAAATACTATGTAGGTGATGATTGGCATAGCTGCACTAATAACTTAAGTCTTAGAGGTTCCAACATTAAAGTACGCGTGCTAAGCTAAGTGCATCAAATTGGCACTACGAAGCAAACATTGAAAATGGTATTAATCTACGGTCTTCATCTGGTTCTCAACAAATGATTTGTATTTGCAGCTTACGTTGGGCTTATTAGGAAACCACAACAACATAGTCCGTTGCGCCTGTGTGGTCATGGGCTGAAGGAATTATGAGCAAAGTCTCATGAAAGAGGATAACCTTTTTGTGACACTACCAAGGTACAATTTTTTGATTTTGCACATTGCAGTTGGAAGATGGGTTAATGCAAGCTTCTTATATTTCAATCTAGCCATCAAAAGATGCCTTGGTGTCAAATGTAACATTAACTCGGCTACAATGTGTAGCTTGTACTTTCTTTTTGTCAAATAGTGCAAGGCAAGCCTTTTGTGGAAGTACAATTGAGAACAAACTCATGTTTTGGTTTTCTAAATAAGTTTTTGCATCTTTCCCCCTGCTCGAGCCTCATACTTCTAAAATTATCAATTTTGGTCGTATATGATATGCTTTTTGTGTGCCATAGCTTGTTTTTTGCCCATTGTTTATG
The DNA here is from genome assembly GCF_041138505.1 of Cibotium barometz. Taxonomy (NCBI): domain Eukaryota; kingdom Viridiplantae; phylum Streptophyta; class Polypodiopsida; order Cyatheales; family Cibotiaceae; genus Cibotium; species Cibotium barometz. Next base: position 40,943,508 of record NC_141076.1, read on the forward strand.
GTATCCAATTACAAAGGACTCTCGGATTGCAAATAGAGGGGAATTGCACTTGCTAGTTTCACTTTTACAGAGATGGAAGGAATTGAAGCTATTTTGCAAATCTACTCATCTTTAGCATTGCTACACCCCAACACTCATAGCAAAGGAGCTGCTATAGTGTGCCCGAACGATCATTGTAAAGACAATTCTCAAGACTAGAAGCTTAATGTACCATGCTTGAGCCTCATACTTCTTGAATTATCAATTTTGGTCATGTATGATATGCTTTTTGTGTGCCATAGCTTGTTTCTTGCCCATTATTTATGGTGTCCAATTACAAAGGACTCTCGGATTGCAAACAGGGGGGGAATTCCACTTGCTAGTTTCACTTTACGGAGATGGAAGGAACTAAAGCTATTTTTGCAAATCTACCAATTCATCTTTAGCAATGGTACACCCCAACACTCACAGCAAAGGAGTTGCTATAGTGTGCCCGAACGTTCATTGTAAAGACAATTTTCAAGACTAGAAGCTTAATGTACCATGCTCGAGCCTCATACTTCTTGAATTATCAATTTTGGTCGTGTATGATATGCTTTTTGTGTGCCATAGCTTGTTTCTTGCCCATTGTTTATGGTGTCCAATTACAAAGGACTCTTGGATTGCAAATAGAGGGGAATTTCACTTACTAGTTTCACTTTATGGAGATGGGAGGAACTGAAGCTATTTCTGCAAATCTACCAATTCATCTTTAGCAATGCTACACCCCAACACTCATAGCAAAGGAGTTGCTATAGTGTGCCCGAATGATCATTGTAACGGCAGTTTTCAAGACTAGAAGCGTAATGTATCATTTGTTCACGAAAGCATGTAAATATTAATATGGTTTCAATTTTTTGTCATGACTTTCCAAAAAAAAAAAAGAAGTTTTCTTACTTATACATGTTTCTGCTTGAGAGGTTTGAAATTTGTTGACGCATTAAGGGCCTCTCCTTGTTCCAAATGACCGAACTCCTTTAGAGAGGGTTAACGTGATATGCAAGTTACCTAATGAAAATTTGTAGTGCCATATGATGTAAGGATATGTGTTGGAGTGATGATTTACTTTTTTTGCCGACATATGCCAAAATCTATGGCTTTGACCATTTCAGATCACATCTCAATCAAAAATATGAGAAAACCCAGGTTATGGGTTCGAACCCTGCTGGCTACCCCGATTGATGTGCCTTGCCCCTGATTTGTGTGGGATAAGGGGGGTCCCATGGGTACTAAGCCCGTCTCTTCTCTAATGCCAACTTTTTTATAAAAAAATGTGAGAAAACGATGCACTTTCTTTTTCTTTTTTTTTTGTTGGTATTTTTACAATGACAAAGTTTTGGTGAGAGTTTGATTTTTTTGTTTTTTGGGCTTTGCCACGGGTCAGTAGAAGATTTAAGAAATAGAATAGAAAGAAGAAGAAGCTTTCTTGCATTACACGCAACTTTGACTTTAGTGCCCTTGGACACAGGAAGCTAAAAGGACACAGAGGTAGGTTCCCTCTAATGAAGGGGGCCTAGTCCTGGACATCAGGGAAGCCCATGGGCATGGATATGGCCGAGAAAGTATGGGGGCCCAACATTAATAAATGTGAAAAGTTGGGCAAGTATATAAACTAACAAATTGTAATTCACGGCATCTAATCATTTGACTAATGAAATCATACTTTCTTGGAGCTCCAAGCTTCCATGGCTATGGTGGTACTCCCTTGAGTGCATGTGGTACTCCATTATGAGTGTATTTTCTTTCTCTCTCTCCCCATCACTATAGGGTATCAGAGCCATGTCTTTGATCCATTTTGATCTTAGATTTAAGAAAATTTGAGAGATTATTGGAATTCTTTATTTTCTTGATCTTTCTTAAGTTTCTTTGAAAATTTTATTTACTTTCTTGATTTTCTTGATTTCTTGATTAAGAAATGGGCATGCTGGAAATCTCTTTGATTTTTAGTTGTTCTAAGCTTTGGGGGGGGTATGATGATTGTGGGATGCTAGAAATCTCTTTGATTTTTAGTTGTTCTGAGCTTTGGGGGGGGTATGGGACACCGTGGACCAAAAATTTGGCGTAGTCACTCCAAAATCTAAATGGCATAACCAAATTTGGGGGATTTTTTGCTAATCATGATTAACCTCCTTAATCAAAATATTTTCTACTGTATTCTTTTCCTTAGATCTCAAGATCTTATGAGCTTAAATCTTTAATGGAATGCCAACCAAATCTTGGGGGTTTGGTTGAAGATAATCAAGGCTATATAGCAAGCTATTCTCTTTCAAAAGAAGAAAGATGGAACGTTAAGACTCTGTACAGAGGATTGAACCAATTAACAATTAAAAATAAGTATCCTATTCCTAGGATTAATGAACTTCTGGATCGGTTAAGTGGGACGACCCAAATGTTCACAAAGATAGATAGCAAATCCAGGTATTACCAGATCAGAATCAAGGAGTAGGACATCCCAAAGACAGCATTCAATACTCGCTATGGGCATTATGAGTTCACAGGCATGCCGTTTGGTTTGACTAATGCCCCGGCGACATTTAATCGTCTTATGCAGGATATTCTCAGAGAATACTTGGATGATTTTGTTCTTGTCTTCTTTAATGATATCTTGGTATACTCAAAGAATGCTGCAGATCATGAAGATCATGTGCGCAAGGTCCTGGAAATCCTAAGGAAACACCAGGTTTTTGCCGTGTGAGCCGTCTTTTGAACACTCCTCTCGCCAGCTCTGTTGCAACCGAACTTCCCTTAGAAAAACACATATACCAAATGCTCCCTCCAGCATTATGGCCTAAGACAGTCCTTTAAGAAAATAGGGTTTCTATGCAAGTTTTCAGTTTTGATTTTCTTTTGAATACAATGAGTATATCTTAATTCTGTATCCCAAGACTTCTAGATCACAGCTCTGGATTCCCAAGTAGAATTCCTCGAATTCTGTAATCTTTATCCTCAGATCAAAATCAAAGGTCTCAATTTAATTTTAGATTCAGTGGGTGATTTGATTGAATTTTCCTGAACTGGTCACATCGTCTTTTCTTGAAACTGACAAAGGAGATTAAGTTGTGGTCATAGTCTGATTCAAGGCTCGAGTCTGGAATGGTTCTCCCTGAACTATCTTTCTCGAAGGGTAATATTTCAATTACTACTTTACTGAATTTTATTCATTGAGTATTTTGCTTACTGAATTCAAAACTAAACACGTATTCCTATGAGGAATAAATTAATCATTTATCTAAAATTTTGACTTCGATAGATCTTCTCAATTTTCTTATTACCATCCTCGAGAATATGAAACAGTAGAATTTTCTTTCATAGAGTATTTACTTATTCATTTACCAATATTCATGGGATTAAAACAATGATTAAAGAGAACTCTCATTTTGATATTAAAAAAAAATCTGTATGCATCTATTTATGCATAAAATCCAACTTCTATGGAAATAACACTTTTATATTAAAAAAATCCTTTTATACATCTATTTATGCATAAAAATCAATTTTGATGAAACTAACACTTTTATAATAAAAAAATTCTTTTATGCATAAAAATCCATTTTGATGAAAGTAACACTTTTATAATAAAAAGTATTCTTTTATGCATCTATTTATGCATAAAAATCAATATTGATGAAAGTAACACTTTTATAATAAAAAAAATTCTTTTATGCATCTATTTATGCATAAAAATGGATGTGGATGAATGAGATGAGATGTGTATAAATGAGGTATGATGTGGATAGAAGTGATGTGATATAATGGTGAGATGAGAGTGAATGTGATGTGATATAGGATGTGAATCGGGATAGATGTGAATGAATGGGATGTGAGGTAAAATGAATGAGATGTGATGTGAGTGAATGTGATGTGGTCTGAATGGATGAGGTGTGAGTGAATGTGATGTGGTCTGAATGGATGAGATGTGAATGAATGTGTTGTGATGAGATGTGGATATGGGTAGATGCGAGTGGATGAGATCTGATGAGGATAAATTGAGGAAAGATGTGATGAGATGAAAATGATGTGATTGGATGAGAATAAGAATACTTGTGAAATGGTTGTGGAATTAATTAATGTGGTTTGATGTGAAGCAATGTGGAAAGACAAGAGTTTGTTATAGAAACTGTATTTTTGAACTATTTTTAAATGACTGTTTTATGTCAAGAATGCTCGAGAAGCATTTTGACCGCCCTGTGAATGAGGTCGTGGAGACCTAATCTGATAAAGTTGCAACAGCTAACGGAGAGTGAGCTTCCAGTATGGTGGATGAGGAACCAAGGAAGTGACCTATGAGTGAAGCGCTAGGTCACCTGCATAGGATCCTAGAGGGTGCTGATGACCATATGGTGATCGGGCTCTAGGTCATCGACGATACCCACACGTGCATCTTGGAAGATATTGGAACAAGGAGGAAGAGTTGTTTTCTGAATTCGGACATGGATCTGGTTGATTGACCTTGCTGGTCCTCAATGGATGAGTCCATGGCTGTTTTATATGGATCCATTGGTTGATCTTACTGATCTTCACTGGAGATTCCATTTTTGATATGTGAATATATTATCGGTTACTACTATGAGCTAAGAACTATCGAAAAGGCCCCTAAGTGGATAGGTGGTGAGCTTTGTGGTTGCCAATGATGCCTTAGGTACACGGATGAAGGAATGATTGGAAATACAGATTCAACCACTGGAGATTTTGAGGATTATGATCAGTGACACAATGGTTTCATTAAAAGATTTTTTTTAAAAGATGGCTGATTCTGTGAAAAAGGCAATTTCATATTGGGTGTGTAAGTGGTGTGACTAGTTTTAAGTTTGTATGAATATCCGGCTAGGGGAGCTGGGAACTCTTTTCCCTGGTAACCAGGACAAAACCTAACCAAATTCTTAATTGGATCCCATCACTATAGTGGTTGGGCAGGTGGCTAACCCACGGGACTGGATGGGGTTAGGCTGGACTGATGGATCCCTAAATTGAGACTCAATTTTGTTATGGTACAATAGATGAAGTAAATCCCAGACAAAAATTATTCTATGGAAAAGAATCAACGGCTGTGCCTCTCAACAACATGAGGAAAACAGCATTGGTCTCTATGATCCAAGTGCAATCTTTTTCCTGATCTGACTATGGGACTTACGAGTTCGGTCAGATTAGTTCAATAAGTTAAAGCTTTTGACTATGTTAGAGAAAAATTTTTCCTGGAGGAATCGCCCGTGCTTTCCGGGCAAGGGAAGTTTTTTCGGGTTCCGGTTTTGGAAGAACCGATGGATTAGTCTCTTGTCCGGATATCCATGGTGGGTGAGGCCCCGAGTGTGGGACCCTGACCCGTGCAAGAAGTGCTACTTCCACTGCTAGCACCCTTGAATTCGTTGCGCGGTGGGGACAAGGATCTTACACATTTCAACGTAAGGACTGATCACCGAGTACTCAAATTCTTCCTAACCCAACAAAACCTTTCTCCAAAGCAAAAGAGATAGCTTGTTACCTCACAAAATTTTGATTTCGAGATCTCTTACATGGCGGGAAAGGATAATGTTGTAGCAGATACACTTTCTAGAATGTGGGCTTGCACTATACATTCATTTTGGAGGTGCATTATGATTGTATTCATGAGATATAAGAGGAGAATTTGGTGGATGACATGGCTGGGCATGGCTGGTCCAATGTTTGATAAATTATAGCAAGGGTTATGTGATGAATATCCACATTTTGAGGTGCACAATGGGTTGCTTTGGTACAGGAAAAAGGTCTATTTGGTCCCTCACTCATCCTTGAAGCTGAAAATCCTAAAAGCGATGCACTCTTCACTAATGGGGGTAATTTGGGAGTGTTCAAGACCTATGATAAGATACGGAAGAGTTTCTTTTTGAAAGGAATTTGGAAGGATGTGCATGACTATGTGCAAAAGTGTTTGCCTTGCCAACAAAACAATGATCCCAACCAATTGCCAGGAGGATTGTTGCAACCATTGCCTATTTTGGAAGGCAAGTGGACACCCATAGCCATAGATTTCATTACCAAGCTGCCCACCACTACTAAGCAAGGGTGGAATAACATCTGTGTGGTAGTGGATATATTGACAAAAGCGGCTCATTTCATACCTGAAAAGGTGAAATATACAACTTCTTTGGTGGCTCAACAATTTATGGATCACGTGTTTAGGCTGCATGGAACGCCTAAGCAAGTGGTGAGTGATAGGGATGCCAAGTCCATGAGACATTTTTATAAGAGTGTCTTTTATTCCATGGGGACTACACTCACCCCAAGTACCGCCTACCATCCACAAAGGGATGGCCAACAAACCGAGAGGGTGAACAAGTGGCTAAAATCTATTTGAGATACTATTGTTATGACACCCAAGCTTCATGGGATAGATGGCTCCACTTAGTTGAATTTTGTCATAACAACACCTATCACATGAGTATTAATATTTCTCCATTTGAAGCCATGTATGGGTATAAGGTGCATGTACCTTCTATTTCATTCAATGAGGAAAAGGTGAACCCTCAAGCCAAAGAGGAGATTGAGAAGATGTGTGCAATATAGCAAAGGTGCAAGGATAACATGGCTAAGGCACAAAATCAAATGAAGACATATCACGAGATGAGTCAAGAAAGAATGTGGAGTTCAAAGAAGGGGATTATGTACCCTTAAGAATCCCTAAGTCAAGGTATGCTTCATTGAATGGAGAAACCAATACAAAGCTTTCTCATCACTTTTATGGACCTTACAAGTTGTTGAGAAGAATTGGTGAGGTTTCCTACCAATTGTTGTTACCTTCTACCACCCCCACGAGGATCCACAATGTGTTTCATGTATCACATTTGAAGAAGTATGTGGTACCTAAATTGGAAGTGATTGATGAGTTACCTCCTATGGATGAAGAGGGAATGATTCACTATTTGGTAGAGAAGGTGACACTTGGTTGAGGTGGTTCTCAGCCTGAAGATGACCCTTGATCTTCACTTTCCACCTTGTCCTTGGCTCGGATTGGTTGTCTCGGCCCTTGAACCTTGGCACTTGCAAAGAATATGAGATGATTTATGCTAGAGACGGAATGGCTGTATATTTATGAACTCCATATGCTGGTCACTTTTAAGTTTTGCACTTCATGTACATATATGTCAACGTGGCATCCACATGCGGGATGCACATGACATCGTGGTTTGCTTAACTTGACGGAAGCTGTACAACCTCCAAATAGTCTATCGATAATGCCAGATAGTCTCTTCATAGAAGGTCTTGTCAAGTCAAACTGCTTTATTCGTTCCTCAGTCCTAAAACTTCATGAGAAACTGACACTCTCTTCAACCGGAGCCATGCTTAAAATGGTTCAAAAGGAACTGTCGTGGGACCATCGCTTCGGCTTCGTCGATAATATCTGGTTTCGGTACATCTTGGACATCTAAGAGAGAAGGTCCGGCATAGTGCATTAACCAAGAGACATGAAACACATCATGCATAGTCCAACTAGAAGGTAACTTCAACTTCATGAACACCTCGTTTTTTGAAACCCTAAAATGACAACTTTGGGCATTGCATGCCCACTTGTTTCAACCTTTGTTTATAATCTTGAGACATACTTGAATTTCACATTCCTTATGTCCTTGTTGTTTGCCTGCAGAGTATAGATCTCTTGTGCTTTGGTGAACTTGTCCTTTACAATCGTAGTAAGACTCCATCAATTGATTAGCATGGAGAATTGAAGACAAGGTCTTGGTCAACAATGACTAGAACGGTCTTCCAAACGTCACCTCATATGGAGTCTTGTCAATAGCTGAAGAAAATGAGTTATTAAAAAACTGCTTGAACCAAACGTAGATATTGTTTCCAATTACCTTGTTGATCACACTTCAGCATGTCAGATGCCAATTGATTGTAAGTATGTCAACTTGGCCATCTATTTGTGGATGGAATGCATTGAAAAAATTCAACTTAGTGTCGAAATTATTGGAACAATGCCCTCCAAAAATGCCTAGTGAACTTGGCATCATGATCTGATACAATGGTCCTAAGAATGCCACCAATTCGGTATCAATATCAGATAAGCAATTTGGCAACATCTTTGATAGTAATATTAGTTTTGCAAAATGAATAAGCACAACAAACTTGCTAAAATGATCAACAATCGTCAACATTGTGTGTTACACTTACTTGGATTGGGAGGCAAATGTAGCATGGGCCGAGCTAGGACCATGTGAAACAATGAAGCCTTTCTTTAAACCTGAGTTTAGTGAGTCTTTAGTAATCCTTTAAAATAGCATACATGAATCTGAAAGAGATGTAGTAGAGACGACACCAGATGGGGTCCCAAATTACCCCACTGAAGGGCCTCCCCTGTATGCAATTATTTCTTCTTCTGAACTATATACAAGTTGAACTATGTCCACAAGACTGAGTGGACAAACTAATTGACTGATCGCCAAACGCAAGGCCAAAGCGACCAAACGTTGGGCAGAACTGTCCATAAGCTTTAGGTGGCTATGATGGCATCTTTGAGAGAAATACGCCGGCCTGAGACTGAGGGTAGGTGTGTTGAATAATCCTAAAGAGACTAAGCTTCTTTGCCTTGGGCTGAGAGCACAAGTATGGTTGTAGGTATCCACATGCAAGAGCCTAGGCATACATGCTTGATTTCTGATGATAATGTCTGATTTGTACCTGCATATTTTGGGATTGAACCTTTTTTATATGCCCACATGATGCAAGTCAGTTGTCTCCTAGAGCCTGTTGGCTAGCAACAAATGCCACGATTAGGAAAAAATGCTTAGTCAGCTGCATTAAATGTCCATGACTAGCTGGCATGGTTGGTCGGCTATGCGTATACTGGTTGGGTGGCTAGTTGGCTGGTCGAGTGGCTACTAGATGTGGCCGACTGAGGCTCAAGTCCACAAGGACCTGGCCGATTGCTCATTAGTCTCCAAAAGGCTGTTGGCTAACCTTAAAGGGTGGCTAGAGATACTAAGTACCCCTTGCAAGGCATTGCCCAAGTTAGGGTTGCCTTGGGGCTAGCCTTAGGGCTTGTCCCCTTCTACATGAAATGCAACTACATGCTTCTAATGCATCTACTGCTATGGGGGCTGACATCTACATGCACTTGAATGATTAACACTTATATAATGGTTAAGAGGATTGACTTGACACTCTAAGGCTAGGAGACTAACCTATGTAGCTCGTGCCTGACATGTCCCACTGGGCTCGCAAAGGGATCGCGGCATACGGTAAAATTATCCTAAAAGGTACTACTTCTATACATTATTCTTGCACTGTTGATGGCCAATTTATCACCATATACGATAGTGCATGGGTGCACGTCACACTCCCTCTCCTGCTTAGCTTGGCGGCAGGTTCATAGCTTTGAGATAGTCTGTCAAAACTGGGGATACTAGAGGAAGAATTCTTCATCTAGCCAAATGGCTCCATGGGTCCCTCGATCTTTGAACTTTGCATAAGATAGGTGAAGACGTCGTCCAAAACCGTGCTTCCAGTGATGTAGAAGGATCTGCTGGCTCTATCACCTCTACTTCATCAACCATTTCTAACTGTTGCTCTTCTGGAACATTTTGCAATGAAGGTCCAATATAAGAGTTGAACCAAGAGACATGAAAGACGGTGTGCATCGTCCAACTGTTTGGCAATCTGAGTTTCATGGCAACATTGCTTATCTTCTTGATGATGGAAAAGGACAAAAACTTCTGAATGCCAACTTTGGACATCGCTTGCCCACTTGCTTGAGTCTTTGCTTCATGATCCTTAAATATACCCATTCACCTTCTTTGAAATTGACGTCTCTTCAGGACTTGTTTGCATGTCTGCCTATAAGCCTCCTGAGCTTTGGTAAGACACTCTTTGACGGACTCAATGATGGCTGAAAAAGTTTTTGTCATCTTGTTGGCTTTCAAGGAAGTAGAGATCATCCTTGTGATAAGGGATGAAAATCTTCAATCAAAGGATGTCTTGTATGGAGTTCTGCCAACACTGAATGAGTGAGTGTCATTGAGAACATTAGGAATTTTTTGGACCCAAAAAGGGCCTCCTAAGGATTCCTAATTTTAAGGGATTAGAGCTTAAAAAGCTGGGCTTAAGGGAGACAAAGGCTATAATGACCCCTATTTTTTGCCTTGCCACATCAGCCATACCCCTCTAGTTTAACTTTTTAAAGGGAATATTCTCATACTCTCTCTCTTACTTTTTGACTTTTCTCATACTTTCTCTCATACTTTTTGAATTTTTTATCTTCACTTTCTATAAATTGAATCTTTCTTGTCAGTTTGAAATCTCCTTTCTCATTAACTCCCACCATATCTCCCTTCCACATCAGCAAAACATTCTCGTATTTAGGTGGGCCCCAAAAAGTTAAAAAAAATATTTTTTATTTTTTTACATTTTGAGGTGGAAAAAACACCACCCAACCAATATGTAAGATGAAAATAATTTTTTCCCTACAAAAAGCTTGTAATTCAAGGGTCACATCACAGAAGCCTGTCAGGAGCCAGTACATCCATAACTAATTGTCAGGTCCCCACAACCCCATAAACATAACTAACTGTCAGGTCCCCACAACCCCATCAACATAATTAACTTTCAGATCCCGAAATTATGGGGACCCCAAAAATTAAATGTAATTTATTGATGAAAAACTCCATGTTAGTATATTTGTATATCAAAAATATCATTTTTTACTTAGAAAAATAGATTTGTGTTAAACCTATAACAACAAAGTCTCTCTCTCTCTCTCTCTCTCTCTCTCCCTCCCCCTATGAGGATCTCTCTGCTTTAGCTTCTTCCTCTGCTTCGCTATGGAGCCTTTGCAAGATGTGTGTGTAGCCCCTTTTGAAGCTAGAAAATGGAAGGTTGATTTACACATTCGTATTCCTAAAGAGTATGGTAGCTCTAAAAAAACCCATCCTATTGATGCACAATCTGTCCAAGCTCGTAGGATAGCTAAGGAGAAAAATGTAGATCTTTGGGTTAATGGGTATCTCTATCCAGTTGACCCTCCATTAAGAGGCAAGCCCTCCTTTTTCTGCAATTGATCATCTTTTATGCAATTTGTTGGTGAAGGAGAGCTTGGCTTGTTAGGATACTGTAGAATATTAACTACAAGTGGAGCTTGGCAAACCCATATTCTCCAATCTCAATTGCAAGCATCACAATTCAGCCTTTTACAATGTCAAGAAGGACTTAAAATGTCATCAGATAAAATGAAAGAGATCCTCGCAGAGAATGTGGAGAAGGATGCAAAGATTCAAAGGCTAAAGGAACTTATCAAATGACTCAAAGCAACGCCAAATGGTGCGCGTGAACGCAAAAAAGACATTAGCTGGTATAGAATCTCTTGTGTTTAAAGGTGGAGCACGGAAGAAAAGGATTCGTACAACAAAGTAAGTAACATAAACTTTCATTATGCACTCAGTGATTTAAACAAAATAGTCATGATTTGTGTTTTGCCAGGAATTTTCTGCAAAAGAGGTGTGTGGTTCTAATGAAGAGGGATGGAAGGATTCGGTCAAAGCCATTCTGAATACCGAGGATATTCTCTCAATTATTACTGACCCTCATCATCCTAAAATACGCCAAGCTGTTGTCAGTAATGTAGTGAGCGAGATTACCACCTCCATCGATTCTTCATCATTAATTCAACATGCTTATGATGCAGCTGGAATCAGCATGAAAGGGTACCAAGCAATCCGTCACGTTGTAAAAGATGCATTTCTAAGACAAGGAATCACTGGCACTTTATTTCCTACACTCAAGGTGATTCGCAATGTCAAGCGTATCAATAATGATGATGTGCAGCGAGCTATAGGACAACTTTATCACGTTGAGGGCACACTAACATTAGAAGACATAGGGTCGAGCAAAAAGAAAATCAAGACAACAAGTACAGAATTTCACTATGATGTTTACAATAACATCTTTGTTCATATTGAGAGACTACAACAAGCTATGGTGAAGTTCTATGGTCTTTCACCAGAAGGTGAGGACTTGCAATTACTACTATTCATGTTTTTCAGTAGAAAATGAAGACGATTATTTTGTTTTGAATATTGTAAATTACCATTTATTTGCAGTTTTGGGAAGCACACTTTCATTTGTGCTCAAGCTAGATGAGTGCCAAATTGTGAAAGGTCATAATCTGGAGCATATGAGCATTACGCTCATGAATGAGGCCATGATCTGTGCATGGGAAAATACTACCAAACCAAGTTTTAGTGTGCAATCTGAGAAAGAGGTCTGGTGGCTTGGTGCACTGGAGGTACCAAAGGAGACACATGAGGTATTGACATGGATGTTTGAAAGGACTCCTTGGATAACAGATGTAATCAAAAAGAAAATTGATGGTCAACTTTTAGGTGTAGAAAACATAGGAAAGTTCAAGGTGGATTGGCATCTTGGGGGAGATTTGAAGACAATTAAATGCATGATAGGTTGTGAGGCACGACATCAAGATGGCCTTGTCCATATACTGCAATGCTCACATTGATATTCCTAGGTAGAAAAAGACAAATGGAAAAGGTATATAGAAGGTTGGTTCTTTTGGGAAGGATGCCTTAAAAGGTCCCAAGAAAGGGAAGAAGCAACAAGAAGATGCAGTAGATCCAACCGAGCCAACTGATGATAAAGATGAGGAACAACCAAATAATGCAAGATGGGTGGAAGGTGTCATGTCTTGTGATATGCTAGGAGAACCAAACAGGAATTCAAATTGGAGCCCCATCATTAATTTTCCACTAAAGAATATTCACTTTTGCACACTTCATGCATTTATGAGAATCTTTGATCGATTGTTTAAGTGCCATATCGATTATGCATTCACAGTGCCTACACAAGAGAGGAAAGTTACATCCCTTGGGTAAATTAGAGCATCTTTTGAATTCTCTGGGCTGCCATGACGGAAACGTGAAAATTGAAGTGAATAAACAGGCCTCTAGTATGTCATACGAGGTTGCTCAAAAGGTCTCCCATGACTGGATCAAAGGCAAGGAGATTTTTGGTTGGAGAAGCCAACAAACATAGAGAATTCAAAAAAGACATGGGGACTCTAGAGAGACCTGTGTGCAATCGCCACAAATATAGATTGTCCAATGCCAGCTCTTGTAAATATGCACAAACAGCTTTGGATAAATTTGAATAACATGGTTCACATCATGAATCAAAGTAGCACAACTGCCCAAGAACAAGCATCATTCCAACAGCATATCATAGAATTCACCAAAAGTGTGCTAGGTGCTTGGGGAGAGAGTAAAGTAACACACTATATGGTAAGTTGTACAGTAAAAAATAAACTGGTGTTTTAATCTTGACTTTTTCTAATTAAATTCTATTGTCATGTGTACAGCACATAGTTTATGTGCATGGTGCATATTTCATGATGAACAATATGGATCGCTCGACATGTGGAGTACCCAACGGATGGAGAAATCACATATTATAAAGCAAGAGGGGTTTATTTCAAAAATACAAGACATGGAGGTGGAGCTTCTGCAAGAGAAACACGTACAAACTATCTACAAGAGATGTTCAATTGGTTTTATCGCACAACCTTTGGAAGGGTATTGGTTAGGGAGTGGGCCCAACAATCTAAGCTTGCGCAAGAGGCACGCAAGGCTGCAAAAAGTCATGCTCGGCTTGAATGGTTGCAGACCAATGCTCCCCATAGGCAAGGTGCTTGGCATGCACGAATGAGGAGACAAGGGAGGCGTTGGGTTGTGCACGCACTGGCATAAATCTAGACGTAATAAGGCTAAGAAAATAAGCTTAGTTAGGTTTTTTTACCCCTTAAAAACACTATTAATAGTTCCTTCTCTCACTTCATTTTCATTTCACTTTTTTAGAGAGCTTGAGCTCAAGATCTACGTAGACACCCACATAAGGATACCAGCACATCACCGCGTTAGCATAGTCATACATGGATATGGCACGCACCAAGAACACTGCACGTGTTACCATGCCCTCACAAAACACAGTGCAAGGCACCCAACGACCACATACTAGTGGCGACACCACGGAAGAGATTGACCCATTGGATTCTAGGACACGCCCAATGAGATCACCAGAGTCCACCCTCCTCCCCATAGCAACACCAGTGCACACACACATGCAGGCCCTTCTAGTGGGAGCAAGCGTGTGAAGAAGACCCCATAATGCAGCCAGCCCAGAGATCAAGACAGAGAGGCCGACTGAGTTGTTGATGATAAGAAGAGCCCCTTTCTCTTGCACAGTGAAGGATATTACGATATAGAACAGAGTTCCGTGTGCAGGGGATTGCCCTTGAAGCATTGCAAGAAGCCTCCGCCGAGGCTTACCTTGTTGGGCTTTTTGAAGACACCAACCTCCTTGCAATACATGCAAAGAGGATTACCATATCTACTAAGGACATGCAACTAGCTCAGCGCATTCGAGGCAAGCGAGACACGATCTACAGATCTTAGATGTTAATCTTTTTTTTGAAGCAACTCTTTTGTTTCAAACCCCCCTTTGTAACAAGCCTATCTTGCTTTCATTTGTAACCTTCTGATGATAATTAAAATTTTAAGGTTCTCTTACAATGTCTTGGTGTCATTATGTTTGTTTAACATGGAGTGTCTATCATGTGCCAGTTTGTCACCCAAGGCATCAGAAATGCTCCTAGAAGACTGAGGAAGCTGTGCCAAAATAGTGCGAATTTGGCCTCTGCAACGACGATGTAGACTCAAAATTCGCACTGTTCGGGCACTTCTCCCCTAGCCACTCAGGATAATTTCTGATGCAATTATAATGAAGTTGAGCACACTAATTGTTAGAAACAGTAGTTTATAAGATAATTTCTGATGCAGTTATAATGAAGTTGAGCACACTAATTATTAGAAACAATAGTTTATAAGATAATTTTTGATGCAATTATAATGAATTTGAGCATACTAATTGTTAGAAATAGTAGTTTTATAAGATAAAAACACCTTTAATCATATGTAAAAATATAGTGTTTATCATCCAATGCATCAGAATTGCTCCTGGAGGACTGGGGAAGCTATGCCAGAACAGTGCCAATTTAGGCTCTGCAGGGGCAGTGCAGGCTCAAAATTTACAAGGTTCTTGCACTGCTCCCCCAGCCACTCAGGATCATTTCTGATGCATTTATAATGAATTTGAGCACACTAATGCATTTATAATGAATTTGAACACACTAATTGTGAGAAATAGTAATTTATAAGATAAAAATACCTTTATTCATGTGTAAAAATATAGTGTTTATCATCCAATGCTTCAGAATTGCTCCTGGAGGATTGGGGAAGCTATGCCAGAATAGTGCGAATTTAGGCTCTGCAGCGGCGGTGCATGCTCAAAATTCGCACTATTCTGGCACTGCTTCCCTGCCACTCAGGATCATTTCTGATGCATTTATAATGAAGTTGAGTACACTAATTATGAGAAACAATAGTTTATAAGATAAAAACAACTTTAATCATGTGTAAAATTATATTGTTTGTCATCCAGTGCATCAGAATTGCTCCTGGGAGGACTGGGGAAGCTATGCCAAAATTGCTCCTGGGAGGACTGGGGAAGCTATGCCAGAACAGTGCGAATTTAGGCTCTGCAGGCGGCGGTGCAGGCTCAAAATTTGCACTATTCTAGCACTGCTCCCCCAGCCACTCAGGATCGTTCTGATGCATTATTTTGTGTGTGTGTGTATGAGAAACAATAGTTTATAAGATAAAAACAGCTTTAATCATGTGTAAAATTACATTGTTTGTTATCCAATGCATCAGAATTGCTCCTAGAGGACTGGGGAAGCTATGCCAGAATAGTGCGAATTTAGGCTATGCAGCGGCAGTGCAGGCTTAAAATTCGCACTGTTCTAGCACTACTCCCCCAGCCACTCAGGATCATTTCTGATGCATTTATAATAAAGTTGAGTACATTAATTATAAAAACAGTAATTTACAAAATAAAAATACCTTTAATCATGTATAAAAATACATTATTTGTCATCCAATAATGCATCAGAATTGCTCCTAGAGGGCTGGGAAAGCTATGCGAGAATAGTGCAAATTTGGGCTCTACAGCAGCAGTGCAGGCTCAAAATTCGCACTATTCTAGCACTGCTCTCTAGCCACTCAGAATCATTTTTGATGCATTTATAATCAAGTTGAGTACATTGATTGAGAAACAATAATTTACAAGATAAAAATACCTTTAATCATGTGTAAAAATACATTATTTGTCATCCAATGCATCATAATTTCTCCTGAAGGGCTGGGGAAGCTGTGCCAAAACAGTGCGAATTTGGGCTCTACAGCAGCGGTGTAGGCTCAAAATTCGCACTATTCTAGCACTACTCCCCCAGGATCCCAGGGTCATTTCTGATGCATTCACAAAAACATTGATGGTACAAACTAGAAAAAACAATGATATACTTGATGAAAATAAGTTTACAAAAATTGTATTGTATTCATAATAAGAAGTGATACATCATCTTTACAAAAGCTTTCTTACAATATTGAGCTTCCTTCTCTTGTTATTGGGTAGAGTGTGCCCAAGGAGTGATTGGGCTATTTCTTGAGGATCCTCTATGCCTATGCTTTTGGCTATACCTATATGAGTAAGAAGCTTACCCCTAAATCCAGAACTAAAAACATCGAAGGCAAGGGATTTTTGAATCAGAACTATACATTTGGTGCTCTGTTCCCCATAGAGGCTACACAGAGCACCTTAGAGAGGGCTTTCAAAAAGAAGAGAGTGAAGGCAGATTGAGGGGTGTAGTCCCTATGGATAATGGCAATGCCATCCACCACCAGAGGAAGTTGACTAAGATAGTGCGCCAACGCAGCATCATGTCCATGGACCTTGGCCTGGTCTCTCCTACCCCTACCTCTCCGAGAGCAAATGCGTCAATTTCAACCACCCTTTGCAATCAAAGGAGAAATCAAAATATTTTCCTATACATAATTACAAATGTTGCTAGGTTGTAAAAGGTCGATTATTAGCTCTTGCTTAATGTCTTCTTTTACCAAAGTGCTGGTGGGGACAGAGAGGTCAATCGAGGACTTAGCCTCATTCTTTTTTGGTGCTTTGGTCTCCTCCATTACTCCAGTAGAGCAAGGGTATCCTTTTTAGCCTCTAGCTTGTCTTATAAGGTTGTAAATTCCTCCTCTGGAACTAGGGCTTACTCCGTGGTCTCAACCATAGTTTCCTTGACCAAAGCAACTGTCTCTGCGATAGATTCTCCAAGGGGTAATATAGCACTATCTAGGTGAGAACCGAGGTTGGACGTATCAAGGTCCACCTCACATCGCGTGCATATAATGCCCAAGCATTCATCCATTCTCAAGCCAGCTGTCTTTTCAAGGTCATGAAGAAATAAGTATTCTTCACCTTCCACCACAATGGTGCTCAAGAGATTGATCTCAAGCTCTGGCAGCACCTTTCTCTCCTTGTGTGGGGAAGATGGTCCCGCATCTTCTACTATAGTGGGCTATTCAGTTGTAGATTGTGCACCCTCTGGAAAGTGCTCTGATGCAAGCTGCTCTTCTACACCAGCACTCGTTCCTACTGCCTTCACTTCCTTGTCATCCCTCAAATACCTTGCCAACTGCAATGCACGCATCTCTACCTCCTCATCTGAATCCTCACTCGCTGATAAGGAACGCAAAAGTGGCGAGCCACAAGAGGAACCTAGTTCCTAAATTGCCCTTCCCCAACCTCTTCACCTCCTGCTTATTGAAGGTACAGTAAGCTCCTGCGGGGATGCAGATGTCGATGAAGCGTTCAAGGCACTGGATGTAGGGGCAGGCATATTATTGAATGTACTTAAGCAGCTCAACAAGCACCCATCAATCATTGGGGCAATGGGGAAAGGAGATGGAGTGGGGAACCTAGTATTGCTCCATGTATGCAAAAAATATGCGTCTCATAATGTTGGGACGCAAGGGCAAGCAACTTTTCAAAGTCGACTTCACGAGAGAACATGACAAAGAGCTTGCTCTTGCCTGCCCACGGGGTGGTGGAGAGGAACTCACAGAAGTTGTCAAAGTGGGTAGCCATGTGAATGCAAAGAGATAGTGTGAGCTCGTGCTTGGTTTCTATCGCGTTAAAATGAGAAAGAAGGCACCTTTGGCTATTTATAGTTAAAATTTAAAGTTTGGCCTTTTCACACTAGACCGCTAGACAAAAAAATTATAGTTTGCAAAAAAATTAAGATTTCAATTAAATAAATATTGGTTAAAAAAGAGCCTGCTACAAAATTACAAGCACGTCATCTAATCTAAAATTGTTATAATGTCTTCATTTTTTACCCCTCTTGTGACATTTACTTCATGTTGATCTCCATCTCCTTGTTGAATTGGAAGCTTGTCATTGCCTTCACCTCGATCCTGAAACTCTTGCCCCTCACGTGCATCAAAACAAAGGTTATTTTCCCATATACTCAGTTCATCTTCAAGCTCTTCCACATGCCTACTATGTGTTGGTAGGGCTATGCACCTTGCTACTAAAAATTCAAGGTCCCCCATTTTCCATGATTCTGAGACCATGGTTGTCCCCTCCTTATGCTTCCCAATCTGTAAAAATATAGAAAGTGGCACAGTAACCAGAAAGTGTAAGGGTTAACTCTAGACATGTAGTGGAATTAGATATACCTTTCTTCTCATCAACTTAAACTTGACTCTTCCACATTGTCAAAGCCCATGATGCTAAAGTGTTGATGCAGGTCTGCTAGGCTTCAATTCTTGCTTGCTGCCACTCGCTCAATCCATCCATTTTGCATCATCACAGCTACCTCAATAGGCATAATTTCTTCTTTTGAGGCTTGAAGTGGGATCCATGTCCCGTGCTTTTGCATCCATCTTTGGTAGTGCAGACGCATGTAAAAAATAGAGCGTGCCTTCAAGAACTTGAGACACTGTAGAATCTACTACATTGCACTTATACACATCACCTTGATGTGACCCCTCATTAACCTCCCAACCCTCTCCTAGTAATCCTTGAATGAGGTCAGACCGTACCTCCTTACAAATATACATTGTTTTTGTTTGGTGCATTGGCATGGAATTGAACATGTGCACAAAAACATGTAAAGGACAAAACCAATTTAGTCCTATACTGACCTAGATGCCTTTGAAAACTTGAGTGATGTCTTGATATCACTTACCATCTTAAACTTTAAGCATAAGATGGTCCAAGCATTAGGTTTGGGCCATTCGGGATGGGGATTGGGGATCTCTTCTAGCTTGCCAAATAAACCTGGTTTTTTATCTACAAAATATGAGTGAGAAAAGAAAAAGATATTATTCTATACAAGATCACTTGGGCTTTGAGATACAAACATTGCCTCTCCAATGGATGCATGCATAGCATAGAAAACTCCGGTGAGGCTTTGGAGTGGTTGCTCCTCAACATAATTAGAGGGAAAAATATTTGCAGAGAGACATAAGAAAATGGAGAATCATAAGAAAATTTGAAACAAAAAATCCAATATTAGCATGTTGTTAAAGCTGTGTTTATGTTACACTGACAATTTGAAGGAAACCTTGGTCGTTGGCCTTGAATGTACAGGTCTCCAAGGGTATACACATGTTGCACTATGGCAACTAGTCCTTCCTTATTAGTATGCTTGAAGCCTTGTAGCCGCCCCTTCCAATGATGTAGCATATTCCCCAATACGCACTGGATGTGGTCCTTAGAGCTTAGCTGCATGTAGACCCAAGCCCCAACCCTGAATCTTGTTGGAGCCCAAACTCCATTCTCATCTCTTGTGTTATGCAGCACAAGCTCTTCTACCTTCTTCCTAGGTCTTCTCACATTACTGGGAGAGGCCATGGTGTAAGAAAAGAGAAGAAGGGAAAATAAAATCTTGTTTTACAACAGAAGAGTGGAGAGGAGAGAAAGTTCAGGGTTTTCAGTGTAGCAATGGAAAGCTTAAAAGAGGGTTAGAGTTTGAGAATAGGCTTCCTGAACCTAGAGTAGACTAAAGAGGGATAGAGTTTCTGCAGCAATGGAGAGGGAGGAGGGAGAGAGAGAGAGAGAGAGAGGGAGATTGAGAGGGAGGCAGCTTGAGAAGGAGGGAGAGCTTGAGAGGGATGGAGTTTCTGCAGCAATGGAGAGCTTAGAAAAGGAAGAAAGAGGGAGAGGGAGCTTGAGACTGAGGGAGCTTGACAAGGAGGGAGAGCTTGAGAGGTATGGAGTTTTTGCAACAATGGAGAGCTTAAAAGAGGAAGAAAGAGGTTCAAAATGAGCTTTCCAAGCCTAGAGTATGTTGGAGGGAAGTTTGAGAGGGAAAACACACTTTTGGGAAAAAATTAAAAATTTTCAATTTTTAGGGTTTTTAATCTGTGTGATTCTAGGTGGGGGGACCTCTAAGTTTGGGCCCAAGAGGTAGGGGGACAAGATTAGTAATTAGGCCCCATTAGCAAACCAAAGCCTAGGCCCCCTAGGGTCAAAGAAGTAAAAAATGTGCACCCAACCTCTTCCTATTGGTCCATTCCTAATCAAAAGTTAACCGAAGAGGCCCTCTTTGGGTCCAAAAAATTCCTAATGATCACCTATACCAATGGGAGATGAAGCTCCCACTTCGACTATTAATCATGATAGTATGCTTTAAGCACATCAAAAACCAACTGATTCTAAATCTCAGTTTGGCCATCGATCTAGGGATAGAATGCACTGGATAATTGCAATTTTGTACCAAAGTCGTCAAACAGAGCTCGCCACCACAGAAGTGAGATATAAACTTTGGGTCTGAGTCTGACATAATGGTACATGGCAAACCATAAATTGGATACAAATGTCGAAGAAAAAGCCGGGCTATATCTTCTGTTGTGGCCATCTGCTTGCATGGTATAAGCATACAAAACTTACTAAATCTGTCAACTATCGTCATACACTAAGTATTCTAAGATACAATAGATGTGGGAAGGGGTCCAACAAAATCCATCGAAATGTCATGAAACAGACCCTCCAGGAACGGGAAATGGCAAGGTTGCGAATGGCTGAAGCAATCTTGCCTGTTTGGTATGAGGTACTTTCACTTTTTGACAAATGGAACATTGTGAAACATAGTCATACACATCCCTGAACATAGTCGACCCTTGTAAAAGAGCCAATTGTCCTGAATGGTATAATTACCCAATTCGGAATAAAGGGCCATACTATAAAAAGTTTCAAATTCTAGACAATCTATATACTGTATCTTCATACTGTCTAAATATTTTCCTTGTATCTCCAACACAGGACTCCTGAATTGTTTCAATACTACCTTTGTGACTCAAAGCATCAGTTATGGGATTGTTCTTACCCGGTACATACTCAATCATTCTGCCAAACTGTTGGAACAACTAACTCCACCGGTGTTGTCTATCACTCCACTGGGCACTTGGCAGTTTATAACCACTTCAAGGCCTGGTGGTCTTTCTTCACAGTAAGTTCCCTTCTATAAAGAAAAGATTTCCACTATCTCAAGGCAGTGATAACCCTTAGCAGCTCTTTGTTATATACAAAATAATTTTTTTTCTACATCATTCAACTTTCTACTATAATACGTCATGGGTCTTCCCTCTCGTTGGCAAGATTACTGGCATCGGTGATCACCTCAAAAGAATCATCCCATGATGCGAGTTTAAAAATTGGTGCTTCGGAAGAAGATGCGTTTTGCAAAGTAAAGAAAGCCTCTAAAGCCTTACCTGTGGACTGAAACTTTATGTCATGGAGTCTTCACTCCCTTGAGCAAAGTTGTCAATGGTTCTACAGGGTTAGAAAACCAATCCATTTGCGAGCTATATGCTTGGCACAAGCCCATGAAGGAATGTCCGAATCAAGAATCGCCTTTATCTTTTCAGGATAAAGGTGAATGCCATTGGAACTAATCACATAGCCCAAGTACTGGACTTCTTGAACTCCAAACATGCTCTTCTTAGCACTAATGTAGAGTCCATTGTCTCGCAAAAGCTACAAGACCTTCTACACCTCTTTCACGTATTGCTCTATAGTATCAGAAAAAAAAGAATGTCATCGAAAAAAATGAAAAGACATATACCGCGATGTGAGTATGACGAAGACTCGTGACATCATCTTGTTGAATGTCGCCGGTACATTGGTCAAACATTCCACGGATTAGAACAATGTTCAAGTGTAAATCCATAGCATCTATAATGTTGTTGCATCGAACCACTAGATCTACAAATAATTTTATACGTGTGTGCTACTAATTTCCTTGTATGGAGACACATTGAAGAGAAGGGGCCAGACTTTAATGAGGAGCCCGAGGTGCCCTAAAGATTGAGTGGAGTGCACACAAGATCCATGGATACTAGAGAATCCTTTAGGAGAATAGTCTCATAGCACACGAGCATGTTGTTATCATGTTGGTACTAGTGGAACCTTGGATGATGGTGGTGGAAGTAGCATCAACAATGCTTCTTCACATGAGTATCATTGCCCTTATAGTAGAGGAGTGGTTAGGCGCAGACCAAAGCTCATTAAGATTTTGGGTTTATAGAGAGAGACATCTTATAGTAGCATGATATTAAGAGAGGGAGCAAATTATATCAGCTTATGGGACTCATGAGCTAACACTATAGCCCCTATAGTCCTACCTTTGATGTAGACCTACAGTGTGAAGATTTGACATCCCCCACAACTGACATAGTGTTCTCAGCATGCACAACATTGACTAGTGTGATAGATGACGATATTGATTAGGTACCTATTGATAGTGACTAAACTCAAACTACTTAGGTTAGCTCACTTACATTGTACTTAGATTTATTGATAGTGATTAAACTCAAACTAGTTAGGTTAACTCACTTACATTGTACTTTGATCTATTTAGACAAGAGCTAAACCTAGACTAGCTAGGTAAGCTCACATTATGATATACTTAGTTGATATTTATTATTTATGAGTTATGTCTTCATTGAGAATCATTCCATTATAGTTGATGGTTATAGTTTATGGAGTTTTTTCATCAATGCACGTCAACTATCATGTTGTTTGTTGAAAAGTCATGCTCTTCCCCATGCCATCATACATAAACATCATTTATCTGGTGATCAAACATGTGGAGTGGGGGTCCCCACCCCACATGCTTGTAAATTGTGGCCACCATCGACAAAAAATGTTTGATATGTCATATAGTTCAAGTCTCCTATTTCTCAAGAGGCCTTGAAAAAACCTCCTCTTCTTCATGCCATCATACCCAAACATCATTTGTTGGTGATGAAACTTTATTTGCATATGGAGGGGTCCTTTTCCACATGCTTTGAAAGTTTGGTCACCATCAGAAAATGTTTGATATGTTAACTAACACCCAATGTGAATTTTTTAAGTCTCCTAGTGCTCGAGAGGCCTTGAAAAATCTCACTTTTCTTCATGCCATCTGTAAGATTCCTCTCTCCAACTTTTGATGGTGTAAAGGTGTAAGAACCTTCCCTTCAGTCTCTTGTAGTCATCCCCCCCTCAGAATGGAAAAAGATCTTGTTTTTCCTTGTTTTTGGTCTAGAGAGAGAGAGAATATTCTAGAGAGAGGTAATATAGTTTTGAAATATTTTTGGATAAGTATTTTGTTCTAGTCACTTTAGGACGAGATCCCTAAAACAGAAGTTTAAAAAGAGTTTTCCAATGTGCATTAGAAATTAATTGAAATGTGCACTGGACACCTTAGCCTAAGGGTACCTATTTTTTGAAAATTATGGATTAAGGTCCAAAGAGTTTTCTAATGGGCCTATAGAATTAATCCGAGTGTTTGAATAAGAAAAATGCAAGAATAAAGAAAAATCTCCCAAAAATGAGTAAATTCTCACATAAGATGAAGAGTTGACTAGTACTGGGATTTATTAGTAAAAAAATGGAGTTTTGACACCTCAGGAGGGTGTGTTAGGCTCATGAAGGAGGCACATAGAATCTTGATCATTACCCAAATTTTTTAATTAAAAAAATGGAGTTTTGACACTTGAGGAGGGTGTGTTAAGCTCATGAAGGAGGCACCTAGAATCTCGAACATTACCCAAATTTTTTAATTAAAAAATGAGATATTTCATCTCTCCACTCTCCTGTTTTCAAACTAGATCAAAAAAGTGGGCCTAACTGGTTAAAAATTATCCAAATTGGATGAAACTGAAGCTGTAAGCCTCTAGATCCCAGTTGGACTTGGTTGGTGGCCTCCCTCACCTATAAATATACTCCTATTCCTTTGTATTTTCATCTTAGTGTATTTACATGCTAGTGTAATTTTTAATTTAGTATATTTTCTTCTCCCCTCTTCATTGGCCCTCCATTGTGAAGCTTTGGTGCTTCACTAAACCTCTTCTTCTCTTGAAGATTACCCTTTTCCCTTGGTGGCCAAGTCTTTTTCTTGGGGGTTACACAATCTTTGCAAGGTAAAGAATAAAGCAAACCAAGGGTAAGCCTAAACAATGATGTTTATGCTCTCTTTTTTCTATTAATCTTCTTCCTAACCTCCCTCATGCTTGGGAAGCATTTAATTTTATGGGTTTCCTCTAAAACTGTGCTTTTCTTGATTCATGATGAAATAATGTTTATATTTAAGCTTAGATTTATGCATAAGCTAATTTTTTTGTCAAAAGTGTAATTTTGAACATTCTCAATTCATAGAAAATGCGAGGAAGCTATGGCAAAATTCTATTATTAGAAAATGAAGGTTTATGCATAATAAATTTTATTCTAAAAGTGAAATTTTAAGCATTCTCAATTCATAGAAAATGTGGGAAAGCTATGGCAAAATTTTTATCATTAGAAAATGAACTTATGCATAAATAATTTTTATATTAAAAGTGGAATTTTGAGCATTCTCATTTCATAGAAAATATGGGGAAACTATGGTAGAATTTTTATCATTAGAAAATGAATTTATGCATAATAAATTTTATGCTAAAAATAGAGTTTTGAGCATTATTCATTTGCTAGAAAAATAAAGAAGGTTATGCACATATTTTTCTACATTCATTCAATTTATGAGAATTATGGAAAGGATTATGAATATAATTCATTTAGATAAAAATAAATTAGTATGTGTGCATAAATGTTTTATGCTAAAAGAGGAATTATGGGTATAATTGATTTTGTAAATCCCATGAGATCGTATGCATAAATCTTTTATTCAAAAAGAAGAATATTGAGCATATTTTATTTTGGGAGAATTGAGAAAATAATGTGAAAATATTCATAGGAATGCATCGAGAAAACATGGATAAATTTATAATCAGAAAGAGGAATCAAGAACATATTTGACTTTTGGAATACGTCTAGATTCTCGAGAAATAGAATCTTAAGTACACTGAAATGAGAAAAGGGATTTCCCAGAAAAAGACCAGAAACACGCTTAGTTGGATGAATGTAAATACTTGTGTGACTAACTTACCTAGATTCCCTAGGAAAGGAATCTAGAATTCTTGAAAGGATCGAGAATCCAAAAGGGAATGAAAATTTAGACTTCATTGAATTTAGTCGAGAAAAATTGCCTTTAACTGAGCCGAGTAATGGCGGAGACTTAGAAAGTTCTCTGAGTATGAAAAGTAGAGTAACTGTACTTTTAACCTCGTTGATTGTGGAACAAAGATTTTGATAACTAGATCAAGGAAAGTTGATAATCAAACGTGATTCGCTCAAAGCGAAAAGAGACCTTCTTGTTCATAGAAATTGGAATTGATGTGGTGTGGGATGTTTGGATTGATATGGATTGATGTGGAGTGATGTGTGGGATGTGTGGATTGATGTGGAATGTGTGGATTGATGTGGGTGATGTGTGAAATGATATGGAGTGATGTGGAATGTGTGGATTGATGTGGAATGTGTGGGTTTATGTGGGTTGATGTGTGGTATGATGTGAAGAGATGTCTATTGATGGAAAATGATGTGGGTTGATGTGGAGTGATGTGGGTTTTTGTGGAGTGATGTGGAAATGATGTGGGTTGATGTGAATGAATGTGAAAATTATGTGGGATGATGTGAATGAATGTGGAAATGATGTATGATGATGTGAATGAATGTGGAATGATGTGATGTGTATTGATGTGGAATAATGAGAAATGATGTGGAATGATGTGGAATGATATGGAATGATGTGGAATGATATCAAATGATATGGAATGATGTGGAATGATATGGAATGATGTGGAATGATATCAAATGATATGGAATGATGTGGAAAGATGGAAATTTTGCTTAGAAATTGTATTTGTATTATATGAAACCTGTTTTTTAAAGATTGTTTTATGTCAAGAATGCTGGGGAAGCATTTTGACTATCTTATGGAATGAGGTCCTGGGACCTAACTGGAAAATGTTGCAACAGCTAACGGAGAGTCAAAGAAGGACGTCTTGCATGGCAAGATCGTTGATCAAGGTCTTGACTAGCCTCAGTTTGGTTAAAATAGTGAACTTCCAGTACGGTGGATGAGGGGCCAAGGAAGCGTCCTATGAGTGAAGCGGTAGGTCATCTCTGCGAAGGAGCCTAGAGGGTGTTCAGCATACCCATGCATGCATCAAGGAAGAAAATGAGTTGGAGTTGTTTTCTAAACACGGGCATGGATCTGGTTGATTGGCCTTGCTGGTCTTCAACAGATGCGTTCATGGCTCTTTAAATGGATCTTATTCGTTGATCTAGCTGATTTTCAAATGGAGAGTCCATATGGATTTTATGTGATTAAACTCCTAGGTACTATGGGCTAGGAACTATTGAAAAGGCCCCTCAGTGAGCGTTCTGGTTGCCAATGGTGCCATAGGTACACTAAGGAAGGAATGAATGGAATATGGATTTTATAGAAAAACCTTGATTATATTCCTGGGTACTATGGGCTAGGAACTATTGAAATTGCCCCTGAGTGAAGTAATATGTGAGCCTAGAGGGACTGACCAGGTGGTGAGCATTCTGGTTGTTGATGATGCCATAAGGATGAAGGAAGGAATGATCAAAAATTTGATTTCATGATTGGAAAGTGGAAAAGTTGGAATTGGATCCTGGAACTAGAATACTGAGGATTATGATGGAAACACTGTGGTTTTATTGCAATGCTGTTTTGGAAATAGATGAGTCTAACAAAAGGCAATTTCATATTGGGTTCGTAAGTGGTGTGTCTATTTAATTTTTGCACCTATTAATACAGTGGTTGGACGATTCGATAACCCATGGGATTGAATGGGGTTAGGCTAGATGGATGGATCCCTATAATAAAATTCAATTCTGTTCAAGTTACGATAGTTGAAGTGAGTCACCGGATAATCCTTGTTCTATGGAAAAGAATCAACGGCTGTGCCTCTTTTGATGGGGAAATAAGCATTGGTCTCTATGAACCAAGTGCAAGTTCCTCCTTTGATTCGGCCATGTGACCTCCGGGTTAGTTAGGTCGAAATATAAAGGATAATAGTTAAGACTCTTGACTACGTTAGAAGAATTTCCTAGAGAGGAATCGCCTATGCTTTCTGGGCAAGGAAAGTTGTTTTCGGGTTCAGTTTTGGAAGAGCCACCAGACTAGTCCCTTGCCGCCCGGACATTCATGGGCAAGACTCTGAGTGGGAAGCTCTGCCCCTACGTTTGAGGTTGCTACTTCCACTGCCACTCCAGAGTTCGAGAGGGCAGGGATATCACACCATCACACCCAAGTACTGTTTATTAGTGAACAAGCTTTGCAAGCATGTGGGGAGGGATCCCCCCATAGTTTCACAAAGTTCCGCCACCAGTGGACAATGTTTGATATGCCATGTAGCCCTCAAAGAACATTTTTCTAGTCTCCTAGTTCTCAAGAGGCCTTGAAAAGTACTCTTTCCCATGCCATCATACCCCATGCTATCATACCCAAACATGCCGGTGATCAAACTTTGTAAGCATGTACGGGATAACCCCCATCCCACATGCGTGCAAAGTTCATCCACCATCGGACGCAGGGTAAAAAATAAGATGTCTCTATGAATATATAAATGTAGATGGGATGGAAATTATTCCTTATACATATAAATCTAAAATTTTAGAAAATGGGACAAATGTTTTTAAAAAATGCCCTGAAATGTCCAAAATCGGGCAAATAATTTCTAAAACCTTTGAAAACGACCAAAATTTGGGCAAATGTTTTAAGATGCCAGGTGAAGTTTTTAAGGGAGAAAACCCAAAATACCCAATTGGCAAGGATTAGTCCTTATTTTTTTCCTTCATAGGACGATGTTTCATATGTCAAGTCACACTCAATGCACATTTTTCAAGTCTCCTGGTGCTCGAGAGGCCTAGAAAAATCATGCTCCATCATACCCCAACATTGTTTGATGGTGGTGGTCGAACTTTGTATGCATGTGGGGAGGTTCCCTCCAAGTACTTGCAAAGTTTGGCCAGTATCAGACGATGTTTGATATATCAAAAAATGCCCAGTGCACATTTTCCAAGTCTCCTAGTGCTCAAAAGGAATTTAAAAGTCTTTCTCTTTCCCATACCATCATACCCAATTCATCATCCATTGGTGATTAACCTTTGCATGCATGTGGGGAGGTCCCCCCCCACATGCTTGTAAAGTTTGATCACTATTAGTAGCAGACGATGTTTGATATGTCAAGTAGAATCCAATGTGCATTATTTAAGTCTTCTAGTACTTGAGAGCCCTTGAAAAATCTCGATCTTCCCCATGCCATCATACCCTAACATTTTTTGTTGTGGGGTGATCGAACTTTAAAAGTAGCATGGGGGGGAGTTCCCCCTCCACATGCTTGTAAAGTTTGGACACCACCATTGGATAATGTTTGATGTGTGAAGTTGCATAGTTTACAAGTCTCCTAGTGCTCAAGAGGCCTTGAAAATTATCTCTCTTCCCCATGCCATCATACCTAAACATTTTCTATTGATAAAACTTTACAAGCATATGGAGGGATTTCCCGTCCTTATTCTTGAAAAATTTGGTCACCATCCAATGATGTTTGATATGTTAAGTTGCACCCGGTGCATATTTTTCAAGTATCTTAGGGCTAATAGGCCTTAAAATTTCCGATTCTTCCCCAAAAATCATTTGTTTTGGTGATAACAATTTGCAAGTATATGGAGGGAGGCGGTTTCCCCCATATTCTTGCAAAGTTTGGTCCATTCGATGATGTTTGATTTGTTAAATAGTTCCCACACCAATGTGCATTTTTAAATTCTCCTAGTTCTTGAGAGGTCTTGAAAAATCACAGAAACATCATCCGTTTTGGTGTGATAAAACTAGCATGTGGGGGGGAAACCCCTCCACATGCTTGCAAATTTTGATCACCACCATCGGACGATGTTTCATGTGTCAAGTAGTGCAAAGTGTAAATTTTTCAAGTCTCTTACTGCTCAAGAGGCCTTGAAAAATCCCACTCTTCCTAATGCCTTCGTACCCAAACATCAATTTGGTGATGAACGAACTTTGCAAGCATATGGGGGGTCTGATACATAATATGGTGTGTGTTAGATCATAGGTGGGGAAGATGGTGCATGGCCACCAAGTGAAAAAAAGCAAGTGTGCAAATGAATATAGTAGGTGCACGGGCGAGGGTGATAGTTTCTAGAAGAAGCAAGGTGGAGATGCGGGTTCAAAAAGAACAATTGTGTTAGTTTTTGGAACATAAGGCAAGAGCAGCAAGAGAGACCACTTGAGAGAGGGACTACAGTAGAGTTGACTCTTGCATGTTTGTTTGTTGCAAGATCAGGGTGTCCAGTTTTGTGCAGTTTATGTTGGACCGGGACAATTCTTCGAGAGAAAATTTGGGGGGGCAAGGTACTTCAAATGAGATCAAGAAACTAATAGAAAATACACATGCACTCAAATTAACCTAATATAAATTAAACTAATATAAATTACTCCAATTAATAAAAAATATGATGAAATAATTCAAAATAATCTTTCCATACTTAGAGTGATCCAAGTTTTTTTCCATATATGCACCATTACAAGTATACTATTCTCTATAGGTTTTAGATGATTTACATTATAAATGTAATTTTACTAATTAGCTTATTAATATTTACAGGCTATTTGAAAGCGTGAAAGAATTTCTGAAAAGAGATCATTAAAAATCCAACCACTCGATTTGCAATTTTGACTAACCACCACATTCTACTAATGTCTCACTATCGATCACTCTTTTGATCTACAAGATTGAGCATATTAAGTGGTAGTTATTGTGGGTGCAAAAAAGGCATATATTATAACACTTTAAAGACCTTGAAATATTAAAAGGAAATAGACAAATATGTTAAAAGATTCTCAAAAAATAAAGTTAAGATCTAAATTATGTGAAGGTCTAAGGTCTAAAGTGGGTAAAAGATATTAGCATTTTATGGAATTAGTCCAAATTTGGGACATGGTGTATACATTGACTTTGTACGTAAGAAAACAAGAACTTTTGACTATCTAATGCTTAATCAAATTATGCAACTAGATTCCCAACTTTGAATGTGATGTTCCAACAAAAGAACTTGAAAGGAAATTCCTTTGATAGCTAGGAGGGGTTGGCCACTAAAGGTAAACAAATGCCTATTTTTTTATTGTTTAAAAGGGTGCCTGAGTGGACAAAACTAGGCACCCTGATCCTGCAACCACCAGTTGCATGCTAGAGCTCCTACATAATTTCAAGTTTGTAGACATGAAGACAATGCATCAAGGCGAGTTATTTGCGTCAGAGAAGAGGGAGTGCAGAGGTCCATAGAATCAGCTAGGTGGTGTGTCCCATGGGTTCTATGAGAAGCGTCTCTGTTAGAGACTTTACCCATAGCAACTTGTCCTCCATTGTAGCTGTTGGTGTGTCCCCTTTTGAGGCTTCGACTCAATAATAAAAATACAATTCAAGAAAATAGATTTTTACACAAATGTTTGAGGCGAAAAGAGAACAATTATGTATATAATCAAGCCTAATCTTATAACAATATAATATGAAGAACTCTTAGAGGAAAGAGCTTGCACCACCTGGCCACCCCTAAGCTATCTCACTCGCACTCGCACTCTCACTCTCATGAAAATATCACACTCACACTCCCACTCGCACACGCATGCTCACTTGCACTCTCAAACTTTTCTTTGATTTTCTATGTCTCTTCGTCCAAGGCTAAATCTTTGTCCTTAACCTCCGTTTAGGACAAAGATTCCGTTTAGGACCTGCAATGTCTCAACTCAAAAATCTAGGCACATTTTTAGCACAAAACCACTCAAAACCCACTTTGGAGTCACCAAATGGATGTGAAATAATGTGAATCACAAAGATTTCACTTGATCCAAGTTGTTCTGCTATGTACAAAACAGAAAAACTCTCTTATACAAAACATCTCCTAATTCCACCTCTAACCTAATCAAAACGCATCCACAAAAATGGCAACTACCTGAAAATGACCAAAACCAAGAATTTCTTACAACACAAATTATTTTAAAACAAGTTAGATGTCCTAACAAAACATTGTACAAACTTTCTACAACATGAATTTATGAAAATTATTTATACACAATTATGAAGTGTCACAATTGCCCCTTCTTTGAGAACTCTATCCTCAAAGTTTAAATGAAGGAAACTCTACATGCAATGAATCTAATCTACCCACAAAGCATCGTCTAAGAGATATACATTCCACTTAACCAAAACTTCGACTATAGTCCTATTTCGAAGTTGCCTTGTCCTTCTATCCAAAATGAACTAAGGTTCGACCCTTGTCCTTTTATCCTAAATTTATCCTGCAAAACATGAGAAGGATTAGCAACATAACTTTTCAATAAACTCACATGGAAAATAGGATGCACTTTTATATTGCTAGGCAATTCTAGTTCATAAGCCAATGTTCCCACCGTCTTAAGATTTTAAAAGGACCGGCAAAACGGGGTGATAGTCTCCTATCCTTCCCAAGAATCAAGTTACTCTTCTTAGTAATGACTTTCAAAAATACCATATTACCGACTTTGAACTCACTAGGTGCATGCTTCTTGTCATAATAGAGTTTCTGTCTATGTTGAGCCTTCTTGATACACTCCTTAATAGTCTTGACTTCCTCATCCATCCTCTCAAGCATCTCGTTGTTGTTGGAAACCTCAACTCAGTTCTCTGGGTCTGAAAATCTCACCGGTGTATAACACTTTTGTCCATAAATGACCTCGAAATGTGATTTGGATAGAGCTATGTGTGATGAACTATTATAAGAAAACTCAGATAAAGGTAAGAATTCAATCCAATTCATTTGCTTTTCATTGACATACATTCTAAGAATATCCTCTAACACTCGGTTTACCCTCTCAATTTCCCATCTGTTTGAGGATGAAATGCGGTGCTCATCCTAAGCTCAGTACCAATGGCTCTGAATGTGGCTTGCCACTAATTTAGATGTGAACTTTAAATCCCTATCAGATACTATACTTTGAGGCATACCATGCAAATAAAAAAATTATTTCACAAACAACTTATCTACCTCAAGAGCACCATTTGTCTTCTTCATAGGAAAGAAGTGAGCCATCTTTGTCAAGAGATCGACAACTATAAAGATAGTGTCATATCCTCCTCTAGAAGTGGGCAATTTAGTGATAAAGTCCATTGTAATTGATTCCCACTTCCTAATAGAAGGAATGTCTAAAGGTTGCATTTGACCTGGCATTCTATGTTGTTCAGTCTTAACTTGTTGTTGACAATGCAAACATTCTCTAATATAGTTCTTAGCAACCTTAGCTTTTAAAGTGTCAAAAGGTACTTGACACATTTCATCCCACTTGAAAATTTTTCCTTGTTTGGTGAGATCGATCTATGGAGAAGCTATCTTAGAAAAGTATCTTATGTGTTTTCTCTCAAATTGTGCCAATCTTATGTCAACCTATGCACATTGGTATGATTAGGGTATAGTGCAAGGTACCATATCTCCTCCCACATGCTTGCCACACTCAACCGTGCCATTGTGGAGTTATTAAACCATCAACAAAGGGGGCAAAAATCAATGCAGAAATCCACTGTGGAGGAGAAAAATTAAAGCAAGCCCAAATGGATGCACATCATGCATAATGAGCTTAGCAATTGGACCCTACATATGTATGTATCCTACATAATGAGCTTAGAAATTGGACCCTACATATGTATGTATCTTTTGATAGAACCCACAAGCACTAATTTGGGTGCAATGATGAAAATAGTTTTAGCAGAGCTGTTAATTGAGATTAGTGAACAAAGTTTCACTAAATTAGCAATTATTCTCCTCTTTCAAAATTAGAGTAATTGCTCGCATACGGAGTTAGAGCACATTGATACAAATCCAATGAATTCTTGGGCCTAAGATTTAGATGCATATTGAGTGAATTGGAAGTGGATTAGTGCCGATGTAATAAACATTTTACAGGTTTCCAACCAAAACAGAGAGCTATTTTTGGCATGTACTTGGCACTTTGTGAGCTCGGAGGATGTATGGATATTAAGGTATATCATCCACACTTTATTTGATCATTTCCCAGTGTTTTAGAAGATTGGAAGGCTCAAAAAAGCCAGTCACAAAACAAGGCAAACTAGACTGTTTGTACATAGTTGAGCTCAAATGCTATGTGGATGATCTTGTATGCATAATATGAGCAAATTAAAGGTTTCTGCAAAGTGGAGGACTGTTTTGAATGCATTTCTTAGAATTTTTGAGCGGCGCTAGGTTGTTTTCAGCATTTAAAAACAGTGTTTTTGAGTCCAAGAAGTTATCGCCACATAAAAATTTTGGGCTGTGTGGACAGCATTGGTGCCGAGGTTTATGCGTGTATGTGCATGTATGAGTTAATTATTGGAAATTCTCAGTGAACATCGTGGTAAAAAAAAATTAAGTGACAGTCCTAATAAAATTGTTGGTGGAAAGCTTGACAACAAGCACACCTTCCGCATTTGGAGGTATTGTATGACAAATTTTCTCAAAGGCAAAGGCCTATGGAACTTGGTGATAGGTGATGAGGCGGAGCCAAGGGTTTCCCAAATAAATGCAACACCTGCCCAGCTTGCAGCACATCAAAATTGGAGAGCCTTCAAAGTGTTTTATTACTTCTCGATATGTGTTACAAACACCATGTTATGCCGTATACAGAACACACAAAATCCCAAGGATGCATGGGATACTTTGGTAAAGTTGTATGATACGACTACAGCACCAAAGAAGATGCAATTGAAGTAAAAGATTCATGGTGTGACTCAAAGAAATAGAAGTGTAAATGATTATGTGCAAGAGATCAAAGAATGTGATAATGAACTAGAATCTATTGGTGCTCCTATGGATGATGATGACTTGGTAGCATTACATTGAATGGCTTGGGTAAAGAGTACAAGAGGCATTTGAAACCTCTATCAGGGTTAGAGGTGGAAACTCCCCAGACTTTGATGAGATGATTTCATTGCTTATTGTGGAAGAGATGATGAGATGATTTCATTGCTTATTGTGGAAGAGATGAAACCACGACCACCTCTAGCACCAAATGATGGCTAGAAATAATTTTTAGCCATCATTTGGTGCTAGAGGTGGTCGTGGTTTTCACCCTCATGCTAGAGGAAGATCTATATCTAGAGGCTAGGGGAGAATGCAAACACCACAACAACAGAATGCTAGTAGCATTGAGTGTCACTATTATGGTAAAATGGGACATATGGCTAGAGACTACTATAAAAAGCAGAATGAGTGTAGGCATTCCAGAGTTGAAGTTTGCCATATTTTTAAAAAGTGAAGGGGTTGTGCCAAACATTGATATTTGGCATAAGAGAGTTGGGCATGTGAATATTCAAAAGCTGAAATCTATGCAGCAAAAGGTATAGTTGGTGGTTTGCCCAGGTTCAAATATGATGGTAGTAATCATATATGTGAAGCATGTAGATTTGGGAAGAAGGAAAGGTTGCCATTTCCAAAAGATGTTAAAATCAGCAGAAGAACATTGGAAATCGTTCAGAGTGACATATGGAGTCCAGCACAGACTCCAACTATCAATGGTTGCAGGTATTATGTCATATTTATTGATGATTACAGCATGATGACTTGGATTTACTTCTTGAAAGAGAAGAGTGAAGCACTTGGGAAGTTCATTGACTTCAAAGCATTGGTGGAAAAACAATATGGTCAATGGATCAAGTGTTTGAGGACAAATGGTGGTGGTGAGTACACATCACATGCATTTGATGCCTTCTTGAGAGAGCAAGGGATAAGAAGATAAACTACATGCAGGTACACAGCTCAGCAAAATGGTGTTGTTGAGAGGAAAAACACGATCATTGGTGAGATTGCAAGAGCTATGGTTAATGAGAAGTCTATGCCAAATTATTTTTGGGCAGAAGCATGTGCTACTACACTATACTTGTTGAACAGGACTCCTACCGCAGCTATACATGAGAGTACACCAATTATGAGGATGACAGGATTTAGGTGAGATATTGGTCACTTGAAAGTCTTTGGATGTGTTACATATGTTTATGTATCAGATGAGAGAAGAAGGAAATTGGATCCGAAGGCTGAAAAATGTGTTTTCATTGGTTGGGTGTGCGCAAGAGAGAAAAGCATAAAAATGCTATAATCTAGTCACGAAATAGGTTGTTATTAGCAATAGATGTGATCTTTGATGAGATGGGAACTTGGTACAAAGAAATTGGTACAAAGAAAGTGAGTTGCATGTCATAGTTGATGACATAGATGCAAATGAGGATGTGAATCTTCCTATGTAGGAATCTATGAGTATGAGTGGACCACTTGAGGCATCCAGTGATAATGTGAGCCCATGTTCAAGAAAATTGAGACATGATGTGAGCACTGAGAGTAGTGCTATGGACAAAGGAAAGAAGAAAGTGAAAGGTATTTGCATTGGTACTACAGGTTATGATTCATCAAGCTCAGAAAGCCTTGATGAAGAATTGGGGATTCCAAAAATAAGAACTCCGGGTGTTAGGAATGACAGGTATGTGCCACCACATGCTAGAGAACATGAAGCTCGTAAGTGAGACACATTCAGTGAGGATATCACAGAGAGTGAGATACCCAGTATAGAAGTTGACATATAGGGGTTATGCTATGCATTATACATATATGACATCAATGGTAAAGCATGTAGAGCCTTCATGTTTTGAAGAGGCTGTTGGCAAGGAGACATGGGATAGAGCCATGGATGAGGAGATGGATGCCATGGTGCATAATGACACGTAGGATTTGGTAGATTTTCTAGATGGCAAAAATGTGATTGGCTGTAAATGGGTTTACAAAGTGAAGTGTAAATCAGATGGTTCAACAGAGAGGCATAAAGCAAGGTTGGTTGTAAAAGGATATGCACAGACACATGGTTTGTATTATGATGAGACATTTAGCCTCGTGGCTAAGATGGCTATAGTTAGGTCTGTGCTATCTATGGCTTCTTCTCGTGGATGGAATTTGTTTCAAATGGATGTGAAGAATGCCTTCCTCAATGGTGAGCTACAAGAGAAAGTATCTATGGAACAACTAGAGGGTTATGCACACCCTAAGTATCTCACATGTGTCTGCAGATTGAAGAAAGCATTGCATGGTTTAAAGCAGGCACCAAGAACTTAGAGTGAAAAAATAAGCAAGAATCTTACGAGCATTGGTTTTCATGTGGGAAACTTAGATTCTTCACTTTATGTGAAGAAGACACAGAATGGATTGGTTGTGATAGTCATTTATGTGGATGACTTGATTGTGACAAGTGATCATGGGAAAGACATTGAGGATGTGAAGACATCTTTGAGCCTCCTTTAAGCACACCTTTTGATATGAAGGATTTGGGTGAACTCAGATTCTTTCTTGGTATTGAGGTGATCAGGACATCTCTCGTGATATATGACTGGTGCAAAGGCAGTATGCCTTAAACATGTTAGCAAAGTATGGAATGACAAGTTGTAATCCTATGATGACACCTTTGGAGCAGAATATGAATCTTATGGCTGATTTGGATAATGAACTGGAAGATGTCACCATGTAGAGGAAAATGGTTTTGGTAGTCTTATCTACTTGACTATTAGGAGGCCGGACTTATGTTATGCTATGGGAATAGTGAGTCAATTTATGCAAAGTACCATGAAGCCTCATTTGGATGATGTCAGGAGGATTATGAGATATGTGAAGACCAATGCCCATTATGGTCTACTTTATGAGTGAAGGAAAGAGTTGAATGTATATGGTACACGGATGCAGATTGGGCAAGAAGTTCATATGATAGGAGATCTACTAGTGGGTATGCGTTTAGCATTGGGAGTGTTGTAGTGAGTTGGAGTAGCAAGAAGCAACCCATAGTTGCCTTGTCTAGTACAAAGGCATAGTATAGAGGTGCGGCCATGGCCGTATGTGAGGTGATGTGGCTGAAAAGCTACTTGATGATTTGGGTCAGCATTGTGATGATGGCATTAGGAATTTTTTGGACCCAAAGAGGGCCTCTTGGATTAACTTTTGATTAGGAATGGACCAATAGGAAGAGGGCTGGGTGCATATTTTTGACTTCTTTGACCCTAGGGGTTTGCTAATGGGGCCTAATTACTACTCTTGTCCCCCTACCTCTTGGGCCCAAACTTAGAGGTCCCCCCACCTAGAATCGCGCAGATTAAAAACCCTAAAAATTTATTTATTTTATTTATTTTTCCCAAAAGTGTGTTTTCCCTCTCAAACTTCCCCCCAACATACTCTAGGTTTGGAAAGCTCATTTTGAACCTCTTTCTTCCTCTTCTAAGCTCTCCATCGTTGCAGAAACTCCATACCTCTCAAGCTCTCCCTCCTTGTCAAGCTCCCTCAGTCTCAAGCTCCCTTAGTCTCAAGCTCCCTCTCCCTCTTTCTTCCTTTTCTAAACTCTCCATTGCTGCAGAAACTCTATCCCTCTCAAGCTCTCCCTCCTTATCAAGCTCCCTCCCTCTCAATCTCCCTCTCTCTCTGTCTCAAGCTTCCTCCCTCTCCATTTCTACAGGAAGTCTTTCCCTCTTTAGTTTACTCTAGGTTCAGGAAGCCTATTCTCAAACTCTTACCCTCTTTTGGGCTTTCCATTGCTAGAGCTCCCTCTCCCTCTTTCTTCCTTTTCTAAGCTCTCCATTGCTATAGAAACTCCATCCCTCTCAAGCTCTCCCTCCTTCTCAAGCTCCCTCCCTGTCAATCTCATCCCTCTCAAGCTCTCCCTCCTTCTCAAGCTCCCTCCCTGTCAATCTCATCCCTCTCAAGCTCTCCCTTCTTCTCAAGCTCCTTCCCTCTCAATCTCCCTCTCTCTCTCTCTCTCTCTCTCAAGCTTCCTCCCTCTCCATTGCTACAAAAACTCTTTCCCTCTTTAGTTTACTCTAGGTTCAGGAAGCCTATTCTCAAACTCTTACCCTCTTTAGTTTACTCTAGGTTCAGGTTGCCTATTCTCAAACTCTTACCCTCTTTTGAGCTTTCCACCATTGCTGCACTGAAAACCCTGAACTTTCCCTCCTCTCCACTCCTCTATTGTAAAACAAGCTTTTCTTTTCCCTTCTTCTCTTTTCTTACCACCATGGCCTCTTCTAATAATGTGAGAAGACCTAGGGAGAAGGTGGAAGAGCTTGTGCTGCATAACACCAGAGATGAGAATGGAGTTTGGGCTCCAACAAGATTCAGGGTTGGGGCTTGGGTCTACATGCAGCCAAGCTCTAAGGGACCACATCAAGTGCGTCAACTGGGGAATATGCTACATCATTGGAAGGGGCGGCTACAAGGCTTCAAGCATACTAAGAAGGAAGGACTAGTTGTGCCATAGTGCAACGTGTATACCCTTGGAGACCTATACATTCAAGGCCAATGACCAAGGTTTTCTTCAAATTGTTAGTGTAACAAAAACACAGCTTTAACAACATGCTAATATTGGATTTTTTGTTTCAAATTTTCTTATGATCCTCCATTTTCTTATGTCTCTCTGCAGATACTTTCCCCTCTAATTATGTTGAAGAACAACCACTCCAAAGCCTCACTGGAGTTTTCTATGCTATGCATGCATCCATTGGAGAGGCAATGTTTGTATCTCAAAGCCCAAGTGATCTTGTAGTACAAAACAATATCTTTTTCTTTTCTCACTCATATTTTGTAGATAAAAAACTAGGTTTATTTGACAAGCTAGAAGAGATCCCCAACCCCCCTCTTAACAATCTCGAATGGCTCAAACGAGATGCTTGGACCATATTATGCTTAAAGTTTAAGATGGTAAGTGATATCAAGGAATCACTCAAGTTTTCAAAGGCATCTAGGTCAATAGAGCTAAATTGGTTTTGTCCTTTACATGTTTTTGTGCACATGTTCAATTCCATGCCAATGCACCAAACAAAAACAATGTATATTTGTAACTTAAAGGAGGTACAGTTTGACCTCATTCAAGGATTACTAGGAGAGGATTGGGAGGTTAATGAGGGGTCACATCAAGGTGATGTGTACAAGTACAATGTAGTAGATTCTACACTATCTTTCAGGTTCTTGAAGGCACGCTCTATTTTGTACATACGTCTGCACTACCAAAGATGGATGCAAAAGCACGGGACATGGATCCCACTTCAAGGCTCAGAAGAAGAAATTATGCCTATTGAGGTAGCTGTGATGATGCAAAATGGATGGATTGAGCAAGTGGCAACAAGCAAGCATTGGAGCCTAGCAGACCTATGTCAACACTTTAGCATCATGGGCTTTGACAATGTAGAAGAGTCAAGTTTCAAGTTGATGAGAAGAAAGGTATATCTGATTCCACTACATGTCTAGAATTAACCCTTACACTTTCTGGTTATTGTGCCTCTTTCTATATTTTTTACAGATTGGGAAGCGTAAGGAGGGGACAACCATGGGAATTATGTATAGGAAAATATTTTGATTTTTCCTTTGATTGCAGAGGGTGATTGAAATTGACGCATTTGCAAGGAGAGGCGGCAACAGAGACCAAGCCACGGTCCATGGACGACATGATGCTGCGTTGGCGTACTATCTTGGTTAGCTTCTTGTGGATGGCATCGCCATTATCCACAGGCACTACACCCCTCAATCTGCCTTCACTCTCTTCTTTTTGAAAGCCCTCTCTAAGGTGCTCTGTGTAGCCTCTATGCGCACAGAGCACCAAATGTATAGTTCTAATTAAAAAATCCCTTGCCTTCAATGTTTTTGGTTTTGGATTTAGGGGTAAGCTTCTTGCTCGTATAGGTATAGCCAAAAGCATAGGCATAAAGAAATAGCCCAATCACTCCTTGAGCACACTCTGCCCCCCCAATAATAAGAGAAGGAAGCTCAATATTGTAAGAAAGCTTTTGTAACGATGATGTATCACTTCTTATTATTATGAATACAATACAATTTTTGCAAACTTATTTTCATCAAGTATATCATTGTTTTTTCTAGTTTGTACCATCAATGTTTTTGTGAATGCATATCAGAAATGACCCTAGGAGCCTAGGAGAGAGTGCGAGAACAGTGTGAATTTTGAGCCTACATCGTTGCTGTAGAGCCCAAATTTGCACTGTTTTGGCACAGCTTCCTCAGCCCTTTAGGAGCAATTGTGATGCATTGGATAACAAATAATGTATTTTTACACATGATTAAAGGTATTTTTATCTTGTAAATTATTGTTTTTCATAATCAATGTACTCAACTTCATTGCATCAGAAATGATTCTGAGTGGCTGGGAGAGTAGTGCCAGAACAGTGCGAATTTTGAGCCTGCAGCGCTACTATAGAGCCCAAATTCGCACTGTTTTGGCATAGCTTCCCTAGCCTTCCAGGAGCAATTCTAATACATTGGATGACAAATAATGTATTTTACACATGATTAAAGGTATTTTTATCTTGTAAATTACTATTTTTTATAATTAATGTACTCAACTTCATTATAAATGCATCAGAAATGATCCTGAGTGGTTGCGGCGGCGGGAGCAGTGCCAAAACAGTGCGAATTTTGAGCCTGCAGCGTCGCTGCTGCAGAGCCTAAATTCGCACTGTTGTGGCATACTTTCCCAGTCCTCTACTAGGAGCAATTCTGATGCATTGGATGACAAATAATGTAATTTTACACATGATTAAGGCTATTTTTATCTTATAAACTATTATTTCTCACAATTAGTGTACTCAACTTCATAAATGCATCAGAAATGATCTTGAGTGGCTAGGGAAACAATGCCAGAACAGTGCAAATTTTGAGCCAGCATCGTCACTACAGAGCCTAAATTCGCACTGTTTTGGCATAGCTTCCCCAGTCCTCCAGGAGCAATTTTGATACATTGGATGATAAACACTATATTTTCACACATGATTAAAGGTGTTTTTATCTTGCAAACTACTGTTTCTCACAATTAGTGTGCTCAACTTCATTATAAATGCATCAAAAATGATCCTGAGTGGCTATGGGAGAAGTGCCAGAACAATGCGAATTTTGAGCCTACATTGCCGTTTTGCAGAGGTCAAATTCGCACTATGTGGCACAGCTTCCTCAGTCCTCCAGGAGCATTTCCGATGCCTTGGGTGACAAATTGGCACATGATAGACACTCCATGTTAAACAAACATGATGACACCGAGACATTGTAAGAGAAACTTAAAATTTTAACTATCAAAAAGTTACAAATGAAAGCTAGATAGGCTTGTTATAAAGGGGGGTTTGAAACAAAAGAGTTGCTTCAAAAAGAAGGTTAACATCTAAGATCTCTAGATCGTGTCTCGCCCCGCTTGCCTCGAATGCACCG
The DNA here is from genome assembly GCF_041138505.1 of Cibotium barometz. Classification (NCBI taxonomy): domain Eukaryota; kingdom Viridiplantae; phylum Streptophyta; class Polypodiopsida; order Cyatheales; family Cibotiaceae; genus Cibotium; species Cibotium barometz. The sequence goes on from NC_141076.1 coordinate 40,985,124, forward strand.
AGCTAGTTGCATGTCCTTGGCAGATATGGTAATCCTCTTTGCATGTATTGCAAGGAGGTTGGTGTCTTCAAAAGCCCAAACAGGTAAGCCTTGGAGGTTTCTTGCAATGCTTCAAGGGCAATCCCCTTGGAGGATTCTTGCAATGCTTCAAGGGCAATCCCCTTCCTTCACCCTGCACAACACAGAACTCTGTTCTATATCATTGGAGAATCTCCTTCACTGTGCGAGCGAAAAGAGGCTCTGCTTATCAGCAACTCAGTGTTCCTCTAATAAAACTTGATTTCTTGATTTATTGTGATGCTTGCAATTGAGATTGGAGAATATGGGTTTGCCAAGCTCCACTTGTAGTCAATCTTCTGCAGTATCTTAACAAGCCAAGCTCTCCTTCACCAACAAATTGCATAAAAGATGATAAACCGTGGAAAGGAGGGTTTGCTCTTAATGGAGGGTCAATTGGATAGAGATGCCCATCAACCCAAATATCTACATTTTTCTCCTTAGCTATCCTACGAGCTTGGACAGATTGTGCATCAGTAGGATGGGTTTTTTAGAGCTGCCATACTCTTCAGGAATACGAATGTGTAAATCAACCTTTCGTTTTCTAGCTTCACAAGGGGCTACACACACAGCTTGCAAAGACTCCATAGCTAAGCAGAGGAAGAAGCTAAAGCAAAGAGATCCTCAGAGGGGGAGAGAGAGAGAGAGAGAGAGAGAGAGAGAGAGAAAGAGAGAGAGTGAGTGAGAGAGAACTTTGTTGTTGGAAGTTTAACACAAATCCATTTTTCTAAGTAGAAAATGATATTTTTGATATACAAATATACTAACATGGAGTTTTTCATCAATAAATTACATTTATGAGAAAATTTAAAAAATAATATTTTTTGGGGTCCCCACATTTCGGGATCTCATGGAAGTAGTGGTTCCTGACATATAGTTATGTTTATGGGGTTGTGGGGACCTGACAGTTAGTTATGGATGTACTAGCTCCTAACAGGCTTCTGATGTGACCCTTGAATTACAAGCTTTTTGGAGAGAAAATTTTATTTTCATCATACATATTGGTTGAGTGGTGTTTTTTCCACCTCAAAATGTAAAAAAATAAAAAATAAAAAATTTTCACTTTTTGGGGCCCACCTATATACGAGAATGTTTTGCTTATGTGGAAGGGAGATATAGTGGGAGTTAATTTTTAAAAGATTAAGGTCATGTAAAAGGGTAGGAGAGAGACCCAAAAATACAAGAACAGATCTTGTTTATTAAGTTGCTTATGCATACAACTTGGCCTTTGCACACTTCTAGCTTCACCTTTAAATAGGTGAGCTAGTGGACCATAAGTCCATTCACACACACACTATATTAAAAGATTAAGGTCATTATGTAAAAGGGTAGGAGAAGGGTGTGTGTGTGAATGGACTTATGGTCCACTAGCTATAAGTCCATTCACACACACACCCTTCTCCTACCCTTTTACATGAGAAGTCACCTATCATCCAGAGAATGTAGACAAATTAGGGGAGCTCTCTAAAACCGAGTTCTTAGACTTATCAAAGCTTTCCGGAGCAAGGGAGTCTAGAGATGATTGGCTCATTGAGCCAGACATGCCAGGACCCTCCAATGCCCCGTCCTCAAAGCCATCCATAGATGATTTACTTCTTGTAGATCTAAATTTGGAAAGGGATAAGAAAGGCAAGAGCAAAATGGATCAGGGGGCTGAGAACCAATGGGAGTTTGTACGACAAATTCCAGTGACAGGTTTTATAGGATGACCCACTTCAAGAGGTCTATAAGGACTCGTTAGAGGGATATTATGCCACAACTAGATTGCCAGAGCTAGATCTTCCTCTAGCATTTGTGGTGGTAGTCGAGAAGCTTACAGGACACATGAACCGAATAGTTGATAAATGGGCCAGTGAATACCGAACCTTAGATTGGATGGAGATTCGGGAGCTCACGTGGAAAGGACAACCATTATTCATGGAAGTGTTCTCAACAAATACAGCTAAACCAGGAGAGACAGCCTTTCTTGGAGAAACTGTTGCTCCTTCCCTACGAGAGTTCACTAGAGTGGGACCCTCAACATCAAAGTGGACAACTGCTAGTAGCCCAACTCTAGCACCAAGATATTGTCCTACGCCAAAAGTGCGACCTCAGATCACACCACAACAACGTCTTTCTCACTATGACAATCGGAGGGTAGGGGAGCCAACTCGGCCTCCCATAAATGCACCTCCTGAAATGCGGGTAACAAGGTCTTTGGAGGGGTTTGGTGAGGCTGGTAATAGGGGACCCACACCAATTTGGGATGCATGTGGACCATCTTACCAAAGAGAGGAACAATTCCCACTGAGAGTGAGAGGTCGTAGGCCCTATGATGAGTATTCAAGACAAGTAAGGCCATCAACTCTTTAGAAACTGGTAAAGAAGTACGAAGGGTCGGGAGATCCATATGACCATGTAGCAGCATTTAGGCAAGCAGCTCGAGCTGAGCAAGTGGCTGACAAGCAGACTCAAATTGAAGGATTTGGGCTCACTCTTGAGGGAAAGGCCGTTGCTTGGTTCCAGGCACTAGAGGCTTCAGACAAATCTTCTTTATGAGTTTTGGAAGAGAGATTCGTTGCTGCTTTTTCCTTGATGGGGATTCAACATGACATAGTAGCAAACATCTACTCTTTCAAGCAAGGCAAGAATGAGAGTGTTAGAGACTGTGTAAATAGAATGAAGCAGTACATTAATCGTTGCCCAGAAGATGAGAAGCCCGCCCAAAGTTGATTAATTTCTCTCTTCTTAAAAGGACTCAAAAATTCAACACTGCATACACATCTCTATGCAAAGAAGCATACAAATTTCAATGAGTGTTGCCATGATGCCATGGATTTCACCGATAACTTCAAATTCCAAGATGGTACTGGCCCTGAGGTGAAACCTAGAGATCAGTGGGGTGATGACCAAAGTTCAGGGTCTAGCGCGCTAGTAAATCCAGACCAGATAGCTAACCTAGTACTAAGGAGATTGGGACAGACCTATCGCCCACCCATGCAGCCACAACAACAGCAGCAAACAAATGAGTGTACTACCTACAGGTCCTCATCTTTGTGGAGCATGTGGCGGTAACCATAAAACTGAAGAATGTAATACCTTTTCTCCTCTAGTCACAAACCAACCCACAAAAAAGTGGTGCCAAGCCTGTGCTTGGAACTTTACCCACACCACACAGGAATGTACTCGCATTGCAAGAATGAGACAGGAACGTGAGCAGCCAAGGGGTGGAGTGGCTCCACAAATGTATCAACATTATACTAATTTTGAACGTAAGCCACCGATGGCACAAGAGCAAGCACGACCTATTCTTGGTGCTCAACCTCCTGCTCCTAGGATTGCTCCTGTGAGGGTTGTTGACTACGACAATTCAAATATGTGTAGAGACTTAGTAAACCCAGGCTATGTGGAGGAGGAATACGCATCATATTCATCCAAGGAAAATCTCTTTGAAAGTCCCGCATACCCAAGCCAAGCACTGGCCAGGGGAACAAAGCTCTTTGATGTTGCTAGGCGGCTACCAACCTAGGACTCCAGGCCCCTCAGGTCGCAGCAAAGGAAAGTAGAAGCCAAACTAATGGGCCCCTGTTATGAGTGCGGAGAACCCCATTGGGCTCGTGATTGTCCACATCGCTCAAGGCAAACAGCTCGATCCAATACAACAGTACCACAGTTTCCACCAATTGAAAGATATTGTCTAGGGTGTTGTGTAGAACACTTCCCAAAGGATTGTTTGCTGAAACCACATGAGGAAGGCACCTCTCAACCAAAGGTCTCACTCAACCTTGTAAGGGCAGTTCCATCACCACCTTCATCTGAGAATGAGGATGTTGTGCCACTTAGAGTCATGACTAGATCACAGACACGAAATGCTGAAATGCAAACTGATGAGACACCTCGAACTAGGGATTCGAAGGCAAATCTAGTGGACAAGACCCTACATTCCAATAGAAAAAAGACCACTAGGAGGAAAAAGAACCGCAACAAGCGAACTAAAAGTGCATCCACTAGTTCTCAAGAAGCCTCTAAACAAAACATGAAGGATCAAACTTTTACATGCCAAGAAGTGCATGAGGAGCATCAACCTCAACCGGGGCCTAGTGCTAAACAAGATGAGACTAGTACGACCGAGGATAGTTCTGGGGGTTCTGTTTTTGTGGATAAGGTGAATGAGACTCTAGATGCCATCATTGATGCTCATAGAAGTTGCATTGCAGCTTTATTTGAGCTACCCAAGAAGCTTCAAGAATACCCAAACCCTCGTGAGGAGAAGATCAATGTAGCTATACATCTGCAACTCATTAGGAAAGCTCAGTCAATACTTGAGGGACCACCTCCACCTATTCCTCGAGGCCCAACCTCTCTTAAGCCAACATTAGAAACCATACCAGAAGTGTCATCAAGTCGGGAAATGAGAAGTGAGCTCATCTCACAAGCTCATAGCGAGAGGTCTGCACACCAATTGACACCCCATTGAAAGAAGGAATTCTGCCACAACCAAGCCTTGCCTTCCCATGTAATGATGAAGTTATTGATGCTAACGATGACATGGCAAATGAGATGTGGGCAGCAGTTCACGAGAAAGTTAATGAGGATATGTCCTCTATTAGTTTACCTCCATTCTCTGAGGTGGATTTTACCAGGGGCACGGAAAACAACTTTAGACGCCCAAACATCCAGGAGGAAGTTCAAACAATTGTTTCTCCTAGAAGTAAGCATACAATGAAAACCTTACCATCATATTTGGGAGAATATGAGAACTGCTCTCAAACCTTAAGGATACCCTCCATGCATAAAAGGTTGACAAAGGAGATGGATATGGGTATCGTGCAAGCTATTTTGTCAGCACCAGTGGCTTGTACCTTACCTTTGCTTGATTTGATAAAGCTTCGACCTGAGTTGTGGAATGATATTGCCACATGTTTGTCAGAGTAGGTATTGCTACAAAAGGGTCACCATCATGGTACTATACACCCTGAGACAAAGCATGTTTTGCCAGTTCCTATCAACAAAGTAGGAAAATTTTGTGAGGACGATCAGGGAAATGCTACCCTCCCATTAGAAGTGTGAAAAGTAGCTTCAACTGCAATACTTGATAGTGGTGCAGGAGTGGGCATTGTGATAAGGTCCATTTGGGAAAAGTGGGACAAACGAGCTATTAGGAGTACCAGGATGCGCTTGCAGCTAGCAAATGGAAGCTTAGAACATCCCCTTGGGGTGCTTGAGAACATATTGGTCACCACATGTGGGATTAAATATGAGCACACCTTTACAGTAGTGGATTTTGGAAAACATCCAAACTATGAAGTGATATTGGGTAGACCATTCATGCGACAATTTCAAATGATTCAAGATTGGGGATACAATTATTTGTACCTCCGACATGATTCTGTCATCACAAGAGTCAACCTAAGGAATCACTCATATCGTGATGTAACAAGGTCTCCAATAGATGAGTTTGATTTTGCTTCATCTGAGGGCTCAAGGGTTACATTGTCAGATGGGAGAGAAGATCTGTGGATGTGTGGAGCCTCATGTAGGGATTTCAACACTGAGAGACTTAAGGGAAATCGAAGTGTATCAGACGAGGCATACATTCCATAACCCTTCCCTGAGCATTTAATTGATCCACTAGAATGGAGTCATGTCCTTGCAACATTATCCACATGTGCTTTACCTAAGCCAATTCAATTTTCTGACTCAGATGGAGATGACATTATTCCTATACGAATGGTACAGCCACGTGACCTTCTAGATGTTTTGTACTATAGGGATGCATCCACAACAGCACTGCATGTAGAGAAAGTTTCTGCTACTCCACGAGCTTTATCATGTCAAAAGGGTGGTGTTTCTACCTTACACAACCCACTTTCAAAATCTTCTCGTGAAGCTCCAACACAAATGATGTGGATAACGATGATTCCTCAAAAGAGAGCCATGGCTAGCATGTTCCAACTACTTTAGTCACTGCTCAAAGAAGGCCAGGCAAGAAGGAATTATCAATTTGGCTACCCAAAGATGCGTACAAACTTGTACCATCTAGCCTAGTTGCTAAGCCTCCTAAAAAGCACATCTTTTCCAAGCCTAAACCTCAGATTGTTACTCGTTGGGTCCCAAAACATGTTCTTAAAGCACAGGGCTATTATGAGGGTGCAACAGCAATTTGGCTTCCAAAATGCCATGGTTTGCTAGGGGTAAAAGAGTATATCAACAATAAGATTCCAAAAGCCACCCTTGGTTTTCCATATCAGTGGGTGCAAAGGAAATCAACACAACCTCTTCAAGATAGGAAAGGTGGTTGTGATAGCACCTACAAATCTTCTTGTGTTGATCTTCCCAAAACATGCAATGAATCACCAGTTGTCCCAAATTCTCCTTGTTACACAATTCCACCCTCAACTGGTGTACCAAAGACACATCCAACTTCACATGAGTCTCCTTTGAGCATACATTCTAGCAATTCAATGCCTAGATTCTCTTATCTTGCTCAAATTCCTCGACAATTGCTAAAATTTCCACATCTTAAGAAGAACATACCCAAAACCAAAGATAAGGCATTAGCACTACAATTAAAGCTCTTTGGTAGATCAATGTTTGAATAGAGTGGTTCCTTATGCCTTTAGAGGATTGTGTTCTTTTTGAGATGATCTCCACCACCAGGGCAAGGGTAAGCTCAGTGACTCCACAATAAGAACAACAAGCCAGGGCACTTTTCTCCCACTGGGTTTTTTCCCTTGGCTATATTCGGTGATTGGCACCAATAACAAATTTTATTCTTCTTTTATTGTTTGTTAATAAAAATTTTGCAAAGATCTCAGCTAAACAAGAGCATCAAACATGCCCCAACAGTCCACCTACCGTGCACACAAATTAGGAAGGGGGGAGACATGCAACGCCTACAAAGACCAAAGAGGAGTAATCTACACAAAATCAGCAATGCATCAATGCAAACGAACAACATCAACGGGCACTACAACAGGTGTATTCAAATCATAATCTTTTGTTCTTTATGTGCTTTTATCTTTTGGATATATGGTTTGCATGTTCACACAATGTTGGCTGGTTTAAGTTTTTGATTAGTTGCTAAAATGTGGTGAGTGATTTCTAGCACTTAGAGGACTTAGTAGAAGGTAATTCTATTTGAAGATAGTGTAGAATATATACCAATGGAGTATGCCAAGTTCTTATGCTCTCAAGGTATATTAGTTATCCCTAGTGGTAGCTACCTCTTAGGTATGAGCTAGGTGCTAGGATTAATAAAAAAAAATTTACGAAAATATATCCTTAAAAAATATATACAAGTGAATCGAGACATAACGTGTCTACAGCCATGTGGAATGCTTGGTAGGACCTGGGGTTGTCTTAGCACCTTGGGGCCGATGCCTTGGTTTTCATGGGGTGAACACTGACGTCTAAAAGCTTCAGAAAAAGACCTTCAAGGAATCTATCGCCTTGATAGATGTTGGTAGGACTCTGGGATACACTATGGGCCCTCGGGACCGATGCCCTCATCTTCATGGGGTACTCCTTATGTCATAAAAGAAAGAAAAGGGTCTGTCTCCCTTGAGATACTTAGCGGCTTTTAGATTCTCTTGGCAGAGGTCTCTTGGCCATTGCTTGGGTCTCATTGGGATGGAACCTTAATCTTTATCATCCTCTACACACACATCAAAAAATAAAAAAACAAAAAAATAAAAAAAAGAGGTCCAATCACCATTGCTCATATTTAGGAGTAGGTTTGCCACTTAGGAATAACTTAAATACTTGTAGGACATTGAGACTGTGGTTATAACCTGTGGTGTGTAAGCACACTTGCCTTTGCATAGCACTATCTACCACTTAGTCTCACTTTGACTAGTCTTTACTCACCTATTTTAGTACTCTTTAAAACTCTAATCAGCCTTTCACTTGTATGCTCACATGTGAAATTGTCATTGCTGGTTTTTTTCTTTCCTTTTCTTTTCTTTTTTTCAATAAAAGGCTTTACTTGTATCCATTGTTTTTTGCAGCTCTTGCTTCTACCGCGCTCGAGGACGTGCGCAAGATAGGAAGGGGAGAGTGTTGCGTGACGAGTGAAGATCAATGCAAGGATGCAACAAAAAGATACTTAGGGCTCTTGTAAAGAGTTCCAAGTTGTAGATGAATGTGGGAGTGGGCTTGACAATAATCCCACATGGGAACTTTTGGGAGTTTTAGAGTTTTTGTATAAAAAGTGGCTCATTTGAGAGCTTAGGGACACATTGGGCAAACTCATGTTTGAGCTCTCTTGAGACTAGCTCTCCCTCTTTTCCCATAGAGGTGCAAGCTCTTCTCTCTCCCCATCTACATTGTTGTAAGTTCTATTTTTGTTAATTCAATGCAATGAGTTGATAATTGTCTCTCTTCTCATGTCTATTCTCTAGTGTGCATGTTTCATGGTTGATAGTTTCAAGGTTTTTGTGCATGCTAGGGAAATGAGTATTTGAGAATGAAGAATGCTTTGATCTTGTGTGTGCAATAGCTAAGCTTTCTTCTTGTTTGGATGCATGGATGAGTGGAATGTGGAGTTGAGTGAGCAATAGCAAGATTGAGCTTGTGTGTATGTTAAGTCTATGTCAATAGTAGTAGTATTCCTAGCATTCTCTCCATCAAATGGATAAGCTTTTGTGCACCGGTACGGGTTGAATCCCTAGCTCCGAAAGGGATGCAAATCCCATTGGATTGAGCTACATGTGGATCATATTACTCTAAGTTGCTACAAGTGAGAGAGTTTTCCGTCTCTCCAGTACCCAAATTTGGGACGCCCGCCTCGATTTGCGTGCCGGACCGCCCTGGGAGCAATTTTTTTTTTGTCCGGTAGGTTCTCCTGGTCGTTGGGGTTCAGACCGTTCATCAATCGGACGCCCGATCGTGCATTTATTAAGGTTTAAAGGTCGTCGCTTTTTAACTAAAATGATTGAAATTCGCGTATAAGCTTGATCCGGTGTCCGTTTTGGATGCTGTAAAATCCCATATTAGAATAAAATCGCACGCAGATTCTAAATTTGGACTCAGAATTTGAAGATTCTAGATATAAATGACTCAAATAATAAAATCATTGATTTTTATACCATGAAAACTCATAAATTTATCTATTACATGGACATTTCTTTATTAGTGAAGAAGATGGGTATGTTACAAGAAGGAATTAGTAGTGTGCAAAGGCCAAGTTGTATGCATAAGCAACTTAATAAACAAGATTTGTTCTTGTATTTTTTGGGTCTCTTTTCTCCACTCATCTTGATCTAGCATAAGAAACACGAATTGTAACATGGCATCTAGAGCTAGGCAACTTGCAAGGTGTAGACTAGGTCAAAAAGTTATTTCTTGAGTGCATCTCATCTACCCCCAGCTGTTGAGATATCGAGCTCATCTAGTGAGGCGGTGGGGACACTGATGACCCGCCTGGGGGATAGGCCCCACATTTACACCACTGGCATGGTTGGTGAGATCATGGGTGATATGCAGCCAGTGGGATGATAGGCTATGTGACAGCCATTCTAGAGACTGGCATAGTTATAGCGCCAGCTCATTTAGTTGAATTCACACTATAGAGAACCCTAGTATGTATTTAGTTGAGTACCTTTTCATATGGTGTGTACTCTTATCTTTGTATATGGTGTGTTGAGTGTTGTGAAGGAGAAGAAGAAGATTTTCAGCCTCTCACCTTGTGTGTTCTCTTTTAGGGTTTTGTGAGTGTGTGTGTGCTTGCAAGAGCTCAAGCTCTCTTCTCCTGTGCATCTTCACTAGCCAATGGAGGCCTTCCAACAGCTTGAGGAGGCCGAATCTTGTCGAGTTTTCAACTAAGGAATTGTGAAGGACCTCAGGGTGCTCAAACTCCTATAGCTAATTAGTGGATTACTCCTCTCTCAGCCATGCCATTGCACTCTGAGTAGGCCGACGCCCGTTTTTATGCAGCGCTGATCTCGTACAATTTTGCACCTTTTGTAAGCAAGCTTAAGCCACATAAACTTAGGGCTTTTGAAGCCCTAAGCCTCAAGGTCCTTCAGCCTAGGTCTCAGCTCTAATGGCGACCTCACGTGTGCGCAATAGAGGAAAGACCTGACCTGCCCACTCTGGTAGCATTTGAAGCTTCCATTAAAGCTTCAAAGAAAATGTTTTTTGCACTAATCTTCTCTTCTTGGCTCTAAATCTCTTAAGTGCTTCTTGAAAGTGCTTTTGCTCCAGATCCTCTGATGTTGTTGGCTTACACCATGAGATGTTCATAGGTCTCATTCATCAAACACTTCATCAAGCTTCAAGTGTTCAACATTTCCAAGTGTGCTTATTAGCACTAAAAGTGGTGCTTAGCACTATTGGTAGGTGTAGCCATCAACAAAGGGGAGCCTCTCGACATTACGAAGTGTTTCTAAACACTAATAGTGTTCTTAAACACTAATGGTGAATTTAATCACCAATGCAAATGTCATTAGATGCTAAAAATGTGCTCTTAAGCACTAATAGTGTTCTTAAGCACTATTAGTGTTGCTAAAAACCAATGGTGATCACAATCACCAAAGAAAGTGTTCTTTGACACTAATGAAGCTCTCTCCATCAGAATTAGTGGTTGGGCACAAACCCTAAGTGCTAAACCATAAGCTTCATCAACTTAATCTCCTTTTTTATGCAACATCCTTGGCTTGATTAAGGGTTGTTGCACTCTCATAAGCCATTCTCTTTCTACTGAAGCCAAAACATCACAAATTTTCTGGTTTTCTTCTTCATAAATCAGCCCATTACACTCTTGTAATCTTCCTTCAATACCCAATGTCAAAGGAAAACACCCAAATTAAGAAGTTCTCAAGAGAGGGCTTCCACACTTGGCAAGTTCTTGTCAAGTACAAGATGATGTCCAAAGGTTTTTGGCCATTTATCTCCGGCACTAAGGTTATTGATCAAGTTAAGGCTGAAGATATTGAAGATGATGAGAGGGCAGAATCCATCATCATGCTCCATCTTGATGAGGCTTATTCACCATGTGAACCAGCTTCCGACTGCAAAGGAGAAATGGGATGAGCTTGACAAGCTCTATGGAGCTCATGGTAAGAATTCCAACATCTCACTTAAAATTGAACTTTTTAGCTTGGAGCTCAAAGAGGAAGACAACATTGGAGCCTTTATCTCTCACTTGAAGGGCCTTATGGCTCAACTTGCATCAGTGAATGCAAGAATGGATGAAGATGATGCAGTGGCTGTTTTGTTAAAAGCAGTCAAGAAGGTGTACCCCACCTTAGTCATCACCACCCTGAAGAACATACCTAATCCCACCCTTGAAGGAGTCATTCAATCTTGTCTTGATGAAGAAAAGAGGCCACAGGGAGGAGCTGAATCTTCAAATGCATCGACTCCATTGAATATCAAACAAGCTTTGTCACATCAAGTGAGAAAAGTAAGGTGTACCCATTGCAAAAAGGTAGGTCATTTTGTAAATAATTGTTGGATCAAATATCCCAACAAGATAAAATGTGAAAAGTGTAAACAAACGGGACATATCACTTCTAAATGTCCTAACAAAGAGTCAGAGGCTAACTTTGTATCAACCTCTAACTCTCTAAGCACTTATTTTAAATCTCAATGTAACAACACCTATATTCCTAACCTTGTACGCCTAATGTTATAAAGGCAACCTATGTCCAATACCACCTATTCCAATTCTTTCATAGTTGGTATTGAGGGAGGGTATTAAAAGATTAAGGTTATGTAAAAGGGTAGGAGAAGGGTGTGTGTGTGAATGGACTTATGGTCCACTAGCTCATCTATTTAAAGGTGAAGCTAGAAGGCATTAGTAGTGTGTAAGGAGATTTCAAACTGACAAGAAAGATTCAATTTGTAGAGAGTGAAGATAAAAAATTCATACATATTGGTTGGGTGGTGTTTTTTCCACCTCAAAATGTAAAAAAATATTTTTTTTTTCACTTTTTGGGGCCCACCTAAATACGAGAATGTTTTGCTGATGTGGAAGGGAGATATGGTGGGAGTTAATGAGAAAGGGAATTTCAAACTGATAAGAAAGATTCAATTTGTAGAGAGTGAAGATAAAAAATTCAAAAAGTAAGAGAGAAAGTATAAGAAAATTCAAAAAGTAAGAGAGAGAGTTTGAGAATATTCCCTTTAAAAAGTGAAACTAGGGGAGTATGGCTGATGTGGCAAGAAAAAAAATAGGGGTCATCATAGCCTTTGTCTCCCTTAAGCCCAGCTTTTTAAGTTCTAATCCCTTAAAATTAGGAATCCTTAGGAGGCCCTTTTTAGGTCCAAAATGAGTTGTCATACACTGTGACAACATGAGCAGTATACAGCTGACTAGTAACCCTGTCTATCATGCGAGGACCAAATATATAGAGGTCCATTATCATTTCATCAAGGAGAAAGTTTTGGATGGCAGATTGATTTATCTTATGTGAAGAAAGATGAGCAAGTGGCTGACATATTCACTAAGTCACTTGGGAAGGACAAGTTTGAGTACTTCCAAGACAAGCTTGGAGTACGAGAGATGGATATGATGACCTTGAGGGGGAGTGTTGATAGCCCAAGCTCATCTTCTTCATCTATGGTTGTACATCATGAGCTTGAGAGGGACTGTTGAGATTACAAGCTTGATGACAGCTAGAGCTAGGCGCGATATGTGCTGCCATGGTAGATAGCTGCATGTGTGTGACAATAAATGGTTAGGTCCAGCTGGCCACACTGTGTGAACATTAGATAGGGTTATTTGGTGTGTGAACATAGCACATTTAGTGTGTGGTGTGTAGTTCTCTTCTATTATGCATTGTGTGAGAGTGGATATGGCTTCCCTCTTTTGTTAGGGTTACACTAATGGATTAAGGTTTGCTCTCTTGTGTCTGTGCTCTCTCTTTATTAATCTTTTATCATTGAAAACCTTGAGGACGATAGTCCATTGGAATTAACTTTGCTTTTGCAGCCTTCCTTTGATTGTATTCTTCCATCCTTTCAAAACTCTTAGCTTTGGATACAACATCTAAGAAATCCCATGATCATGTTCCCTTCGTCATCATATGTAGAGGAGGTCCTCCTTCAAGACCTCTACAAATTTGTGAGTAAGAACCTCACTCGAGACTTCAGGTGCATACTTGTGCAAACGAAGAAACTTCTCCTTGTACTCATCAATAGAAAGATCATGTTTTCTCTCTTGGAACTGCTTGAAATTGTAAAATTCTATCTTCTTTTCCATATAGTAATGAGAAGAACAATACCTCTTTTCTGCAGCAACTCGGAATTTAGCCTAGGTAATTGGTTCGTTTGGTTTCTCTTGAATCTGTACATGGGACTTCCACCATAATTTTGTGACACCACATAATTGCAGTGAGGAAATTTTAGCTTTCTCTCATCGAATTCTCAAAGGGCAAAGAAATCCTCCAATTCTTCAAGCCAAGCCTCGAGATCTTCTCCTATCTTATTTTCACCACCCATCAAATTCTGAGAGTTTTGCTTTCTTGAAAACCTACTTTAGGGCTGATTTCAGAGATTGGGACAGTCTTCTAGATAACCATTTCTTTGACCCTATGCATATTTTTAGAAATATAGCCATGGTGCTGTGGAAGACTATTAATGGGGCCAGAGAAAGCAAGGGCCAAAGGGAGGATTTGCAAATAAGTGATTGTTTGAAACATTGACTACCATGAAGCAAAGCTAAATGGTAAGCCATGAAGCAAAGCTAATGGTAAGCTGCTACTACCTAAATCTCCTTGGGTATTGACAAAAGAAGAGAAATCTCAAGTTAAGAAGTGCATTTTTGAGTTTTGTACTCCAACTAGATGCACGAACCGCCTAAAGGGGGTGTTTACAAAGAATTACAAGCTCTCCAGCTTGAAATCACATGATTGGCACAAGTTCTTGCATTTTGTATTGCTTGTGGCCATAAAGGGTTGCCTCACGAATAGCATAAGGGATACAATATTGGCATTGTGGTCCACCGGATTTCATTAAAGGAGATAAGAAAAGTCACTTTAGTAGCCCGCTTAAATTTCATAGAAGCGGTTACATTGTTAGAGAAGTTTCTCCCAAGTAGAATATTAACCATTTAAATGCATCTCCTACTTTATGTTGTGGATGAGGTGGACATTAGATAGGGTTATTTGGTGTATGAACACAGCACATTTAGTTAACTGAAATATTACAGATAAGGAAGAGGAGCTTACATATGGTTGTGACTACCATGTAGGTGATTTCATTAACTATAAGCCTCGATATGTCCACATGTTCTCCAAATATTGTTTACAATGTCTCCATAAACTAATAGATGATGTGTTATTTTCTTCTAGTATAAAAAATTTACAGCATTGTGGTCACATGGATGCCATTTTCGAGTGGAACGGATGGATAAGAAGAGAACAACGTCTGATTGTGTTGTTAAATAAAAATTTCATGCAAGAAAGAAGGAATAGTGCAAGTGATCTAAGTACAGATGTGAACATGCTTGATTACTTTGGAACCATCCAAGATATCCTCAAGGTTGGCTTTAGAAAGTTTCATATGTTTATCTTTGATGTTAAGTGGTTCAAGGTAGTCAGAATAGGATAACATCGAACCGTAAGACAAATCCAGATTAGTTCAAGTGGACTCCACAAAGATATGGACAGACCAAAAGAACACATTTGTCCTACCAAAGAATTGTGAGAAAGTGATCTTTAAGGAGGACCCAAGAGATCATCGATGGTGGTTTGTAATCCAAGTTTCACCACGCAGTAAATAAATACATGAAGATATGAAAAAGACAGAAGATGAAGCAGAGACTAGTGCAAGCCATCAACAAGAGAAACGATTAGACAAAGGTATAGAGATCGAACAACTAGACACAAGAGATGCCTCAAACACTGTAGGTGGTGATATTAACGAAGAGCCAGAAACAAATGAGGAACCAGGGCTAGAGCTTGAAGATTCAGAGGCTGACAAAGATGCATCTTCTAGTCCTACACAATTCTAATATGGAGGGACTTTTCGTGAAATAGATCTTCTTGGGGCCAATGATTTTTTTGAAGATGAAAGAGTTGATAATGATCAACTATGATTTTGTAAAGGTGCAAATATTCTCATGACGTACCCAACTTTCCTCTTTTTGTTGGTTTCATGCATGTTTATACGTATTTATGTATACCAAACATGAGAACATATATACATATATATATATATATATATTGATTTGGATTTAAAAATGCTAGAGGAGAAAAAAATTAGGGGAAAACATTTTTCGATGCTATTTTTGACCTTTATTCCAATGGCTATATAGAAAATATTTCGACGTTTTTTAGACACATATTTAGACATTCTTTTAGATGAGAATGTCCATGATGCAGGGCATTGAAAATTGCAAGCATCTTGGAGTAGTGTGACATTGTTTGGCTGCATATTTACACTTAAAAAGAAGTCGACAACGTGACAATAAATTCTATTTTCAATATCCTCATGTAGAGGATGATTTTCAAAGTGCTTAAAAAGAAGTCCATAATATGATAGTAGTTTGTGTTGCCAAACTCCTCAGAGGAGCTGATTTTCAAAGTGCTTAAAAAGAAGTCAATGAAGTATATAAGTATTCTATAAGCCAATGGAATCCAATAATATTACAAGGGTCATCTTCTAGAGAGAAGATTTCACCTTTCTTGAGGCACAGTCATGCTAATTCTCTCCGACAGAACAAGGGTCTTCCTAGGACTTAGTCTAACTAATGTAACTAATCATAACTTATTTGTATCATAGGAATCCCCCGATCCAGCCTAGCCCATGGGTTAGCCAACAGCCAACCGCCCAACCACTATATTGGTGGGATTCCTTTATAAAAAACTGGTTATGTTTTGCTCGAGTACCAACGAAGAAAAGAGTTCCCAGGCACCCTAGCCGGTGTTTCATGCAAAATTTAAGGTAGGCGTACCACGTACACACCCAATATGAAATTGCTATTATAACAGATTTGTTAATGAAAATCATAGTATTACTGATCATAATCCTCCAAAATATTGAGTCCATTATATTACAAAATAAATCATCTGGACTCTCTGTTGAAGACGAGCTAGTCAACCAACGAGATCCAATATCAAAATTTGATTCACAAAAGTCCTTCTTTTAAGTCCATCCGAATCTTCCTGGACATATGCATGGGTGTCGAGCCCATGCATCACTTGGTCAGATCCCTCTAGGATCCTGCTTAGGTGTCCTAGCACTTCACTCAGGGACCACTTCATTGGTCCTCGCCCATCGTACCAAAAGTGCACCATTTTAACCATATCAAGGCTGGTCAAGACCTCGGCAGGCTTTGCCACGAGCAACGTCCCTCGATGACTCCCCACCAGCTATTGCAAAACGAGCCTAAAACACATACCAAATGCTTCCTCCTGCATTCTGGCGTAAAACAGTCCTTTAAAAAAAATAGAGGTTTTACGCAAGTAAAATTCCCGGTTTGAGATTGGTTCTACAAAACCCTTTTTCCTTAATCCATGTTTTCATAATGAGAATCATTGATCCCTTATCAGGGTAATCTACCCACATCATTTAACTGAATGTCCAACTAGACTCTTGGTGATTTCGGTCAAGGAAAAACTAGGTCAATTCAACGATAGTCTATTCTTTGTATTAAGAACTGGATTTGGTCACAAATTTTTTGCTTGATTCAGATCAAGAGACAGACAAGTAGTTTACTAACCGTCCTTCTCATAGTCGTGGTCTAACCAAAATCATTCGGTTTATTTCTAACTTTGATTCCAAGGATTTTCTTCACTAACATCTACTGAACTTCTAACCGTAAGGAAATTTCAACTTTGTGAATTTCATTCCTTCCTAACCATAATAGAATAAGAATTGATTCTATATGATAATATCTGATTTTTATAAAAATACTCTTCTAATTTTGGATAATTATCAATTTGGTGTTTTATCCATATAAAATATCTAAAGATGTTCTTTCTACCAATTTAATTTATCAACCCTAATTCTCTAGGTGGAATTATGGTGAAAATTCCTCTTTTGTCACCAAAATTTAATTCAAATCTTTCTCTACTTAAATACCATAAAAATTCTTCTTGTAATTAAATACAAATATTTTTTTTTGAATAAGCTTAAAATTCCTCTTTTTCTCGTTTAATGATTGAATTCCAAATATCATTATTCAGGCTGAGGAGGAATCTTACAATAGCAATATGGTAGACAAAAGAAGATTGAGTGACGACTCATCCCTTGGGGTGCTGGATTATCTTCCCTCTTTTAATGCTCATCCCATTGTTGTGCTCTCATCACACATGGATCCACATCACATGGAATATACCAATGATGACTAGGGGGAAAGATATATGGCCTTCTTTATGCTTGATGGCCGCTCAGATATACAAGTTAGGGCCCACAAATTGGACGTACATGGTACCCACACTAGTAATGAGCCCTAGATAAAAATAATATAGAATGGTTGTTTGTGGCTACCCTTTAAAATTCTCATTATACTAAAGTACAAATAACGATATATTGAATCAGAAGAATAAGAAAAGGAAGTGATGTACTTGAACAACCATAATATCTTGGAAAATTAATGCATTATCCACATCAAAATCCCCTTCACCATAGTGTCACATTGGTGTAGAGGATGAGACACATCATAGACTTCGATCCCCCTCAAAAGATCATCGAGCTTAGTGCACATCCATAATCTTCACCTTATGCTTTCCCAGTACTACAAGAGCAAGAAAGAGATGCCCCATCTTGATTGTCAACCCATGAGGGTTTAGGGATTACATAATGTGTGTGTGTAGATTAAATAGGGTGTGTGTGTGTGTGTGTAGGATTACAAATAGTGTGTGTATCTAAGGGTGTGTGTAGATTAAATCCTATGTGTGTATCTAAGGGTGTGTAGATTAAATCCTATGTGTGTGTGTGTGCACACCTACGTGTGTGCAAATTAAATAGTGAGTGTTCATGCACTAACATTTGTTTGATAGGTTAATTTCTCTCTTTATTTGATAGGTTGATTACTTGCTTCCCTTGACAAGCTTGTGTTTTAACTTATAAATAGACTTTTTATTTATGGATCTTAGTATTAGGTTTTTTAAAAAGTTACAATTTTAATTCACTTTTTTTAAAAGTTTTTATTGTATTTTGTAGCCATTGGAGGGTGGAGTGGTGGAATAGCAAGCTTTTTGCCTTCTCCTTGAGGTAAAACTCATTGTAGACTAACATAGAGAAAAAACCCTTCACATTTAGCCATAAGGTAAGCTCTTAATCTCTTTTTTTTTGGTTCGTTGTCTATGTATCAAGGCCACGTGGGCCATGTGTTGTCTCACATGGAAAAGATTCCCATAATGTGGCAAGATGGGTAGGCATTGGGAA
This sequence comes from Cibotium barometz, assembly GCF_041138505.1. Classification (NCBI taxonomy): domain Eukaryota; kingdom Viridiplantae; phylum Streptophyta; class Polypodiopsida; order Cyatheales; family Cibotiaceae; genus Cibotium; species Cibotium barometz. Next base: position 41,003,499 of record NC_141076.1, read on the forward strand.
TAAGCTTGTATGCATAACATAATGTGTGTGTGTGTGTGTGTCTTTTCATGCCATAAGGCCATAATGGAATGGGCTATTATGCATGCCATAAGACCATAACCCTTGCATGCATAGGCCTTAACACATACATAAGCCATAAGCATTGCCATAGTGGTTATGTCTTATGGCTTATGTGTTAAGGGCTATGCATGCAAAGCTTATGGCCGCATGTGCATAGCCATGTAGCTATTATGTATGCGATAAGGCCTCAAGCCTTACCTGCATAGTCCTTAACACAAAAGCTATAAGCGTTGCATGCATAGGACTTAACACATAAGCCATAAGCCTTGCCATATGGCTTATGGCATATATGGCTTATGTGTTAGGGGCCATTCGCCATATGTCCAAAAGAACCTATGTCTCCCCTCTATAATGGCTAAAACTTCCCATCTCTTAATATTCATTTTCCAGTTCTATAGTGTCCTTCACATGCATAGGAATAGAGGCTAATACAGTTTCTATTAAACTACACGTCACAATTATACTTTGCAATTTTAAAAAAAATGTATATAAGAATTTCCATCTGGATTTTGGCTTGAAGTAGTAATGTGTGCCAGTTGTGTGTTGAACTGCTCTCTGATTAAAGCATGGAAATTTATGACCACTTATAAGGTTTGGAAAGGTAGAATTCCTTTATTCACTCATATGCGTATTTTTTGTTGTTTGGCTTACGTGCATGTACCAACACCACACAAACATAAACTTGATGCAAAGGAATTGAAATGTATTTTTGTGGTGTATAGCAATGAAAGTATAGGATATTTGTTGTATATACCATCCACTCGAAGGCTTATTGTATCTAGAGATATCTTTGATGAATATGCCTCTCAACCTATGCTTTCATGTTGGTGACAGCCATCAATTGATTCCCCATACGCTTTTGATACATTGTTGCCATTATTTGGTACAGGTGCTAAATCAACTTTGCCCGCTTTGGCTCCGAATCAGCCTTCTATTGTTGATGCCAGTCAACAAATTTAGCAATCTAACATTCCCCATATTACTCTAGATCAGCCACATTTTATCCATTTGCCTTAGGTGATGCATTTGTTAAAGAGGAGTAATTGTGATTCACAACAAGTTCTCTGCTGGCTCCGTGCCACCTTGCATGACAGCAAGCTAACTCCACTTACTCCAAGTCGGACATAGGCTTCTTCTCAACATTTATCTCATTTCCTTGATATAGCCCTTGTTGTGCTACTGCATGTAATGAGGAACCACTTTCTCATTTTGATGCATTGGAAGATGACAATGGAGTTTTAGCCATGCGGTCGGAGTTGGTCTCCATTGAAAAAAATGCTACATGCGAGTTATGTGACTTGCTTGTCGGCAAGCGTGCTATAGGCACAAAGTGGGTGTATAAATTGATATGGAAGCTTGATGTCTCTATTGATTGTTTACAAGACTCGTTTAGTCACCAAACGATATGACCAATGAGAAGGAATTGACTTTTGCACCTACTTCACGTATGATAACTATCCGCACTCTTTTTGCATTGGTTGCATATAAAGGTTGGAATGTACATCAGTTGGATGTCAAAAATGCTTTTCTGAATGGTGATTTTTTACAAGAAGAGGTTTATGTATCTTAACCTCCTAGCTTTGTTCAGAAACATGCCGAGCATAAGATATGGAGATTGTGTAAAGCACTCTATGGCCTAAAACAGGCACCACGTGCTTAGTATCAAAAAATTTATACATACTTACTCTCTTATCTATTTCAGAATAGTCCGCTGACTGAGAGTAACTTATATGTTTGTAAAAAAGGGGATCAAATCATAATCTTGAACCTTTATGTGGATGATCTACTCATGCTGGCCCTCATGAGGGATGCCATTTAAACTTTCATAAGCTGCCTTACAACATGCATTTTTATGTTTTTGACATGGGTCTATTGCATTACTACTTGGGTATCAAGTTTATACCAGTTGAGGGGTGCATCATGTTATCTCAGGGAAGAAACATTCATTAGCTCTTAGAAAGTTTCTAAATGATAGATTGCAAACCTATTTCTACTCAAATTCATTTGGATTAGTTTCAAAACACCTAGTTCTGGTGGAATATTATGTCAAAATGGTGCATTTGGTATTTCACCTCTTGCCAAGCTTATACACCCATAACCAAATCATCTCAATGAGGAAAAAACGTTGGTCTCTATGATCCAAGTGCAATCTTTCCCTTGATCTGACTATGGGACTTACGGGTTCGGTCAGATCACCTCAGTTAGTTAAGGCTCTTTTGACTACGTTGGAGAAAAGTTATCCTGGAGGAATCACCTGTGCTTTTCGGGCGGCAAGGGAAGTTTTTTCGGGTTTGGTTTCGGAAGAACCGATGGATTAGTCTCTTGTTTGGATATCCGTGGGGGCGAGGCCCCGACCATGGCCCATGTAAGAAGTGCTACTTCCGCTGCTAGCACCCCTAAATTCGTTGTTGCGTAGTGGGGACAGGGATCTCACAACTGGTATCAGAGAAAATTGGCTAATGAGGATCAACCGAGAAGCCAAGAATGTCATAAATTTATGAATAGCAGTAAAAGGTTGGAATTGTGTGATGAAACTCATACAAATTGATATTCAGAATAAAATTCCTAAATTGATAATTGGGTCTTCAGATGGAAGTACTGCAATCGTAAACGAGAACATGTGAACATGTTAATAACACAAAAAATCTTGTGATCACATGTAATATTCACAAAGCTTGCACAAGGGCCTAAAAAAATTATCTTTGTTGGTGGGCATAAAAAATCTTCTTAGGTGGCCACTGACCTACTATTATGTGAAGATGGTAACATGAGAACATGTGAATAGCTTATTCCCATGTGTAGCCAAGCTTTTAAGGGGTTCCCAAATGGCAAGTGACCTCTTATTTTGTGAACGGTAACATGAGAACATGTGAATAACTTGTTCACATGTGTTATTATCACAAAAAATCTTGTGATCATGTGAATATTAAATCCCTGGTTCCAAGGGAAACCACACTTGATTTGATCATTTCCAAGTGTTTTGGAAGATTGGAAGGCTCGAAAAAACCCATCACAACAAGGCAAAGTGAACTGTTTGTGCATAGTTGAGCTCAAATGCTATGTGGATGATCTTGTATTCATAATACGAGCAAATTAAAGGTTTCTACAAAGTGGAGGACTATTTTGGATGCATTTTTCAGAATTTGTGAGTGGCGTTAGGTTGTTTTTAGCATTTGCAAATAGTGTTTTTGAGTCCAAGAAGTTATCACCATAAAAATTTTGGGCTATATGGACAACATTGGTGCCAAGGTTTATGTGGTGTGTATGTGCATGTCTGAGTTGATTATTGGAAATCCTCAGTGAACATTGTGGTAAACAAAATGAGTGGCAGTCCTAATAAAATTATTAGTGAGAAACTTGATAGGCTCCACTTCCGTATTTGGAAGCATCATATGACAAATTGTCTTAAAGACAAAGGCCTATGGAACTTGGTGACAGGCGATGAGGTGGAGCCAAGGGTTCCCCAAATGAATGCAACACCTACCCAGCTTACAGCACATTAAAATTGGACAGAGAGAGCCTTCAAAGTGTTGTATTACTTCTCAATATGTGTTACAAGCAGTGCCATGTTATGCCATATACAGGACACACAAAATCCCAAGGCTGCATGGGATACTTTGATAAAGTTGTATGATACGACAACAACACCAAAGAAGATGCAATTGAAGGCAGACTATTGGTTCTCCTATGGATGATGATGACTTGGTAGCCATTACATTGAATGGCTTGGGTAAAGAGTACAAGGCATTTGAAACCTCTATCAGGTTTAGAGGTGGAGACCCCCTAGACTTTGATGAGCTGATTTCATTGCTTATTGTGGAAGAGATGAAACTTGGAATAAGTGCCTCATCTAGCACAAATGAAAATTCAAGGGATCAAGCATGTTTCACTCATTGTGGTGCTAGAGGTAGGGGGGAGATTCACTCCAAGAGGACATGTAGGTGGTCGTGGCTAGCAGGATCGATCACCACAGTCTCAACAAAATTTTTAGCCATCTTTTGGTGCTAGAGGTGGTCGTGGTTTTCACCCTCATGCTAGAGAAAGATCTGTATCTGGAGGCAGGGGGAGATGGCAAACACCCCAACACAGAATGCTAGTAGCATTGAGTGTCACTATTGTGGTAAAATGGGACATATGGCTAGAGACTACTATAAAACGCAGAATGAATTCCGTGGTGGAAGAGTGCAGCATGGCAATTATGCATCATCTAGTAATGCAGAACATGAGGAGCACTTGTTTGCCATGAAACATGTAATAGGTTATATGACATCACAAAGGGAGAGATGATATTTGGTATATGGATTTTGGAGCATCAAAACACATGACATGACATGGTGAGTGGTTTGACAGGATAACGCCTACACATCAGGGCTATAATGCTACTGGGGATGATAACATCCTATTACACATGTTGGTAGTGTACCATTGCATATGCATGATGGCAGAGTAAAAACCATGTTAGATGTGTTGTGTGTGCCAACAGTTACAAAGAGTCTTACATTGGTTGGTTAAATGGTGGATTAAGGAATGCAAGTCAGGTTCAATCAACATGGCTGTTTTGTTGAGGACTTCAAAAATGGTTGCAAGTTAATTTCAGAGGGGGAGAAAGAAGGTAGATTGTTCAAATTGAGTGTAGGAATTCCAGAGTTGAAGTTTGCCATGTTTTCAAAAATTCAAGGGGTTGTGTGCCGGACATTGATATTTGGCATAAGAGAGTTGGGCATGTGAATATTCATTTAAAGCTTAAAGCTATGCAAGCAAAAGGTATAATTGGTGGTTTGCCCAGGTTCAAATATGATGGTAGTAATCATATGCAAGAAAAAGGCATAATTGGTAGTTTGCCCAGGTTCAAATGTGATGGTAGTAATCATATATGTGAAGCATGTAGATTTGGGAAGCATGCAAGGTTGCCATTTCCAAAGGATGGTCAAATCATTAGAAAACCATTGGAAATCATTCACAGTGACATATGGGGTCCAACACAGACTCCAACTATCAATGGTTGTAGGTATTATGTCACATTTATTGATGACTACAGTAAGATGACTTGGATTTACTTGTAAGATTCCTCCCCCACCCCCTTTTGATGTCTAGTATCTTTCCCTATAATCAATCCCTCTTCAGAAATATAAAGACCTTGTTTCTATCTGTTTTAGCCTAGAGAGAGAAAAATATTCTAGAGAGAGAATATTCAGATTTTGAATATTTTTGGATAGAAAAATATCTCTTCTAATTCAGATGAGTTCCCCTGAAATAGAAATTCAAAAAGAATTTTCCAATGTGCAATTGGAATTAATTGAAAATAGGTATAAAGAACCTTAGCCTAAGGGTCTAGATTTTCAGAAATCTTTAGACTATGGTCCAATTAAGGTTCCTATGGACCAATAGCATCAATCCATGTGTAGGGAGGAGATAAATCCAACTTGTAAAAAAGAAAATACCCAAAAATGAGTAAATGCTCACATGAGGTGAAGAGTTGAAAATGTACAAGGTTTATTAGTAAAAAACTATGTGCAATATTAAAAATATGAGATATTTTGGGTATAATGATTTTATTATGACACATATGTAAGGAAGGGGAGTCCCTTAAATGCTCACATAAGATGAAGAGTTGAAAATGTACAAGGTTTATTAGTAAAAAACTATGAGCAATATTAAAATGATTCCATTATGACACATATGTAAGGAAGGGGAGTTCTTTAAAGGAGGTGCATATTTCACATAAGATGAAGAGTTGAAAATGTACAAGGTTTATTAGTAAAAAAACTATGAGCAATTTTAAAATGATTCCATTATGACACATATGTAAGGAAGGGGAGTTCTTTAAAGGAGGTGCATATTTCACATGCTTGAATGAGTTTTAAACTCATAAAAATTGAGATATTTCATCTCTCCTCTCTCCTCATTCAAGTCTAGTTCCAAAAAGTTAGCTTAACTGACCTAAAAATGGTCAATTATTGACCAAACTGATTTAGAAAATTCTAGAATCAGTTTGTTTGGTTAGGAGCTCAATTTTTCCTATAAATAGAAGCCTTCCCCTTGTTGAAAAATATATAGTGTTTATGCATCGTTACTCTACTCCACCTAAGCCAAGAACTGTGAATTCATTTAATAATTCACTAGTTTTTGGAGCTTCCCTCTTTCTTCAATCCCCATTAGTGGCTCCATCAACATACTTAACCAATTGATTGGTTGGGGGCCTCTACCGTGAACAAAGAATCAAGCAATTTGTAAGGTAATTAGTGAATATTGATCTTTCTATAATTTCTCAATGTTTCTCTCTTCTCAACCCCTCTCAAGCTTGAGAAGCTTAATTGGTATGATTTTTTAAATGCTATTAAAGTTAATTGGTGAATAGTAGTGAAGAGTTACATAATTTAATAAATGCTATTGAAGTTAATTTTTATTTATGTTTAAATTCTAATGGTTTTTATGTAATTTCTCTCTCTCACTCAAGAAATGGTCATACTCATGACCCATTCTCAATCCACATGAAGCTTTTCATAAAGCTTTTCCTTAATCCAAGATTAAGCTATGCTTGAGGCCAAATTAATGGCTTTTTCCTATGCTTTTAGTTTATGCATATTGATGATTCAATCCATTATAGATTAGTGATCCAATTAGAGATCATTTTAATTATTTTCTTAATGATAAGCTTTATCCCTTAGAAAAAATTGAGATTTATCAGTCATAGCAGCGGAGCTATGGCAAAATTTTTATAAAAATTATGCATAAAATAATTTCATTCAAAGCATAAAAAGAGGACTTCCTACCATATTCTAGGAATTATCATCCTAGATTAATTGAAAGAATTTCATTATAATCATGGAGAAATTGAATTTTAATATCATGCATAAAGGATAATTTTTTTATATCAAAAGTGTTACTTTTATCATTTTTAATTTTCATGCATAGAAGTATGCATAAAGGAAAAAAAATTTATATCAAAAGTGTTACTTTTATCATTTTTAATTTTCATGCATAGAAGTATGCATAAAGGAAAAAAAATTTATATCAAAAGTGTTACTTTTATCATTTTTAATTTTCATGCATAGAAGTATGCATAAAGGATAATTTTTTTATATTAAAAGTGCTACTTCTATCATTTTTAATTTTCATGCATAGAAGTATGCATAAAGGAAAATTTTTATATCAAAAGTGTTACTTTTATCATTTTTAATTTTCATGCATAGAAGTATGCATAAAGGATAATTTTTTTTATATCAAAAGTGTTACTTTTATCATATTGGATTTCATGCATAGAGGTATGCATAAAAGTTGAATATTTTATTATAAAAGTGTTACTTTTAGTATAATTGAATTTCATGCATAGAGGTATGCATAAAAGATATGGGAAGTGATAAGATATGATAAGATGCATGTGGATATGGATATGGATGTGTATGTATGAATGTGGATATGGGATGTGGATGTATAAATGAGGATGTGAAAATGGAGATAAGCATGTAGATGTGGATGTATGGATGTGAATGTGGATGTATGGATGTGAATGTGGATGTGGATGTGGATGTATGAATGTGGATGTATGGATGTATGAATGTGGATGTATGGATGTGAATGAGGATGTAGATGTGGATGCATGTATGTAAATGTGGATGTGGATGTATGGCTGTAAGCATGTAGATGTGGATGCATGAATGTGGATGTATGGATGTGAATGAGGATATAGATGTGGATGTATGGATGTGAATGTGCATGTAGATATGGATGTATATATGTGAATGGGAATGTGGATGTGGATGTATGTATGCATGTGGATGTGGATATGGATGTGTATGTATGAATGTGGATATGGGATGTGGATGTATAAATGAGGATGTGAAAATGGAGATAAGCATGTAGATGTGGATGTATGGATGTGAATGTGGATGTGGATGTGGATGTATGAATGTGGATGTATGGATGTGAATGAGGATGTGGATGTGGATGCATGGATGTAAATGTGGATGTGTATGTATGGATGTATGCATGTAGATGTGGATACATGAATGTGGATGTATGGATGTGAATGAGGATATAGACGTGGATGTATGGATGTGAATGTGCATGTAGATATGGATGTATAGATGTGAATGGGAATGTGAATGTGGATGTATGTATGTATGTGGATGTGGATGTATGAATGAGGACGTGATAATGAATGTATGCATGTGGATGTGGATATGGATGTGTATGTATGAATGCGGATATGGATGTGGATATGGATGTGTATGTATGAATGCGGATATGGATGTGGATATGGATGTGTATGTATGAATGTGGATATGGGATGTGGATGTATAAATGAGGATGTGAAAATGGAGATAAGCATGTAGATGTGGATGTATGGATGTGAATGTGGATGTGGATGTGGATGTATGGATGTGGATATGGATGTGAATATATGATATGTGACGTGAAGGAATCTGAAGTGAAGAGATGGAAAATGATGTGATTGGATGAGTACACATATAAATGAAATGTGGAATAAGTAATGTGGATTGTATGAGGGATAATGTGGAAAAATGAGAGTTAACATAGAAATTGTGTTTGTAAATGCTGTTTGTAAATGGCTGTTTTATGTCAAGAATGCTGGGAAAGCATTTTGACTGTCTTGTGATTAAGGTCGTGGAGACCTAACTGATAAAGTTGCAACTGCTGACGGAGAGTCAATGGAGGACGTCTCACGTAGCAAGGTCGGCCGAGGTCTTGACCAGCCTTGGTTCGATTAAAATGGTGAGCTTCCGGTACGGTGGATGAGGGACCAAGGAAGCGGCCTATGAGTGAAGCGCTAGGTCACCTGCGAAGGATCCTAGAGGGTGCTGACCATACGGTGCTCGGGCTCTGGGTCGCCTAGGATACCCACGCGTGCGTCGAGGAAGATATTGGAACAAGGAGTAAGAGTTGTTTTGTGAAACCGGGCATGGATCTGGTTGATTGACCTTGCTGGTCTTCAATGGATGAGTCCATGGCTCTTTATATGGATCTGTTGGTTGATCTTGCTGATCTTCAACGAGAGTCCATCTTGATTTTTATAAGTGATTATATTGCCAAGTATTATGGGCTAGGAACTATTGAAAAGGCCCCTGTGTGGACAGGTGGTGAACGTTCTAGTTGCCAATGATGCCATAGATACTCTGATGAAGGAATGATTGGAAATTATGAATCAACCGGATAAATTGGAAGATTATGATCAATGGTACTATGGTTTCATTAAAGGATTGTTTTAAAGGCAAATTTCATATTGGGTGTGTAAGTGGTGTGGCTAGTTTTATGTTTGCATGAACTTCCGGCTAGGGGGCCTTGGAACTCTTTTCCTTGGTACCCGGGACAAAACCTAACCAAATTCCAAATTGGATTCCATCACTACAGTGGTTGGGCGGTTGGCTAACCCATGGGATCGGATGGGGTTAGGCTGGACTGATGGATCCGTAAATCGAGATTTAATTTCTATTATTACGATAGATGAAGTAAATCCCGGATAGAAATTGTTCTATGGATAGGAATCAACGGCTGTGCCTCTTGATGGGGAAAAAAGCGTTGATCCCAATGATCCAAGTGCAAGTTTCTTCCTTGATTTGACCAAGTACCGTTAAAGGTGCAATCAGATCAGTTGATCCGTAATGATCTTGACTACGTTAAAGTAAAGAGTTATCCTGGTGGAATCGCTCATGCTTTCCGGGTAAAGGAAGTTTTTCCGGTTTCGGTTTTGGACAAACCGACGGATTAGTCTCTTGTCCGGATATCCGTGGGCGAGGCCCCGAGTGTGAGACCCCTACCCGCGCATAATGTGTTACTTTCGCTGCCAGTATCCTGAATCCGTTGCTCGGTGGGAATAGGGATCTCACAGTTGGTATCAGAGCATTTGGTTAATAAAGATCAACTGAGAAGACAAATATGTCAAAAATTTATCAAGAAACACAAAAAGGTTGTAATTGTGTGATATAAGTCATACAAATTGATATTCAAACTAAAATTTGTAATTTGGTAATTGGGTCTTCAGATAGAAGTACTGTAATTGTATAGAATCCCTGACTTGCTTGAGGCCTAGACATGATGGTATTTACCTTATAATTCCAAGGGCCGTGACTACCCGTATATACCGAGAGTATACTGCAGCTCTTTACTGACAGTATATACGAGTAAATCTAAGACTTGAAATTATAAGCGTTAATGCTATCCAGAGGATGATTTCGAATGTGGTTGATATGATTTTTAATTCTGTTTGAGAATTGATGAATTGATTTGGATTCTGATTGAAAAATGATGATCCCTGAAATTTGGTTGAAATGTAATAAGCTGAGCGAAACCTCAATGAGGATGAATGGGACAAGTCCCTGTGATGATATTCATAACTGGAATGATGATAATGATTTCAGCAAATCACTATGAGATTAGTGGATTGTGCTGTCAGATTGCTACTATTAATACTTGACCGTTAGATCAAGTTAAGGGATGACAAACTGAGAACTTACTTGACTAAAATTCCCGTGGAGGAATGTTCAGAAGGAAATTTTTCGGTCTAATGGACCATTATCATGTTAAAGATATGAATAATATGATCTGAATGAATTGTTGATGAGTTCTAAGGGATATTTATCCCAGTATTCTGTTGGGTTGACCAGAATATAAGGAACCCCAGAATAAAATTGGATCTTAAGAAAAAGAGTTATCCTCTACCTTGCGAGATGAGGACATCTCGCACTTTTTTAAGTGGGGAAGAATGTAAGATTCCTCCCCAACCTTCGAGGTATACAGGAGTAAGAATCTCCCTTTCTGATCTTATAATTATTCCCTCTCTAAAATAAAAGAAAGTTTTGTTTAACAAAGGAAGACCCTTTTTCTAGAATACTTCTCAAGAGTCCCACCTGTTTTAAGGATTCAGAACAATGAGTTCAGAAGTGAGAATCGATGTTTTGGATATCAAGGTTTTGGTCTTCATTCGAGTACGGCCCAAAAGAAGTTCTTTATCTCTTGGGGAGTATATGAAGTTATCCCCTAGATATTGTGAGCCTTATATCTGAATTCAATGAAAGTAGGTGACTTAGCCTACAAGCTTCTTTTATCTCTTCATCTCAAAATTCTTAATGCCTTCTGTAGAAAAATGTGTCAAACCCAAATCATGGAAAGACAGTAAAACTTCAGTGGCAAGTTATCGTTGGCTTCTAAGTTACGCTAGCTCCTTCCTTTATATAAGTCGTAACTTTTACTTGTCGCTCACAGTAATCTTACTTCCATCGATATCCTTTCTTTCTTAATCTCCTTCATGGCTTGGCAACAAGAACTAGTTTTATCCATAATGATTCCTCACCTTCAAGACGCAAGTGAATCTGTGAAGAAGGATTTTATAGAGCAGTATGAGCGCTCACTTTTCCCTCACTTGGGAACTTCTGTAGCGCAAACCAAATGGCGGACCTATCAAAACATAACTAGGGTAACACCCTGGGGTCAGCAGCACTTTCGTAACAATGTCCGCTTGGCCATGGTTATTGAAGCTTTGGGTTTGGGTCCCCGATATTACTGTGTCATGAGATCAAGGCATCTTGGGTTTTCTGAGCGGGTCTTCTTACTGGCATGTTTTCTTCCTCATGAAAAGATATGCCTTTATCCCGTTTTTGGCTTGCCTCTCAGAGGTCCTTTTGTTAGATCACCTCATACCACTGAGATAGGTGCAGCAATAACCAACAGAATTATTCCCATAGATGAGTTACCTTATACTTGTGCAGCTTGTGAGGACTGCTTTTGTGATCATATGATGGACAGGCTTATGGAAGTGTAAAGAGTTCTTCTATCTTTACTGTATAAGTTCCGAGAATGAATAAAGTTTAAATCTTGTTCTTATTTTGAATCTTGCTCTCTTTAAGACGTTTCTTGGTGGTTAATCTTGATTTAAATTTTTCTCTAAGTCTCATATTCGTGCATCTTGCGAAATTATCCCAGTTTGCGAGATGAGGACATCTCGCATTTTTTAAGTGGGGTAGAATGTAAGATTCCTCCCCCACCCCCTTTTGATGTCTAGTATCTTTCCCTATAATCAATCCCTCTTCAGAAATATAAAGACCTTGTTTCTATCTGTTTTAGCCTAGAGAGAGAAAAATATTCTAGAGAGAGAATATTCAGATTTTGAATATTTTTGGATAGAAAAATATCTCTTCTAATTCAGATGAGTTCCCCTGAAATAGAAATTCAAAAAGAATTTTCCAATGTGCAATTGGAATTAATTGAAAATAGGTATAAAGAACCTTAGCCTAAGGGTCTAGATTTTCAGAAATCTTTAGACTATGGTCCAATTAAGGTTCCTATGGACCAATAGCATCAATCCATGTGTAGGGAGGAGATAAATCCAACTTGTAAAAAAGAAAATACCCAAAAATGAGTAAATGCTCACATGAGGTGAAGAGTTGAAAATGTACAAGGTTTATTAGTAAAAAACTATGTGCAATATTAAAAATATGAGATATTTTGGGTATAATGATTTTATTATGACACATATGTAAGGAAGGGGAGTCCCTTAAATGCTCACATAAGATGAAGAGTTGAAAATGTACAAGGTTTATTAGTAAAAAACTATGAGCAATATTAAAATGATTCCATTATGACACATATGTAAGGAAGGGGAGTTCTTTAAAGGAGGTGCATATTTCACATAAGATGAAGAGTTGAAAATGTACAAGGTTTATTAGTAAAAAAACTATGAGCAATTTTAAAATGATTCCATTATGACACATATGTAAGGAAGGGGAGTTCTTTAAAGGAGGTGCATATTTCACATGCTTGAATGAGTTTTAAACTCATAAAAATTGAGATATTTCATCTCTCCTCTCTCCTCATTCAAGTCTAGTTCCAAAAAGTTAGCTTAACTGACCTAAAAATGGTCAATTATTGACCAAACTGATTTAGAAAATTCTAGAATCAGTTTGTTTGGTTAGGAGCTCAATTTTTCCTATAAATAGAAGCCTTCCCCTTGTTGAAAAATATATAGTGTTTATGCATCGTTACTCTACTCCACCTAAGCCAAGAACTGTGAATTCATTTAATAATTCACTAGTTTTTGGAGCTTCCCTCTTTCTTCAATCCCCATTAGTGGCTCCATCAACATACTTAACCAATTGATTGGTTGGGGGCCTCTACCGTGAACAAAGAATCAAGCAATTTGTAAGGTAATTAGTGAATATTGATCTTTCTATAATTTCTCAATGTTTCTCTCTTCTCAACCCCTCTCAAGCTTGAGAAGCTTAATTGGTATGATTTTTTAAATGCTATTAAAGTTAATTGGTGAATAGTAGTGAAGAGTTACATAATTTAATAAATGCTATTGAAGTTAATTTTTATTTATGTTTAAATTCTAATGGTTTTTATGTAATTTCTCTCTCTCACTCAAGAAATGGTCATACTCATGACCCATTCTCAATCCACATGAAGCTTTTCATAAAGCTTTTCCTTAATCCAAGATTAAGCTATGCTTGAGGCCAAATTAATGGCTTTTTCCTATGCTTTTAGTTTATGCATATTGATGATTCAATCCATTATAGATTAGTGATCCAATTAGAGATCATTTTAATTATTTTCTTAATGATAAGCTTTATCCCTTAGAAAAAATTGAGATTTATCAGTCATAGCAGCGGAGCTATGGCAAAATTTTTATAAAAATTATGCATAAAATAATTTCATTCAAAGCATAAAAAGAGGACTTCCTACCATATTCTAGGAATTATCATCCTAGATTAATTGAAAGAATTTCATTATAATCATGGAGAAATTGAATTTTAATATCATGCATAAAGGATAATTTTTTTATATCAAAAGTGTTACTTTTATCATTTTTAATTTTCATGCATAGAAGTATGCATAAAGGAAAAAAAATTTATATCAAAAGTGTTACTTTTATCATTTTTAATTTTCATGCATAGAAGTATGCATAAAGGAAAAAAAATTTATATCAAAAGTGTTACTTTTATCATTTTTAATTTTCATGCATAGAAGTATGCATAAAGGATAATTTTTTTATATTAAAAGTGCTACTTCTATCATTTTTAATTTTCATGCATAGAAGTATGCATAAAGGAAAATTTTTATATCAAAAGTGTTACTTTTATCATTTTTAATTTTCATGCATAGAAGTATGCATAAAGGATAATTTTTTTTATATCAAAAGTGTTACTTTTATCATATTGGATTTCATGCATAGAGGTATGCATAAAAGTTGAATATTTTATTATAAAAGTGTTACTTTTAGTATAATTGAATTTCATGCATAGAGGTATGCATAAAAGATATGGGAAGTGATAAGATATGATAAGATGCATGTGGATATGGATATGGATGTGTATGTATGAATGTGGATATGGGATGTGGATGTATAAATGAGGATGTGAAAATGGAGATAAGCATGTAGATGTGGATGTATGGATGTGAATGTGGATGTATGGATGTGAATGTGGATGTGGATGTGGATGTATGAATGTGGATGTATGGATGTATGAATGTGGATGTATGGATGTATGAATGTGGATGTATGGATGTGAATGAGGATGTAGATGTGGATGCATGTATGTAAATGTGGATGTGGATGTATGGCTGTAAGCATGTAGATGTGGATGCATGAATGTGGATGTATGGATGTGAATGAGGATATAGATGTGGATGTATGGATGTGAATGTGCATGTAGATATGGATGTATATATGTGAATGGGAATGTGGATGTGGATGTATGTATGCATGTGGATGTGGATATGGATGTGTATGTATGAATGTGGATATGGGATGTGGATGTATAAATGAGGATGTGAAAATGGAGATAAGCATGTAGATGTGGATGTATGGATGTGAATGTGGATGTGGATGTGGATGTATGAATGTGGATGTATGGATGTGAATGAGGATGTGGATGTGGATGCATGGATGTAAATGTGGATGTGTATGTATGGATGTATGCATGTAGATGTGGATACATGAATGTGGATGTATGGATGTGAATGAGGATATAGACGTGGATGTATGGATGTGAATGTGCATGTAGATATGGATGTATAGATGTGAATGGGAATGTGAATGTGGATGTATGTATGTATGTGGATGTGGATGTATGAATGAGGACGTGATAATGAATGTATGCATGTGGATGTGGATATGGATGTGTATGTATGAATGCGGATATGGATGTGGATATGGATGTGTATGTATGAATGTGGATATGGGATGTGGATGTATAAATGAGGATGTGAAAATGGAGATAAGCATGTAGATGTGGATGTATGGATGTGAATGTGGATGTGGATGTGGATGTATGGATGTGGATATGGATGTGAATATATGATATGTGACGTGAAGGAATCTGAAGTGAAGAGATGGAAAATGATGTGATTGGATGAGTACACATATAAATGAAATGTGGAATAAGTAATGTGGATTGTATGAGGGATAATGTGGAAAAATGAGAGTTAACATAGAAATTGTGTTTGTAAATGCTGTTTGTAAATGGCTGTTTTATGTCAAGAATGCTGGGAAAGCATTTTGACTGTCTTGTGATTAAGGTCGTGGAGACCTAACTGATAAAGTTGCAACTGCTGACGGAGAGTCAATGGAGGACGTCTCACGTAGCAAGGTCGGCCGAGGTCTTGACCAGCCTTGGTTCGATTAAAATGGTGAGCTTCCGGTACGGTGGATGAGGGACCAAGGAAGCGGCCTATGAGTGAAGCGCTAGGTCACCTGCGAAGGATCCTAGAGGGTGCTGACCATACGGTGCTCGGGCTCTGGGTCGCCTAGGATACCCACGCGTGCGTCGAGGAAGATATTGGAACAAGGAGTAAGAGTTGTTTTGTGAAACCGGGCATGGATCTGGTTGATTGACCTTGCTGGTCTTCAATGGATGAGTCCATGGCTCTTTATATGGATCTGTTGGTTGATCTTGCTGATCTTCAACGAGAGTCCATCTTGATTTTTATAAGTGATTATATTGCCAAGTATTATGGGCTAGGAACTATTGAAAAGGCCCCTGTGTGGACAGGTGGTGAACGTTCTAGTTGCCAATGATGCCATAGATACTCTGATGAAGGAATGATTGGAAATTATGAATCAACCGGATAAATTGGAAGATTATGATCAATGGTACTATGGTTTCATTAAAGGATTGTTTTAAAGGCAAATTTCATATTGGGTGTGTAAGTGGTGTGGCTAGTTTTATGTTTGCATGAACTTCCGGCTAGGGGGCCTTGGAACTCTTTTCCTTGGTACCCGGGACAAAACCTAACCAAATTCCAAATTGGATTCCATCACTACAGTGGTTGGGCGGTTGGCTAACCCATGGGATCGGATGGGGTTAGGCTGGACTGATGGATCCGTAAATCGAGATTTAATTTCTATTATTACGATAGATGAAGTAAATCCCGGATAGAAATTGTTCTATGGATAGGAATCAACGGCTGTGCCTCTTGATGGGGAAAAAAGCGTTGATCCCAATGATCCAAGTGCAAGTTTCTTCCTTGATTTGACCAAGTACCGTTAAAGGTGCAATCAGATCAGTTGATCCGTAATGATCTTGACTACGTTAAAGTAAAGAGTTATCCTGGTGGAATCGCTCATGCTTTCCGGGTAAAGGAAGTTTTTCCGGTTTCGGTTTTGGACAAACCGACGGATTAGTCTCTTGTCCGGATATCCGTGGGCGAGGCCCCGAGTGTGAGACCCCTACCCGCGCATAATGTGTTACTTTCGCTGCCAGTATCCTGAATCCGTTGCTCGGTGGGAATAGGGATCTCACATTACTTTTTGAAAGAGAAGAGCATTGACTTCAAAGCATTGGTGGAAAAAGCAGTATGGTGAACGGATCAAGTGTTTGAGGACAGATGGTGGTGGTGAGTACACATCACGTGCATTTGATGCCTTCTTGAGAAAGCATGGGATAAGAAGACAAATTACATGCAGGTACACACCTCAGTAGAATGGTGTTGCTGAGAGGAAAAACAGGATCATTGGGGAGATTGTAAGAGCTATGCTTAATGAGAAGTCTATGCCAAATTGTTTTTGGGCAAAAGCATGTGCTACTGCATTGTACTTGTTGAATAGGACTCCTACTGCAGTTATACATGAGAGTACACCTATTATGAGGATGATAGGATTTAGGCTGGATATTGGTCGCTTGAAAGTCTTTAGATGTGTTGCATATTTTCATGTACCAAATGAGAGAAGAAGGAAATTGGATCCAAAGGCTAAAAAAGGTGTTTTCATTGGGTATGCGCAATAGAGAAAAGCATACAAATGTTATAATCGTGTAAGATCCCTATCCCCCCACCACACTGGGCAACGAATTCAGGGGTGCTAGCAGAGCGAAAGTAGTACTTCTTGCGTGGGGCAGGGTCCCTCACTCACGGCCTCGCTCACGGATATCCGGACAAGATACTAATCCATCGGTTCTTCCAAAACCGAACCCGAAAAAACTTCCCTTGCCCTAAAAGCACGAGTGATTCCTCCAGGATAATTTTTCTCTAACGTAGTCAAAAGCCTTAACTAACTGAACTGATCTGACCGAACCCATAAGTCACATAGTTAGATCAGGGAAAAGGTTGCACTTAGATCATAGAGACCAACGCTTTTTTCCTCATTGAGAGGCACAGCCATTGATTCTTTTCCATAGAATAATTTTTATCCAGGATTTACTTCATCTATCGTACCATAACAGAATTGAGTCTCAATTTAGGGATCCATCAGTCCAGCCTAACCCCATGCAGTCACGTGGGTAAGCCAACCGCCCAACCACTGTAGTGATGGGATCCAATTAAGAATTTGGTTAGGTTTTGTCCCGGGTACCAGGGAAAAGAGTTCCCAGGCCCCCTAGCTGGGTATTTATGCAAACTTAAAATTAGTCACACCACTTACACACCCAATATGAAATTGCCTTTTTCACAGAATCAGCTGTCTTTAAAACAATCATTTAATGAAATCATAGAGTCACTGATCATAATCCTCAAAATCTTCTGTTGAATCAGCTCTTTAAAACAATCATTTAATGAAATCATAGAGTCACTGATCATAATCCTCAAAATCTTCCGTTGAATCCTTAATTCCAATCATTCCTTCATCGGTGTACCTATGGCATCATTTGCAACCAGAACGCTCACCAGCTGTCCACTCAGGGGGCCTTTTCGATAGTTCCTAGCTCATAGTAACCGGCAATATATTCACATATCAAAATGGAATCTCTGTTGAAGATCAACAAATGGATTCATATAAAAGAGCCATGGACTCATCCGTTGAGGACCAGCAAGGTCAATCAACCAGATCCATGCCCGAATTCAGAAAACAACTCTTACTCCTTGTTCCAATATCTTCCTCAACGCACGCGTGGGTATCGTCTCGGTGACCCAGAGCCCGAGCACCGTATGGTCAGCACCCTCTAAGATCCTTTGCATAGGTGACCTAGCGCTTCACTCATAGGCCTCTTCCTTGGTCCCTCATCCACCGTACCAGAAGCTCACCATTTTAATCGAACCGAGGCTCGTCAAGACCTTGGTCGACCTTGCTACGCGAGACGTCCTCCATCGACTCTCCGTCAACTGTTGCAACTTTATCAGACTAGGTCTCCACGACCTCATTCACAAGATGGTCAAAATGCTTCCCCACCAGCATTCTTGACATAAAACAACCATTTAAAAATAGGTCATAAATACAGTTTCTATAACAAACTCTCATCTTTCCACATTGTTTCACATCAATTCTCATTTATTTCATGTGTATTCCCATTCTCATCACATCATTTTCCATTTCATCACACATCTTTTCTCATTTATCCACATCAAATATACTCCACTTGCATCTACCAATATCCACATCTCATCACATCAGATTCATTCACATCTCATCCATTCACACCACATCACATTCATTCACATCACATCTCATTCATTTTACCTCACATCTCATTCATTCACATCTATCCCAATTCACATCCCATCACATCACATTCATTCATATCCATCATATTCACATCCATTCATATCCATCATATTCACATTCATTCATATCCATCATATTCACATCCACATATATTTTTGACACATCACATCTCTTTCCATCGCATCAATTTCATTCACATCACATTCATTCACATCTATCACATCACATCACATTCATTCACATCTATCCCAATCCACATCCCATCACATCACATTCATTCATATCCATCATATTCACATTCATTCATATCCATCACATTCACATCCACATATATTTATTACACATCATATCTCTTTCCATCACATCACATTCTTTCACATATATTTATGACACATCACATCTCTTTCCATCACATCACATTCTTTCACATACACATCTATATCCATTCTTTCACATACTCATTTACATCAATTCTTTCACATATACATTCACATACATTCTTTACTTATACATTTACATCCATTTTTATCACATATTATCCACTCATATCCCATATCATTCATTTACATCCTCATTCACATGACATCACATCTCATCCATTCATTCACATCTATCTGATTCACATCACATCTTATCACATCTACTCACCTCACATCTCATCACCTCTATTCACATCACAACCACCCATTCATTCATTCACACTTATCTGATTCTCATCACATCTCGTTACATCTATTCACGTCACATCTCGTCACCTCTATTCACATCACATCCATCCATCCATTCACATCTATCTGATTCACATCACATCTCATCACATCTATTCACCTCTATTCACATCACATCTATCCATCCATTCACATCTATCTGGTTCATATCACATCTCATCACATCTATCCATCCAATCACATCTATCTGATTCACATCACATCTCATCACATCTATTCACCTCACATCTATCCATTCATTCACATCTATCTGATTCACATCACATCTCATCACATCTATTCACCTCACATCTCATCACCTCTATTCACATCACATCTATCTGATTCACATCACATCTCATCACATCTATTCACCTCACATCTCATCACCTCTATTCACCTCACATCTATTCACATCACATCCATCCATCCATTCGCATCTATCTGATTCACATCACATCTCATCACTTCTATTCACATCACAACCACCCATCCATTCATTCACACTTATCTGATTCTCATCACATCTCGTTACATCTATTCATAGAATTTAAACATAGAACTTAAGAGAATTCTATTTTTTGATATAATGATTCTTTATGCATAAAAATCAGCTTCAGTGGGAATAACACTTTTATAAAAATCCTTTTATGCATCTATTTATGCATAAATTGAATTTTAAGGAAAATAACACTTTTGAAATAAAATTAAATCCTTTATGCATCTTTCTATGCACGAAATCAATTTTAATGAGAATAACACTTTTGAAAGAAAAATAAATCCTTTATGAATCTTTCTATGCATAAAATCAATTTTAATGAGAATAACACTTTTGAAATAAAAATAAATCCTTTATGCATCTTTCTATGCATGAAATCGATTTTAATGAGAATAACACTTTTAAAAGAAAAATAAATCCTTTATGCATCTTTCTATGCATAAAATCAATTTTAATGAAAATAAAACTTTTGAAAGAAAAAAAAATACTTTATGTATCTTTCTATGCATGAAATCAATTTTAATGAAAATAACACTTTTGAAATAAAAATAAATGTTTTATGCATCTTTCTATGCATAAAATCAATTTTAATGAAAACAATACTTTTATAATAAAAATTTCCATTATGCATCTTTCTATGCATAGAAATTAAATTCAATGAAAACAACACTTTTATAATAAAATTTTCCATTATGCATCTTTCTATGCATAGAAATTAAATTTAATGAAAACAACACTTTTATAATAATAAAAATTCCATTATGCATCTTTCTATGCATAGAAATTAAATTCAATGAAAATAACACTTTTATAATTAAAAAATTTCCATTATGCATCTTTCCATGCATATAAATGAATTTCAATGAAAATAACACTTTTATAATAAAAAAATTTCCATTATGCATCTTTCCATGCATATAAATTAATTTCAATGAAAATACCACTTTATAATAAAAAATCCATTATGCATCTTTCCATGCATATAAATTAAATTCAATGAAAATAACACTTTTATAATAAAAAAATTTCCATTATGCATCTTTCCATGCATATAAATTAATTTCAATGAAAATAACACTTTTATAATAAAACAATTTTCATTATGCATCTTTCCATGCATATAAATTAAATTCAATGAAAATAACACTTTCATAATAAAAAAATTTCCATTATGCATCTTTCCATGCATATAAATTAAATTCAATGAAAATAACACTTTTATAATAATAAAAATTTCAATATGCATCTTTCTATGCATAGAATTTAAATTCATTGAAAACAACACTTTTATAATAAAAAGATTTCCAATATGCATCTTTCTATGCATAGAAATAATTTCAATAATTAATATCAATGATATCCATGCATATTCATAGGTGAATATGTAGATGGAGTAAATAAAAATATTTCTTTTAGAATGCACAAATGGTGGGAATTACTCTTTTAAAATAACATAAAAATAAACTTTATTTTTCACAAAATTTAAGAAAATTTTACCATAACCTCCTTTGTATGGGTGACCATTTCTCAATTTTTAACATTTTATTTTCAATTTAAAATTAACCCCAATTTGAAGTAAAGTACTCTAATCTACTCAATTTTCACTTTCTAGAGTGTAAACAATAAGAAAAGTTTAATCAATTTATTTGTTACTTACTCGTTTTAGGAGATAAAGAAAGGCTGAATTCTTAAGGAAGTGAAGGGGGTAGCCTTTTCATCAAGGCATAACATCAGGATTCACTTTAATCAACTATAAAAAAAACAAGGAAATCAGAAAACCATAGATTTAAAATTAAAAAGTAGAAATTTTAGCTTACATGGAGTTTTGTAAGCTTTCCTTTGGCTTGAGGGATTGAGGGTTCTACTCTTGTTTGGATCAAGAGTGGCCACCAATTTCTTTGGAGAGGATTTAGTAAAAAATAATTGAATTATCAAGTGAACTCGATGTAATTGGCTCTCGATAGGAGTAGAGTAACAATGCATAAACACTATCAACCTTTTACAAAGGGGGAGGCTTCTATTTATAGGAAAAAATGAGCCTCTAACCAAGCAAATTGATTCTAGAATTTTCCAGATCAATTTGGTCAATTTTTGACCATTTTTGGGTCAGTTTAGCAAGTAGCACCAAACATCCACCCCCAAAGTTAGAATTTGGATATAATATAATAAGCTACCACATTTTTCTTGAACAAATGAGCGATGGCATAGTAACAGTCACACCCGTGGAGAGCAGCTGGGCGGTAAGTTGGAATAGTTGTTGACTATGAAGGAAGAGACAAAAAGGCAATAAATGGTATGTTGGCACCTTTTCTAGCTGTAAACCTTGGCTTTTTCTCTAATATTTGTTTTCTTGGGCTTTTGTGTGGTGTGTGCACATGTCTAATACGAAGTCTGAAACCTTTCTTGCTTGAAACTTAGTGGATCCAGTGTGCAGAGGTATAAGTTTCTAATTGGAAGCTTATGAACATGTCCTTCGCTATTACAAGGTGCTCATACTTGAACAAACGAGCGATGGCATAGAGGTATTTTGGCACCTGCTTTTTTCTAACAATCATTATTTGTTTTCTTGGGCTTTGTGTGGTTTGTGCACATATCTAATCTAGGAAGTTTGAAACCTTTCTTGCTTGAAAGCTAGTGGGTCCAACATGTGTGGTGGCACAGGTATAAGTTTCTAATTGGAAGCTTATGAACATTTCCTTAGTGATTATAGGGTGCTCATACTTGATCCCTTTGTTTCAACCCTCATAGCTAGGTTATGCACATGTGGACTCAACATCAGAGGGGTGTCTATGTGTGTGTGTGCATGTGTGTGTGTGTGTGTGTGTGTCCATGCTCATGTGCACGCGTGTGTATATGTGTGCACGCGTGTGTATACGTGTGCACACGTGTGTATACGTGTGCACGTGAGAGATAGAAGGAGACATGAGAGATGAAAATATCTCATTATTTATGAGTTTAAAACTCCTCCACACATGTGAAATAGGCGCCTCCTTCATGAGGGGAGATCCCCACACTGAGGTGTCAAAAATGCATCATTTCCTCTAAATATCTCTTCTTTTTTAACTAATAAACCTTGTCCTTAGTCAACTCTTCATCTTATGTGAGCATTTACTCATTTTTGGTGGATTTTCTTTTATTCTTCAATTTATCTCCTCCCTACATTTGGATTAATCTTATTGGTCCATAGGAACCTTAATTGGAGCATAATTCAAAAATTTCTGAAACTCTGGACCCTTAGGCTAAGGTCCTTTATACCTACTTTTAATTAATTCCAATTGCACATTGGAAAGTTCTTTTTAAATTTATGTTTCAGGGGAAACCATTTTAGACACTAGAAGGATTTTTATATCCAAAAATATCTCAATTTTGAATTACCTCCCTCTAGACATTTTCTCTCTCTAGGCCAAAACAGGATAAAACAAGATCTTTCTTTTATTTCAGAGAGGGGAATAATTATAAGATTAGAAGGGGAGGTTCTTATACCTGCACACCTCAAAAATCGGAGGGAGGAATCTTACAAATCCAGTGACAAAACAAGTTGTCATTAGCAGAGATGTGATTTTGGATGAGATGGGAACTTGGTACAAAGAAAGTCAGCATGTCATTAGCAGAGATGTGATTTTGGATGAGATGGGAACTTGGTACAAAGAAAGTGAGCATGTCATAGTTGATGACATAGATGCAAATGAGGATGTTAATCTTCCTATACAGGAATCAACGAGTATGAGTGGACCACTTGACTCATCCACCAGTGATAATGTGAGTCCATGGTTAGGAAGATTGTAACATGATGTGAGAAATGTGAGTAGTGCTGTGGACAAAGGAAAGAAGAAAGTGGAAGGTATTGGAGTTAGTACTATAGGTTATGATTCATCAAGCTCGGGATTCCAAAATAAGAACTTCAGGTGTGTTAGGAATGGCAGGTATGTGCCACCATGTGCTAGAGAACATGGAGCTCGTAAAGTGAGCCTACCAGTCAGGAGATCACAGAGAGTGAGATACCCAGTACTACTACAGAGGTTGACATACAGCGGCTATGCTATGCATTATGCATATATGACATCAGTGGTAAAGCATGTAGAGCCTTCATGTTTTGAAGAGGCATTGGCACGGAAACATGGGATAGAGCCATGGATGAAGAGATGGATGCCTTTTGGTGCATAATGACACATGGGATTTGGTAGATTTACCAAATGGCAAGAATGTGATTGGCTAAATGGGTTTACAAAGTGAAGTGTAAATCAGATGGTTCAATAGAAAGGCATAAAGCAAGGTTGGTTGCAAAAGGATATGCATAGACACATGGTTTGGATTATGATGAGACATTTAGCCTAGTGGCTAAGATGGCTAAGATGGCTACAGTCAGGTCTGTGATATCTATGGTTGCTTCTCGTGGATGGAATCTGTTTCAAATGGATGTGAAGAATGGAATGTGTTTCAAATGGATGTGAAGAATGGAATCTATTTCAAATGGATGTGAAGAATGCCTTTCTCAATGGTGAGCTACAAGAGGAAGTATTTATGGAACAGCCAGAGGGGTATGTACACCCTAAGTATCCCACACGTGTATGCAGAAGAAATCACTATATGGTTTAAAGCAGGCACCAAGAGCTTGGAGTTACAAAATAAGAAAGTATCTTATAAGCATTGGTTTTCATGTGGGAAAATCAGATTCTTCACTTTATGTAAAGAAGACACTGGTTGAGATAGTCATTTATGTGGATGACTTGATTGTGACAGGTGATCATGGGAAAGACATTGAGGATGTGAAGACATCTTTAAGCACACAGTTTAATATGAAGGATTTGGGTGAACTCAGATTCTTTCTTGGTATTGAGGAGATCAGGACATCTCATGGTATATGGCTGGTGCAAAGCATTATGCCTTAGACATATTAGCAAAGTATGGAATGATAGGTTGTAAGCATATGATGACACCTTTGGAGGAGAATATAAAGCTTATGGTTGATTTAGGTGATGAACTAGAAGATGTCACCATGTACAGGAAAATGGTTTGGTAGTCTTATCTACTTGACTATTACGAGGCCGCACTTATGTTATAATGTGAGACTAGTGAGTCAATTTATGCAGAGTCCCAGGAAGCCTCATTTGGATGCTGTCAGGAGGATTATGAGATATGTGAAGACCACTACCCATTATGGTTTATTTTATAAGTCACGAAAAGAGTTGAATGTGTATGGTTACACCGATGCAGATTGGGCAAGAAGTTCATATGACAGGAGATCTACTAGTGGGTATGCGTTTAGCATTGGGAGTGTTGTAGTGAGTTGGAGTAGCAAGAAGAAACCCAGAGTTGCCTTGTCTAGTACAGAGGTAGAGTATAGAGGTGCGGCTATGGCCGTATATGAGGTGATGTGGCTGAAAAAGCTACTTGGTAATTTGGGTTAGCATTGTGATGATGGAGTTGTCATACATTGTGACAACATGAGCAGTATACAGCTGGCTAGTAACCATGTCTATCATGCGAGCACCAAACACATAGAGGTCCATTATCATTTCATCAGGGAGAAAGTTTTGGATGGATAGATTGATTTGTCTTATGTGAAGACAGATAAGCAAGTGGCTTACATATTCACTAAGTCAATTGGTAAGGACAAGTTTGAGTACTTTCGAGATAGGCTTGGAGTATGAGAGATGGATATGATGAGCTTGAGGGGGAGTGTTGATTGTCCAAGATCATCTTCTTCATCTATGGCTATACATCATGAGCTTGAGAGGGCCTACTGAGATTAAAAGCTCGGTGACATCTAGATCTAGGCACGATATGTGCTGGCATGGTAGATAGCAGCATGTGTGTGACAATAAATGGTCGCGTCCAACTGACCACAGTGTGTGGACATTAGATAAGGTTATTTGTTGTGTCAACACATCACATTTAGTGTGTGGTGTGTAGTTCTCTTCTATTATGCATTGTGTGAGAGTGGATATGGTTTCCCTCTTTGGTTAGGGTTACACTAATGGATTAGGGTTTTCTCTCTTGTGTGTGTGCTTTCTCTTATCAGTCTTTTATCAACTATTAGGTATATTGTGTGGAATTCCATGACCCAATCTAGTCTGTGTAACATCTGCTTGAATTTGGTGAATGCTCCCACGTGTTGGCATGTCAATTTTCTTTGGAGCTACCGAGCTCATAAGGTTATCCTTGGATATCTTTAATTGTTGTAGTAGAATAGCTTTCTCCATCTCATCTTTATTTTGCAAACCATCTTTAATTTGACAAAGGATTTCCCTAAACTCCTCTATACATTTGGGTAACTCCTCACTCGCACCCATCTCATAGAGGTCTTGATCATCATTTTGAAGAACTAATTCTTCATTGATGCCATGGTTGACTAATGCATGTGCACTATCAACAATTGGAAAGATGGAAAGCAAATGGTGAAAGTGGCTAGTGATAATCAACCTCATACCAATGAGATAATCAACCTAATACCAAAGTGGCTAGTGATAAAATCAACCTCATACCAATGAGATGCTTGCAATCACTACTCCAATCAAGGAAATCACAATAATTGGATTTCATGCTAACATGATACCATTGACCTTTTGTTGAGATGCTTTGTATCTTGAACAGTAATGTCATCTCATTCACAATTTCCAAACATGATGGATTGCCTTGATAATGTTGAAGAATTTGCTCCCCTTTGAGCAATCGTGTCGTATGTCTCTTTGCTGATCCATGGATGTTGTAACATCCACAATCAACTTCTCCACAACATAAGATGTAAGAAAATGACGTGGGAAATTGCAAAAGATTCATGCGAGTTGAAAATTACAAAGATATTAGTGGCGCCCAACCTATCTCCTATTTTTGTTTAAAGAACTCAAGCAAAGTTCCACCCATGCGAGTGCAGGTTTGTGAATCTCCAATAAGTGCATGTATAAGTTATACCATAGATCTATTAATCTTTGCATCCAATAGGGTGTACTTGATGTATTGCTTTATAATCTTTCCACCAAGTTTGGTGGTGTCGACATTTCCATAATGAAACAATCGTTCAAATTTAGGCCACCTCCTCCTCCATATATAATTGTGACACCACCCATTTGTTAGATATCACACGATATTGTTATGTGTGCTGAATACCATCCTAGAAGAGCTGACTGTACAGTATCTTGAAGTCTTCTTCTATGATGGTGTGCAAGAGATTACACATAGATGTGTATACTTCATCAGGAATTTCTTTTGGAATCTAAATTCAACGTACACAATCCAATTTAGGCTCTCTACCAAAACATGAATGCATTGTCAAAGAAACTAATAAACCAAACTGGGATTGGATTTGATGGTCCAAGTTTACTTTTGCTGGTGGATAGAAACCACAATGCCTCGTAAAGTAAACTCAGACTAGTACGAGTTTACTTTCACAGTCTGAGTTTACTTTTGCTGTAAAAAAATTACAATGCTCTACCTAGAAAGTAAACTAGGACCAGTCCAAGTTTACTTTCACAGTTCGAACAATGCTCTTCCTAGAAAGTAAATTCAGACCAGTGCAAGTTTACTTTCATAGTTTGAGTTTATTTTTTCTATGTAGGAACTACAATGCTCTGCCTGGAAAGTAAACTCGAACTATAAAAGTAAACTCGGACCAGTTCGAGTTTACTTTTGCTGTGCATAGAAGCTACCGATTATGAAAGTAAACAGTAAACTTTACATCATGGAAGAATGGAAAATAACACACCACAACCTAGAGTAATATTGCTTCATGCGGTTGGAATCATACCTGTGGAAGAAGATTCTCCACCCATGTCTTCTTTGTATGAAACCAACATAGTAAAACATGGCATGCTATTTGACGACATCCTCTATCATTAACAATCCAACAATGTGTATCTTCATGCACGACCTTAAGTATTGAATCAAGCTCTTATTGTGACTTGTCAATCATAATAGCAGTGGGCCGAACATTATCCATTATTTGAAAAATAATGTGAAGTGTCTTTGATAAAGTAGTTACTTCTTGATTGCTACCTAGGTAGTAGAGCACAGCATCATGAACCATATTGGAATGCCCATTCCAATTTGGTTTGGTAAAACTGCAGCATACAATGGTAGCCCAAAGACATTTGTTTTAAAGGTGCTATATATGGCCCAATAATTATTATGCGAGAAGCTTGTGGCCATTTGGAACATCTATTCATCTTGTATAATAAGAATAAATGGCTTATCCTTATCTTCTAGTGCATTAGGACAATATGGTTGACAATATAGCACCTACATGAGAGTGTTGGTTAAACAAGTCAAAGCACAAAACCATCTTGTATAATAAGAATAAATGGCTTATCCTTATCTTCTAGTGCATTAGGACAATATGGTTGACAATATAGCACCTACATGAGAGTATTGTCGGTTAAACAAGTCAAAGCACAAAACCATGTG
The DNA here is from genome assembly GCF_041138505.1 of Cibotium barometz. Taxonomy (NCBI): domain Eukaryota; kingdom Viridiplantae; phylum Streptophyta; class Polypodiopsida; order Cyatheales; family Cibotiaceae; genus Cibotium; species Cibotium barometz. The sequence continues at coordinate 41,032,054 of NC_141076.1, forward strand.
AAATGATGAATGCTATAAACAAATAACATATTATAGTACCTTATTTTGTTCACGTAGCTTTAAACACTCGATGTACATCATGGTCCAATCATCTTTTGAGATTTTTCCTACAAAGAGAGATAGATCTTGTTATATTAAAAGAATTAGTATTTAAGTTAAGAAAAGTCATAAATCAAATATCATTGATAGATTACTTGCATTGCGTACTCCATATGACATCAAAGCCATTTCCTTCGAGATCATAAAGAACTGAGATAGTGTGGTCAAGTAAAGAGGTTTGTTTCAAATGAATTCTCTCCTTTGACATTGACATCTTTGCCACATGTCGAGATGTGCCGACGTCAAATAGATCTTCCATGCAACATTCAATGACCTTTGGATAAATGGGTAAGTGATATAAATCACTACAATTTCCCGACACGTCCTTCACGAGTAGAGTGTATATGAATCAAAGTATCTGAACTGCCACTTGAACCTTGAACGGACAACCACATTTCTTGGTTGATCTTAATCTCCTAATGGTTCCCTTTCAGCTAATTGTACCACCTCTATGGTACATGTAATCAACCACAACCTTGGATACACCTTTTTTTTTTGGTTGATTGAACCATTACTAGTCTAACCTTGTGCTCGATCATTATCTCTTTCAAGTGGTTTTCCACATTTGCTTTATGTACAGTTAGTACTGTTGCTTGTACTCTTTTTTTGGCTTGGCATTCTAATTCTCCTCCATGGTTTGATCTCTTACAACCACATGCATTGATGAAGTCCCTAATAAAAGAGATGGGTATCCCATGATTTCTAATATCGGTACACCATCTACATTTGATTGTTTCTATTCTCTCATTTACTCCTTGGTGATAATCATCCTCCACAATATAATGAGACAATGCCATGATGCTTCCCCACTCTTCTAAGCATGCAATCCTTAGCTTTGTGGTGCTATTCAAGCAAAGACAAGGCACACTTGGCACACCAACTTCTTTTATCCCCAAGAAAAGGCCATCCATCACTCTTCTCCATTTCTTTAAATCTTTATTACCTCTAGAATCATGAGCTTTCAAGGTTTCTAGTGTGACTATCACATCTCCTTGAATGGCTCTCATCATAAAGTTATAGCTTGCCTTGTCAAATGAAAAGTACTTAGGAGACAAATATAACATGGGATTGGGTGAAACAATGTTACTTTGATTGGATTGAACATGAATACTTTCGTTGCTATCTCGAAAGAGATTTTCCACGTTTGAATCATCACTCAATGAGGAGGGACTAGGAGCACTCTTCAATATTGAAGTCGCTTTGGTCTTCGTTCAACAAATGTATCCTTTAAAGAACATAAACTAATTAAGATTGTATAAAGCTTCATTTCAAGAACACAATACATATCCCACATTACCACTTCCTATCTATTGTAAATGATAACATACATAATTGAATAATATACTTACAAATTTAAGAGAAAGATAGAAGAAATCTCAATATGGATGAAGTGATGGGAAAAAAGTAAAGAAAAATGCATTCTATGGACTGTGTTCAAACTTGATAGAAGGTAACAGATCGAGTTTACTGTTAAGAGAAAGATAGAAGAAATCTCAATATGGATGGAGAAGTGATGGGAAAAAAGTAAAGAAAAATGCATTCTATGGACTATGTTCAAACTTGATAGAAGGTAACAGATCCAGTTAACTGTTAAGAGAAAGATAGAAGAAATCTCAATATGGATGGAGAAGTGATGGGAAAAAAGTAAAGAAAAATGCATTCTATGGATTGTGTTCAAACTTGATAGAAGGTAATAGATCGAGTTTACTTTGATAGCCCGAGTTTACTGTTAGTATATCTCCCATTAAAGACCATAGATTTTACTCGCACATGCGTCGTAATGACAATTATGTTGGTCTGAGTTTACTATTGGTCCAAGATTACTTTAGTTCTTGGTGAATGTGTTCCCGCTCTTCATTGCCCAGTGACTGGTGTTCTTTGTCCGTTTTGTTGCACGGAAATTTTTTTGAGTTTGCTACAGTCTATGCACACATAGCTTTAGCTAAGCGGGCTACCTTATGGACTGAAATTAGAGTTTATCCATGGTTGCACAATGCCTTTATCTGTGGTGATTTCAATAATGTACCCTCATTAGGAGATAATTCCTTGGGGCACTCACATGTGCTGGCTTTGGAAAAGGTTTCTTGGGCTAACATGGTTGATGAAATACATGCACTAGATTTATGGCTACATGTCAGACGAGGGATCCCTGGTTACACTTTCTTGCATTCGGCCATATTTTCTTACAATGCTAGGTTGGACAGATGCCACGTAAATTAGTATGATGAATTTGTTTGCAAAATGTGGATTAACCAGCATTCCAACTATCAGATCATGCTCCGTTATGGATGGTTCTCTATTTAAACTACCAATAAATGATATGCCCTTGTATAACAAAAGCCTATTGCAAATAAACAATAGGTATCTCTTACATGACCGCTTCTAACAAACGATGAAGGATATCATCCCTCCACTATTCGCTCAAATGTTTCAAAATCTAGATGTTGCATGGTATAGATTTGTGACCCGTATGCAAGATATTATTTAAGATTATGGCAAAAGCTTTTTGTATGAACAAAGGCAAATGGTAATAGAAGCCAAAGTCAAATATCAAGCCTTGTAAGAACTGCTTAATACACACCCATTACAATCTACTGTGAGGAAGAATCTGTTTGTATTGCTAAAGAACAACTGGCTGCAAATGAGAAGATAAAACTAGAAAAATGGAAAGTGAGAGCCAGGGAGAAATGCTTGCAGGATAAGGGATGCTCCTCTAAACAATGCTTCCGACAAATTCATCATGCCCGACAAAAAGATAACAATAAGAGGGTTAAAATTGACACAGGAAGATGGACATCCACAAAACAAGAACTTGCAGACATATGCAGCTCACTTTGCAGCATTCTTTTCTCCCATGTAGCCCCCTTTGTTGCAAATGGAGGGTGCTAGTGAAGCCTTATTGGTTCATGTACATCCAATGCTATCCTTGGATGATGTGAGTACTATGGAAATTCCCTTTTTGCTGAAGTAGAACTAGAATAGGATTTGCATGACATGGGGAGATGAAAAGCCCGTGGTTGGGATGGAATAACAGTGGAATTCTCTTGTGCAATTTTGGGACCAATTTCAAGTATCGTTGCTATATACAATAAATCTTACATGGTCAAATTGGGAATTACCTTCCCCCTAGAAAGATGAAATGTTAAAACTCTTTCCAAAAAAGAGCTTTTGTGAGTCTTTTGCAAATTGGAGACCCATCACACTCATGCTAGTATCATACAAATTGGTTGCAAAAATGCTGGTTAACCTCCTCAAGGGCTCTCTCTTACGGGTTTGCATCTGGTGCAATATGGGTTTCTGCCTCACAGACACATTACGAACAACATAACGAATGCATTCATTGGCATAGAGTATGCTAAATACATAGAACAATATGTGATTTTGATGCAAATAGATATTGAAAAGGCCTTTGAGACAATCTAATGGGACTTTGTGGTAGAAACCATGCACCATATGTGCTTCGGTCGCAAAATAAGGAATATTGTTTCTTGGCATTATCAAGATAGCCGAGCATCAGGCATTATGGATGGAAAACTCATAGAGGCATGGAACTTAGGCAAATCGGTACGCTAAGGCCTCCCCTTGAGTGCGTTATTATATGCCATTTCCACACATCCACTACTTTCACATATGGATCACATTCTCACCACACATACTTTGCATGGGTTGGTTTTTCCATCATGTGAACAATTTGTGGGACATGCATATGTAGGTGATTCATTCTTTTTGCCTAGAAATGATCTAGATGATCTCAAGTATGTAATGGAAGCACTTGACCTATTTGCGTGTGGCAAGCCTCAAAGTCAATTTTAGGAAATCTAAACTCTTGTCAATGAAAATCTAAACTCTTGTCAATGAAAATTGAAGCTTAGCATGCTCATACATGGCCAGGGGAAATAATTGAGCCTTCACAGATTGTGCACCATTTTGGGATATCTGCTGGCATGGAACACTACTACTGATAATGCACATGTATATTGGATATTACAATGCATTAAAGGGAAATTGTACTATTGAAAGCTTTCCACTTGGCCTCTACATGTGCACTTGAGAATAGTGCAATCCATACTCATTGCTTTTTACCTCTTTTGTTCTGACCAAGGTGGATTGATGCCTTTATGTTAGAAATAGTAGAAAATTAAAACACCATAAGAAAGCACTTAGGCTATTATCAATGGCAAAGCTATGTACTCCCCCCCCATATGCATGGTGGACTGAACATCCTCAACATACATATGCATGGTGTACTTATGCTATTATTAATGGAAAAGCTATGTACTCCTTGTATGCATGGTGGACTGAACATCCTCATCAACATACATATACATTTCCTAGCATGGAAAGCTACTCTGTTTTGTCAGATTTTGCAGCATAGTGGGGCAACCTTTTTTCAACATGGAGATCACTGCAACATTTGCCAAGGAGTATGTGAAAGCGTTTAGCCTTGTGGTTATTGGGAGTGGTTTGGCCATCCACTTCAAATGGGCAGCGTTAGCTATCCAATATTTGCAAGAGTTGCAAGAGAAAGGCTATTATGAGAGCCAGTTCAAGAAATGAAGAATGCATAATGAGGACTTGCAAGGTTAGTATGATAGCAACACCTTATGTTTAAACTATGTAAAGCTAATATATTTAGCTGACTTGATGTTCTCTTCTTCTATATTGTAGATTGAAGTGGAAATGAAGAAATCTGAAGTTCAAGCTTGTGAACATAAATTACCGTTGGTGTTGCATATGGAGAGCTAGATCCAAGCATCATATCTAGGCATTGCCACCTCCTTATATAATTTGGCTCTCCCCACAGTTACACATGTAGGAGAAGGCACGATATAGAAAGAAACCATGGAAGATTCAGCAAAGAAACCATGGAAGGGTAAGACCGCAACCAAAGTGTTGGTTGTGCCTTGTCTCTTGAAGTTGAACAACTTGTTACCATGGACATGCTACCTTGTAAGAATAGGTATCACTTGTTATGCTTTGCAAGTGCATGATGGCTTGGGACTAGATGAAGGGCTACAAGATGTGGGCAAATGATACCCTCTAATTGGTTGTGTAAGGTTGTTAGAAAAAGGGATCTAATCACACTAAACTCAGGGTGTTACTGGAGTAGCAGGTCAAGATATGCTAATGAGTCAGGTTTCTTGTGTGCTAATAATGCGAATTAGCATAATTATATATGCTACTGAGCACATAACAAAGATGGCTATCATACCAAGTATGCTAACTAGCATATCTAGTATGCTTATGAGCATATCTTGTTTGCCACTAGCATATCTAGTATGCTCATTAGCATATCCAGAGTGCTTTGACTGGCACTGTAATATGCTAACTAAATATCTCGTACACTAACAAGAACTTTTGTATGTTAACTGACATATCCATATTTTGAACTAGCATATCTAGAATTCTAAGTAACACTGCTATATGCTAACTAGCTATCTTGTATGCTAACAACCACTCTAGTATGCTTACTCTTCTATGCTATCTAGCAATCTCTTATGCTTATTACTAGACATCTTATACGAATGGTTATTAATCTTGTATGCTATCTATGCTAGCTAGCATCTAAATATGCTAGCTACTGTGATACTTGTATGCTGCCTTGCACTTCTATATGGTAACTAGTACCTGTGTGTGCTTACTAACAATGATTTTTGCTAACTAGTAGTCCTTTTAGCATTATAGGACTCTTGTGTGCACAAATGGCCCTGTTGTTTAATTAACTAGCACTTATGTATGCTGACTAGCATCTTGTATCCATCTGTTTGTAAATACTAAAATCATGCCTGAGGCCACATCTCCATGGACAAGTATGCTAAAAAAGAGCATTGACAAGCATGGCAAGGAAGGGAGTGCATAAGGCAAATTGCCCAATGAAATGCAGACTGAGTATAAGGAAAGTGAGGGCATAGTGGAGAGAGAGGAAGTGGAGGAGGGCATGCCAGATGATGAAGGGGGGGGATGTTCTAAATGAAGGTGGAGGTCATGTCATTGAAACAAAATGTGGAGCTTATGATGCTACAGTGGAAGGTGATGAGTTTTTCCTAGTACTCTGCTAGAAGGATACCTCTGGTATAACTAAAGAAGGATACCAAGACTTGACCAGCCTTTGCATATTGAAGTTGAAACAATGAGGATGGGTGGACATGAATCTGAAGATTAATTTGGTAATTTGGACTTCAACACAATAGTTTTTGCTATTGTTGTTAAAGAATTTGGTGTGAAGACAATGAAGGGACTCCTCACTATTGGGAGTGGGGGTGAACATCTAGTTGAGGATGTTGGTGATAACAACCCTCTGGCAAGGCTTGTGAAAAGGATTATGCTGAAGAGGAAAGTCCCTGAGGCTGGAGCATTTGTGTTTGAAAATGTGAAGCAACCTTGTGAAGAAGATATGGAGGTAAGAACAATGCTAAGAAGGAGACTCTAGGTGCACAGAAAGCCACTCGCTCCTGTGCATGCCAAAAATTGTGATGAACCCAACTTTGTTATGCTCTATTTTGTGTAGCCTTGCTCTATCTGTGTCTTATGCCTTGTTTTGCTTAGTGTATCTCGTTGTGCCTTGAACTGCATATAGTGATGTAATCTGTTCGATATTTATAATGGAAAATATTTTCATCTCATATTGTTGGCATGAAACTTTTCCTATCAATCATAGCTTGTGTATTAGAGTATTCAGTTACTCTTTGTTTTTAGCTTATGTACTTTTTGATTTGTTGAATAAGTAACTTTATCCAACACGAGAACACAATCTCATGACCCTCGAGTTATGGGATTTGTTAGGTCGACCAACACTAGAATTCCCTTTACACAAGACTTGAACATGCCATGTTTGGGGTACTTTGAACATGCAATGTATATTGAAACTAACCCCCTTACTTGCAAGTTTTTTTGTGGTTGAGTATTGTTGGAAATAGATTTGATCTTGGGTCATAAATGGACTATTTCTACCCAAGCATCACTATGCTTTACTAGCGATAGAGTTATCATGATGGTCAACGACCAAAAGTTGACTATACTATATTGCAAGGAAGACGATCCAACTTTAATGGATTTCTATGATGCTAAACGCAAAAGGTTACAAGCCTCTTCCACACAAAAGTCCCTCTACACAATGACCTGCCATCTGCGTCAATGACCAACTCTGATAAAGCATCTACTTCTTCAATCCCATCCTCACCAATGAAGTTAGATGCCAATACCTCACAATCAACAGCTATTCTTGAAGAAGTTCCCACAACACAACCATCTATCTCTAACAAGGAACTTAAAGAAAAAGCCCCACAGCCTATGCCTCTTCATTTTGACAAACCCCACCAAAGGAGACAACTGCATGCTCGAAAGCCTCATCATTGATGGCCACTCCACAAGAGACCCTAGCCTCATCATCGTCAATAATACCCATAAGTCTCAAACCTGTAGCCTCAGCACCAACCAAAGTTAAGGAGGGCCCCAAACTTTCCACATCAACCCAAAAGAAAACTCCACCTAGATAACCAAAAGAAAACTCCACCTAGACAACCAAAATCAAGGTATCTTAATAGAATCAAGATGTGGGTGGAGAAGCAGCTACTTGTAGCTCAAGGCTAATATGAAGGTGCCAATCAAATTTGGGTTCCTCAATAGTCAAAGCCTCTTCCTTAACGCAGCACTCAGAGGCCAAGGAAAAAGAGAAGTACTCCACAACACCGTCCACAAAAAAGACAAATTTAGGAATTTTGGGAATTATTTGAGTCCCATTTCTTATAGGATTGGTTGGAAACTCGGTATTTTTGTGTAGTTTGAGCTAACATCTATTTGTTGGTACACTCTTTGTGCCATTAGATTATATCTTGACATAACTATTTGGCGTATTTGTTTATAGTTGTATAGATACATACGTCAATGCAACAATATTGAAGGACAAGGGAAATATGACACTAAACTTAATATAGATTATATCTTGACATAACTATTTGGCGTATTTGTTTGTAGTTGTATAGATACATACGTCAATGCAACAATATTGAAGGACAAGGGAAATATGACACTAAACTTAATTGAGATTATACAACACCTTTCATATGAAGAAGATAATGTTAAATACTATCTCCACTTTGAGACATTGAAGTAAAAACATGGGCTTTATTTAATTTGTCAAAAGAATTCTAAATATCACTTAAAAAGGAACCTTAGAAATGAGAGATCTCTAAAGGGTGTGGTGTTAGAAACAACAAAATAAAAAGTAAATCTCAATGACGGTAACAATGTACTAAGTTTACAATTGATCCACAGATAAAAACCCATATTAGACACTATATCAAGATTATGAATCATGATATATATGCTCAAATTTGAGGGACATTGAAGTAAAAACATGGGATAATAATGCCAAAGAACACTTGGAAAAGGAACCTTAGAATTGAGGGATCTCCAAAGAGTGTGGTGTTTAGAAACACCAGAAGCAATCAAATTTCAATGAGATTGTTACATTCAAGTTTACAATTCATCCGAAGACAAAAACCCTATAGACACTTTGTCAAGATAATAATTGAGTACAAATTGTATCTCAAACATAGCGTTTTCTCATGTATTGCTCCAATACATACAAAGTTTCTCTATATAAATTGCTTCATTTACTAAAGTGTTGCAAGTATACTCCTGTTTGTTCTTTGCATAAATCCAACCAAGTAACCATGCGCTGATTGTTGTCTCCAAAAAACTTTGAAGGTCCTCTATATTTCGATTCCACATCTTTGGAAAAATCAAGTAGGTTCCGGGCATATTCCACATTACATTGTAGAGGTTATCATAAAAAATTAGCGTGTTATTTCCATCCAGGTCATGAAAAATTCTCCATGCTACATCCAAGTTTTTGTGGTATACAAATCGATATCCAATTAGAAGATCCATCTTTTGACATGCTGCCTGCCCTGCTACGACCTTAAACTTTTGATGGTGTCGAGGAAAGCACAACTCAAGAATGCGTCGAGTCCTTTATAGTCTATTAGTACTCCAGATCTATACCTCAAATCATTGCATACAAAAATCAAGGAAAGTGAATGCATCTTTGTGAATCAAATGCCAAACACTTATATTCTCTTCCACAAGATGCATATGTTTGGCCCAGTCTGGACATACATCACCATGTTGCATCTCAATGGTCTTAAGTAAAACACCATTGGGTTCAAGTATCAATACTCTTCTTTGTTTCCTTATTGTATCTGGGGTGGTGGAACTCTTTTGCTTCTAGGTACATGAGTCACCAATGATTGGTGCCACCTCAATAGTAAGTTTTTTGTACACTTGAAATTAAAGCTATATGCTTCAACATATCCTGTTGAAAACAAAATGTATGGTTAATGGACATTAAAAATTTTAAATAAATATATTATGTTCCAACAACAATATAAATTCATCCATGATATGGATGATCTTAAAACTTCATAGACAAACGCTCCAATACCTCAGAAGTTCAACAAAAAAAATAAAAGAACGAGTATATTGTCAATGCTAAATTTCATCAAATTTATTGAATATGATGTATAAAAGATTTTCACTATTGAGATAATTGAGTCTATCCAAATTAAATTATAATATTCATAGCCTTATACCTTGACAAGGCAATATCTTCAATAAAAAACAAACACATCTTCATTGCAATCGAATGGCAAATATTGACAAAAGAGATAATCAAATGACAGTAAGTTTGGAGGCATTTGATTGCTTGATACAATAGTGTAGAGATTTGGCTCGTACAATCCAAAAATTAAACCCATCTAAGCACATTGTTTTGGCCAAAGCCTAAGTCTATCTTATGGGCTTTTAGTACAAAATGGCTCCAAACATTCTGCACCCAACAAGTCTTGATATTTGTGCAGATCCCATACTTCAAACTGCACGTTTAGACCTCATAAATGGTTTCCTTTGACCTGCAGCAACAACTAGTATGGGTTAGGTTGGAATCTGATTATACTGTCAGTCAATGTTTAATGAAACCAGACATTATCCTACCCATAAGCTCAAGTAAGACTTTTGTAGCCTTGATATGTATACTTTTGCTGTGCAACTCCACTTATGGGATGACCACGATCATATCCCAAGCGAGTAACATAAGCAATAGCATGTTGATCACTCAAAATCTTTCTTTTGTGTAACACACTTTTAAGCTTAGCTGGTCTTTGGATAGTAATGGTACTCCAGCTTTGGATGCCAACATTGCTAGATCCTTGCTTATGGATTCTACTTCTCTTTTTTCCCCTCTTGATTGGACATACTTTAGCTTATCACCATACAATGGTAAGTGTGAAGATGAGTTTTTCACTTCATCTGAATATTCGTTGAGCTCTTGCAAAAATTGGGAGGTGAATTGGAGCCATTCTTCCAGTACATCTTGAAAATCGATAAATAAATTATGACCATGTGTGATAGGAGATTGACCTAGCCGATTAAGCAAAATAATAGACCTAATGTCATTTGTATTATTTAGATTTAAAAGGTAGGGTGGAAGGTCATTGCACACTACGTAGTCGTGCCCTCCTTGAAAACTTTCAGGGAAGAGACAGTTGTCTTTTGGATTAACACATCCCTTGAAAGGGCTATCATCAATAAGCAATGTATTCTTCTTATTGCAAATATCTTGACACTAATTCCAAACCTTGAGTAAAGGTTTAAACATAGCCTCAACAGTAGGCTTATCTAGCCTATACACTTTTCGAAGATTATGGATATAACATTCTTCTTGTCCCCACACCATAAAGAAATGATATTTCTTATGTGCACACTGTTCAAGAGTGTTTACATAGGCACAAACATTCTTGTGTAGCATGGTGGACCGAATACCAACATGAAAGTACTAGCAAATCTCATCCAAAAATTCAAAACACCCGGGGTGAATAACAACTGTGGTGCGACCAATATCAGTTCGAATACAATTTGTTTGTGGATGCCTCTTCTCTTCCTTGTTGAGTAAAACTCCATTAAGATCAAGTATAAGTGCATGTTTCTTTATGGTGATTGCACGAGGAATATTTTCTGCATACGATACAAAAGAATGATAACACTTTAATGTGTTTACATACTTAACAATGTTAAAACAAGTGATCGTATATTATCAATGAGAGCTAATTACAACAAAACATCCACAAGTTTACTTTTGTTTCATGCTCCCATACTCATCTATGATGATGGCTCCTAGACTTGATTGCATTTCCCTATTGATTGGTGAAGATTGAAATACTAATCTATCTCCATCTCTCTCAAAAGAATATAAACTTCCTAGAGGCCTACTCTTTTGTGTATCGAAACGTAGCTCCTCAACACATTGCTCTATTTCTTGCGCACTTAACTTGTGATTGTTAGAAGTAGCTGTACCTGCAAAAATAACTCTCGCTGAGAAACATACTTTCTAACACACAAAATTGCTGAATAAATCATCTTAAATAACATCCTATTGAAAAAGATCTACCTTTAGTTTTCTTGGCACCCTCTGCCCCAGAGAGTCCTTGATTTCAACTATTCTCTCTTTATTCGTAGCATATGTAGCCTCGTTAATTTCTTCAACACCCTCTGCCACCACAGAGTCCTTGATTTCAACTATTTTCCCTTTATTCGTAGAGCATATGTAGCCTCATCAATTTGTTCGACAATCTCTTCTTGTCTCTCCTTGGTTGCAAAAGTCTATTGAAGCTCTTCATTAACTTTATCCTTATTCTTACTAACCTCAACATTAACTTGCAAATCAGGAATGTCCTTAGTGTCTTTAGTCCTATCACTTGAAGGCCTTGAAGATGTTTGCAAAGCTGAATCATCGATGTGATCTATCTCCCCACCATGTTGTCTTCATTATTTCTAGCATTTGAATCATGAGAGTTGATCTCGCTAGTAGGTCTTTCATGATGATGTTCTAGTTGAGCAATGTTATCTTCGTCTTTTCCTTCTTTGTATATATGTGTAAGATTAAAATAAAATGCTATTACTTTTAGGATTTAAATAATACACCAAGGATAATACTAGTCATTTTTATATCTACACATATACTTTGTATCCAAACTCAGCCTTTACTCAACATTGAGTGATGTACCATAATGAATTAGGAACCATATTACATGCCAATACTTTCACATAAGGGTCAAACTTGAGTTTGAGCCTCACTTACAAGGGCAAAGTAAAGATCGCTCAACTTGAGATTGTGCCTTGTGTTAGAAGACTAATAATAGAAGAATGTTGAAAGTGAATCCAAAAAAGCCAATGTATTAATCAAAAGACTAATAATAATAGAAAAATGTTAAAAGTGAATCCAAAAAAGCCAATGTATTAATCAAAAGACTAATAATTATTTCAACAAATCCACACTTTGAACAAGACCTATGTTAATATTAGTTGTTGATAAGCTCCTTTCAATGATCACCATTCGTTGTACATTCACAAGCACTATCAATGCACTTTTCTACCTTTCTTTGGTTGAGAGCTTGATGGGCTATAAGCATGGCAAGCCTTGTTGACATCCCTATCCCCAATCTTCTCAATGGCCATAGCGACCCCAATATTTGAAGCTTCCATGGCTTTTACAGTATCCAATATATCATCACCATTCCCACCTTCATCATCATTTTCATGCCTTCCAATATCTTCAAAACTGTCTTTGGCATCCTCATTAAATAGAGCATCATTCCCTTAGTCCTCTTCATTCCTTTGCCCTGCATCTTCAAAGTCTATAGCATCCCCAACTTCTTTATCATCATCTGTGTCATTTTTGTTGTCAATATCATCACCTTCGTCTTCCTCCTCTGTACTTGGTGGGTCATCAATGTGAAGATTTCGAAGGTTCTCTTTTTCTGTATCATCTAGTGTTTGCTTTTTTGTGCCGCCACTTGCACCACACCACTCTTGCAAGGATGGGTGACCGTCTAAAAGAGTAGAGCACTTTGATTCTAATGCCGTCGCTTCCAAATCATCTTTGCATAAAGCAATACATCATCTCTTCTTTAGCAAGCTCTCCTCTAGCACAACTCCACCACAATATATCTCTACAACATAGCTATGTTCAGGACAAAACCCTGTGATGAGACCGTCAATAAAGCCTTTGTCGATGAATTCTCTATTTTGGCCACTAGAGCTTGAGATGAATACATTTTTTGTGAGAACCTTATCAATGGCCTCAAACTTGTCAACCTTGCTGATGAAAAGAATAACAGTTGCAATCTCAACTGTTCTAGATGTTTAGGCATCATCTTTTTGTGTGTGGATCACGCCAAATTCATAGTGCACCTTTGTTGACTAGCTAAAAATCCCTTCGATAAGCATTCCAATGGTGATGAAATCTACAAAATACACAAGAATATATTCATATTGTGAGTTTAGTGTGTTCAAATCAAGTGCCAACTTGGAGAAAAATTCTGACGAGAGCTGCTCCTTTGTACCATGTAGGTCCATGATTGCCAATTGAAATGATACATTCTCTTTACTACAGAAGGCTATAATCTTTGTCATATCAAAACCCACCCCCCTAATTGTCCAAGGAATAGACTCTTGTTGAGATACAATACCCATAGATGCTCTATATAGGTGATTCAATAAAGTTACTACACTTTTTGGAAGTGAAGGATTTTTTTTGAACAATTGAGAGTGTCCCTAACAAAGGACTAGCTGTAGCTCCTCAATTGATTATACTCATACTCCCCTAGCTTATATGTCTCACACGCTGTCGTGCCATGGCACGTCTATGATGTGAAACTGTGCATGTGAGGCCATCAAATACACATCCAGATGCATGAGGTTATGTGCCATGACGAATCATTATATGATGCCTGAGTATATATGTTCATATTGTAGATAAGGTTCAATAAGATGAGCTGAGGCTGAGCCAGGTTTTGAAGCCTTTGACAGTGTGGTGTGAATTGTGGAGGATTTTTTTTTATGCTTATGGAGAATTTTGGAGCTAGCAGATATCTTGTGCCTTGATAGGACTGGATTTTGCTTGTGACATTAGCACTGAGACAGAGAACTTAATGGTGCATATTGGTCGGGATCTTGATCGTATGCTTTAAATGGCAAAATCATATGCACAATAAGGATGCTAAATGGAGCTAAGGCGTGAGAAAAACCTTTAGAAAGGTTATGGTGTAAAGGTGAAAAGGAGTTTGATTATATACATATATATATATATGGTCAACACTCCATAACATTGAGGACTTTAACCTTAATGCTAAGGTTATGCTTTGTAACCTTAGTGCTAAGGTTAACAAAGCGCAACTGGGGATTTTCTAGAAAACGCGCAGCTTTCTTTTAAATGGTATGGACAGCTGGACAAAGGTGGTGGGTGTGGGCACCGAGATCGCCACGGGGGAAAGAGGAAAGACACCGGAGACAAACGGCGTGAACCAGAGTGGAAAAGATTTCTGCAGCGTTAAAGGAACAGCGTCGGATAGACCAGAGCTTTTAATCCTTTGCATATATAAATTGCTTGTGCCTTGTAGGTGCTAGAATTAGAGTATAATTCTAGTACTACATAATGATATAACTATGGAAAAATCCATTTTCAACATCAGCACCCAGTGATGCTGCTCCAGATTTTCCACCTTCGCGTAATCGGCGTGATCTACGCTTGTAAATCACAGTTAAGTGTTTTGTTAATTTATTTTCTTAAAAAGTTACTCTCATTCCATATGAATTGAGAGAATCGTTTAAACCATACATCAAAAGAAGTTTGGAAATGAATAGAAGGATTTTGGGGAAAAAGCTAAGGAATTTGGAGCTCGGAGAATTGTGAAAAATGCATTGAAGTTGAGGGTAATTTGCCTTACTTCCTTCTCATATGGATTTTGGAAATTATGAGTATGTCAAAGCTATGCCAAATGCTATATTTTGCTTGTGAGATGTTAGGACATTAAGACAGGTTTTCAGGTGATAAAAAATACATCTCAAAATAAAGGTTTTGAGGGCACTGGGATGTAATGGATGTAGCTGGCTACATGTATATTGGAAAAATTTGAAAGCTTTATTATGCCCACATGTGAATGGTTCAAAGGATTTCATGCAATTCTGTGCAATTATCTGGATGAATTCAAGGATGTATTGAGGCAAGTGGACACATGTATTTGTCATTGGAAATAATGATGTTCAATACTCCTTGGGAAATCTTGTACGTGAAATTCCTTGTTGGATTTGACATTCACTCTCACAGCTAGAAGTTTCGTACTTTCCTGGCTGTACCGCACACTTCACGACAGCTTTTGGTGAACCCGACGTGAAACTGCTGGGGTGAGAGTGTGGTGAAATATACAGGGAAGCTATGGCTGAGAATTCTGAGGGCCAGGGGGTTCATTTTGACCCCGGAGTTATGCAGATGTTCCAAATGTTTTCCATGTACATGCAACAGCAACAAGCTGCTGAGAGGGGACAGATTTCCACGACCAAAGCCTTACAATCGATTGTGAAAAAGGTGGATCAATTTGATGGGAAGGACATTACAAAGTATCTGCGCAATTATATAAAGGAGATGGAGCTAAATAGGGTGACTGAAGAGGATATGGTTCGAAGCTTCGAGCTGGTGTGCGTTCCTGAAA
This sequence comes from Cibotium barometz, assembly GCF_041138505.1. Taxonomy (NCBI): domain Eukaryota; kingdom Viridiplantae; phylum Streptophyta; class Polypodiopsida; order Cyatheales; family Cibotiaceae; genus Cibotium; species Cibotium barometz. The sequence continues at coordinate 41,047,698 of NC_141076.1, forward strand.
TAAGAGAGCGTATAAAAGGATTGCAGACAGCACAGGGTGGCAGAAATTGGGAAGAGTTCAAGCTTGCTTTAAAGGATGAATACTTCATGGAGGATTCTGAGCGAGTGACCAAACGAACTTTTCTGGAATGGGTCACAAAACCTAAAATGGGAATTTCTGCCACAGAATTGCTAAGGGAGTTTGAGAAGCGTTATGCCCAGTTGTCAAGAATAGAGCGTGCAACTTTGGACAGAGAAAAGACAGAGCTCTTCTTGCAAGCAACTGGGAAAGATCTCCAGGAGAAATTGGAAATCCTCCTTGAGGATAAAAATACAGAGCAAGGATTAAAGAGTGATTGGAATGATGTTGAGGATGCAGTCACTATGTTAGCAAAGCGGCAGCGGAGGAGGGATAAAATGGTGATGAGCTCTGCAACCCCCATAGCTGCTGTTACCCCTGAGAATTTATCCAAGCCAGCTGCCACAATTCCTAAGATAGATGGGCCGATGGATGAGCTTATCAAGGGTATGCGTGATTTAAAATTGAAGATGTCCAGGATTGAAGAAAAAGGTCTACCATTGGGGCAGGCTTCTATGTAAAGGCCTCAAAGCAAAGAAGGGTTTACATATAGATGCATATGGTGTGATGACCCAGAGCATGCAAAGAAGGATTGTACCAGCTATAAAGAAGCTCTTAAAAATCAACTTGTGTTCTTCAAAGATGGGAAAATCCATCTTACAGAGATTGGTCTTCCATTGAGTACAAACTTTGGGAAAGGAGGGATGAAAAAGCTGGTAGAGGATATGGCTGCTAGTCATGCCATTTCTATGGTTGAGGCAGCAACCTATGGATTAAAGGTTGGTCAACAAAAGCAGGAATTTGAGAATGATGAGGATTATGAGAATGAGAATTTTTGGCCGTCAACAATGGAATTAATTGCATCAAAGAAAGTGTCAAAGCAAGCTTTGCATGAGGCAGGTGATTGTATACGTCTTGAGACTGGCTGGGAGGAGCCTGTGGATTCTTTATCCATTCATGCCTATATTGCCAAATGCCAAAATAACGAGGCACAGGTAGAGGAGAAGCGAAAAAGGGAAAATGAGGAAGGAGGGCCATCAAAAAGAGTTACACGTGGAAGTGAAAAGAAGGATCCTGGGCCATCACATATGCCTCCACAGCATAGCAGACCTCCACATGATGTTTCAATGGAAGAAGTGCCAGCAAAAATGAAGGAGAAGGGTAAAGGGAAAAGTCCACTCTACAAGCTTCAATCTGATATTGAGGTTGCAACAGATCTCAAAAAGGTGCTTGAAGAGAGAATTCTAAACAGCAGAGTGGAATTCACACTAGGGGAAGTCTTGGGGATTGCAAAGAAAGAATTTCATGATGAGATAATTGATATTATACGAAGAAAAAGGCAGTCCATAATTGAATCTATTCCATCACAAGGGGAAGCAAGCACTTCCAAGACTCATGGTGTACAGGTACAGAAAAAAGAAGAGAGAGAAAATGTGGTGGAATGTAATCACTCTGCTGATGGGGCACGACAAGTGCGCTTTGTGGAAGAGGATGATGAAAAAGAAGTTCTTACAAAGAGTCATTACTCCAGGAGTCATTGGGCAAGAGCAACTACTGAAACCCTTGTCAAGATAGGTGATTTGGAAGAGCCGTATGTCGCTCTAATTGATCATGGGTCTGAAATAAATCTTATGGCTTAAAATCTCTACAACAAATGTAAGTGGCCAATGGATGTGGATCATGGGTGGATGATTAAAGCAGCTAATAATTCATCTGGAGAGCTTTATGCAGCATGTCCAAATGTAAGGGTAACTATAGGGGATGTGAAGGATGATCAGAATTTCTTTGTTCAGGAGATGTCATCGTATCCCCTCATTCTTGGGCAACCCTACATTACAGCTGTAAGGATGGAAACAAAAGTTTTGGATGATGGTTCAGCTTATGCAAGAATAAGGAGTAAAGATGGCAAAAAGGCTGTTCAGTTTTTGACAGTTTGCATTAATCATGAAAGGAATTGTGAATCTCTTCGGGCACAGTCACTCCCAAAGATAAACAGAGAGTTTATGAATTACAGGGAGATGAGGGATTTTGGCCAGGTGCCATTGTAAAGCGGGATTCCAATGGTACAAGGGGAAATGAGTTCTCGCAGGACTCAATCAATGTAAATAGTTTTTCAGCAAATTTTCAGGGATTCTCCAGCTATGGGTCACTGGTTTTTGTAAAAAGCAAGGATTTAAAGCGTGGCATGCAAAAACATATACAAAATGAACAAAAAAGTTTTGAGCAGCGTGGTCTTTTGGAGAAGAATGAGTTTATTTCAGGGGTGCTTGATGAGGTGTCATTTATAGATACTATGGATGTGCTTTTTGATATGAGAAGAGCATGCTTACAGGGTGGAAATGAAATGATAAAGGTGTCATCTGTGGAGATGTATGATATAATCCAGGAATTTGAGGGGGTGGAATGTAAAAACATGAATTGTGAGATGGATGCTCATGTTGATACAAAGTACAAAACGGTTGCAAAGAAGGTGAAGCCAGTTGCCTTGCCCTTGCCACCAGGAAGCAAGGAGAAGATAGATGAAGCTTCTATGCAGCCAAATCTTAGAGATCCGAAGAAAATTGGGCATAAATTTACTCAAGAAACTCTGAAAGAGCTGAAGATTGGTGAGAGGGATTTTCTGTTGCCAGTTGAAAGGGAATGCTTTGAGGAGATGCTTGTAAAACATGGTAAAGCTTTTGCCTTTCAGCCGCATGAGATAGGTTGTGTTGATCCAAGTGTAACAGCACCAATGGTGATCTTTACTGTTCCACATGTGCCCTGGAACCTGCGGCCAATTCCAGTACCAAAGGCTCTCTTGCCAAAGTTGATGGAATTACTAAAGGAAAAGATCAAGATGGGAATCTTGGAGCCTTCATGTGCCCCATATTCCAACAGATGGTTTACTGTACCAAAGAAAAATGGGACATTGCGCTTTATTCAAGACATGCAACCTGTAAACAAAGTCACAATCAGGAATGTGGGAGCAGGTCCAATTGTGGATGAGTTTGCAGAAGCATTTGCAGGGAAAGCTATATACTCTATGGGTGATTTGTATTCGGGATATGATCAGTTCCAGCTGGATATACAAAGCAGGGACTTGACCACAATGAGAACTCCTTTGGGATTAGTAAGGATGTGTACCTTACCACAGGGAGCCACTAACTCAGTGGCACATATGATGAATGGAATGAATAAAGTCTTACGGGACTTCATACCACAAAAAACTATGCCATTTTTGGATGATGTGCCAATAAAGGGCTGTGATGAGAAAGACAAAGATGGGATTTTGGATTCAAAAGGGTGCCGCAAGTTTGTGGCAGATCATATAAAGGATTGTGACATGATTCTATCCAGGCTTGAAGAAGTGAATCTTACTTTATCTGGGCAGAAATCAGTGTTTGGGGTTGGTGAAGTGCTAATAGTGGGACATCTTTGTAGTACTAGTGGACGCCGTCCTTGTCCAGCCAAAATAGATGCAATACAAAGAATGAAGGAAATATGCATTAATGTTACAGAGCTGAGGAGATTTCTTGGAGCATGTGTCTTTTATGTTATTTGGATCCCACATTATGCACATGTAGCAGATCCTCTTTATCAGCTTTTGAGGAAAAATCAAAAATTTTTGTGGAGTGCAGTACATATTAAAGCTATGCGGAAGCTGAAATATTTGCTCCAATCATCACCCATTTTGAGAAAGGCAGATTATGAGTGTGGCAGGCCTGTGATTGTTACAATTGATACTAGTCCTACTGGGATTGGATGGGCAGTAGGGCAAGATGATGAGGATGATCATAGGTATGTAATTAGATTTGGAGCAAAGGTATTAAGCTTTCGGCAGCGAAAGTATCCACAGATCAAGAGAGAATTATGGGGGATTGTCACTGCTCTAAAATGTGAAAAAGAATATCTTATTGGGGCATCTGTACTTGTGGAGACTGATTGCTTGCCACTTCTTGGGATGATAGCAAGTTGTACCACTCCAGATATTGCTATGCTTAGGTGGATTGCTTATATCAAGTCACTAAATCCTGAGTTTGAGCATATTGCGGGAAAAGATAATCCAGTTGCAGATATGCTATCAAGAGCCAGGTATGAAGATGAGAAAGAGATGATTAGTGACATTGATGATGTGGGTACAAAGTTCTATACCACAGCATATGTAAAGGGGGATCATATTTGCCTATCAAATGCACTTGAGTCTTTTATTGACGAAATATATGAAGGAGATTGGTTGCTTATTGGTCAATATTTGAGCACTCTAACAAGGCAAGAAAATTGGTCTGACTCAGAATTTAAGAGGATCCGCAGAAAAGCATATGGTTACTTTCTAAAGGATGGATATCTCTGGAAGCATCCTAAACAGAGAAATGCTATGCCACAGAGAGTCATATGTGATAAAGAGACTCAAGGAAAGCTTGTGAAAGAATTCCATGAGAGTCTCTGGGCTGGGCATAGAAGTGTGTGGGCCACCTTTACCAAAATAAAGGAAAAATATTGGTGGAGAGGAATGTACAAGGATATTTCCCAATATGTGGAAACATGCATGGTATGCCAAATGTACTCAAATGTGCGGCATCGTGATGGCTTGCAACCAACCTACCCACCTGCCATGCACTACAAATGGGTAGTGGATCTAGTTACAATGCCTTTGGGAATTTGGCAGATGCGGTATATAGCACTTGCAAGAGAAGATTTGACAAATCAGGTAGAAGGGCGTGCTCTTAGAACAAAGAGTACGGAAACAGTATGCAAATTTCTCTTGGAAGATGTGATCTGCCGATATGGTTGTGTTGGGAAAATAACAGCTGATAGGGGTGAGCTAGATGTTGAAGAAGCAAGGGAATTCTTCTCTAGAATTGGTATCAAACTGTCTCTGACATGTGCTTACAATCCTGAAGGCAATGGGAAAAGTGAGCGAGGACATCCTCCAATCATTAAAGCTTTGGCTAAGGCATGCAGAGGAAGGATGAGAGAGTGGCCAAAGTTGCTACCATATGCCTTGTGGGCTGACCGTACAACTCATAGCTCAGTGACTGGATACATGCCTGCAGAATTAATGTATGGTCAGAAGCCAGTGATGCCAATTGAAGAAGTAATTCTAACTTGGAATGTATTACCCTGGGTGGAAGGATTGAGCAGAGATGACCTCCTTGCATTGCGAATAAGACAGTTAGAGAGGAGGCCTGAAGATGTAGAGCTTGCTAAAGCTCGCTTGAAAGATGCGAGGCTGAAAAATAAAGAAAGATTTGATAGTAGACACAGACTCCGGCCAAAACCTATTGAAGAAGGTGATTGGGTTCTAATGTATGATAGTAGCCTTGACAACCAATTCACTGTTCAAAGAAAATTTGCAAAAAGATGGTTTGGCCCTTACATTGTCAGGCATGTGCATGGAAATGCCACGTATACTCTGTGTGAGCTTGATGGAACAGAAGTAAAGAATCTTGTGGCTGGCAAAAGAATCAAGATATTTAAAAGAAGGCATGATGGTGATCCATTTGATTCACAAGAGATTCAGGATGAGAGGCTTGACAGTGGTAGTATGGATATGGTTGAAGAGGAAGAGGATGATCTTCCTGACAATGCAGAAGATGAAAACGACATCCAGCTATATGTAGATCTTGATGATGATTTGGCACATACCAGAGGATGTGCAGGTTTAGAGGGGGTGGATGTCGTGCCATGGCACGTCTATGATGTGAAACCGTGCATGTGAGGCCGTCAAATACACATCCAGATGCATGAGGTTATGTGCCATGACGAATCATTATATGATGCCTGAGTATATATGTTCATATTGTAGATAAGGTTCAATAAGATGAGCTGAGGCTGAGCCAGGTTTTGAAGCCTTTGACAGTGTGGTGTGAATTGTGGAGGATTTTTTTTTATGCTTATGGAGAATTTTGGAGCTAGCAGATATCTTGTGCCTTGATAGGACTGGATTTTGCTTGTGACATTAGCACTGAGACAGAGAACTTAATGGTGCATATTGGTCGGGATCTTGATCGTATGCTTTAAATGGCAAAATCATATGCACAATAAGGATGCTAAATGGAGCTAAGGCGTGAGAAAAACCTTTAGAAAGGTTATGGTGTAAAGGTGAAAAGGAGTTTGATTATATACATATATATATATATATATATGGTCAACACTCCATAACATTGAGGACTTTAACCTTAATGCTAAGGTTATGCTTTGTAACCTTAGTGCTAAGGTTAACAAAGCGCAACTGGGGATTTTCTAGAAAACGCGCAGCTTTCTTTTAAATGGTATGGACAGCTGGACAAAGGTGGTGGGTGTGGGCACCGAGATCGCTGCGGGGGAAAGAGGAAAGACACCGGAGACAAACGGCGTGAACCAGAGTGGAAAAGATTTCTGCAGCGTTAAAGGAACAGCGTCGGATAGACCAGAGCTTTTAATCCTTTGCATATATAAATTGCTTGTGCCTTGTAGGTGCTAGAATTAGAGTATAATTCTAGTACTACATAATGATATAACTATGGAAAAATCCATTTTCAACATCAGCACCCAGTGATGCTGCTCCAGATTTTCCACCTTCGCGTAATCGGCGTGATCTACGCTTGTAAATCACAGTTAAGTGTTTTGTTAATTTATTTTCTTAAAAAGTTACTCTCATTCCATATGAATTGAGAGAATCGTTTAAACCATACATCAAAAGAAGTTTGGAAATGAATAGAAGGATTTTGGGGAAAAAGCTAAGAAATTTGGAGCTCGGAGAATTGTGAAAAATGCATTGAAGTTGAGGGTAATTTGCCTTACTTCCTTCTCATATGGATTTTGGAAATTATGAGTATGTCAAAGCTATGCCAAATGCTATATTTTGCTTGTGAGATGTTAGGACATTAAGACAGGTTTTCAGGTGATAAAAAATACATCTCAAAAAAAAGGTTTTGAGGGCACTGGATGTAATGGATGTAGCTGGCTACATGTATATTGGAAAAATTTGAAAGCTTTATTATGCCCACATGTGAATGGTTCAAAGGATTTCATGCAATTCTGTGCAATTATCTGGATGAATTCAAGGATGTATTGAGGCAAGTGGACACATGTATTTGTCATTGGAAATAATGATGTTCAATACTCCTTGGGAAATCTTGTACGTGAAATTCCTTGTTGGATTTGACATTCACTCTCACAGCTAGAAGTTTCGTACTTTCCTGGCTGTACCGCACACTTCACGACAACGCCTGTTCCCAAGTCATCTTTTCCCTTGTCAGATCAAAATAGAAGGCGGTTATTGCAACTTTGAGCACTCGATCTGTTTTTAGCTTCCAAGCCATCTTCTCCATATCCATTCTTTGATGGGTTTACTTTCCCTTCTTAAGCAATATTCTATTATCAAGAAGTGTTGTTTGAATGTCCAAAATTTCACTTTTTTGAAGGCCTAAAATGCACCTAAACAACGTTGGGCCTAGCGTGATTGTTCATGGTGCCTGCTGAATTTGCCCACTCTTCAAAGTTGGAAGTTTGGGATTTTGATCAAGACCTTTAGTTTGAGTTTCTCCCTTTGTATTTGGTAGCAAGCCTTTTGCATATAGCCTCATGATCTTAACCCAATTCTGCCATGTATCATCATCACATAGAAGCAAGTGTAAATTGTTTTTGACAAAATTCTTATATAGTGTGTGCTCTGTGGTCTCCACAAAGGCCTCCAAAGTTGCAAAGTAAGAAGTTAGCCCCCTTACTATAGATATCACAAAATATTAGGAGGAATCATGCATCTATGGGTTTTTAATTATTTGGAGCTTATGCTCAAACTTGAGTTTGAGCCTCACTTGCCAGTGCTAAACTAGTATATAATGGTGATGCTCGATCTTAGGTTTGAGCGTCACCTCCATATACAAATCTAGCACTTGCAAGTGAGGCTCCAACTTAAGTTCGAGCCACAATTAGATATGCAAGTGCTACACCATCACAGAGAGGTGAGGCTTGAAGTTCAATTTCAAACCACACTATTAAGTTTATGCAGTTTGAGAAGAAGCCTCACATGCATCTTTCTTATGCTACTGCTACACTTGAAACTATAGATTCATAAAAGATATTATGAAAAGTAAATAAGAAGTAATGTATGTCTATGATTTACCAATATATAGCAAAGAATCAAAAGAGTACCTTCCAAGACTCGTCCATCTTGGGTTGATTGACACCAGGCAAAGGTTTACTAGGACGATCGTTTGCATGCCATTGTGCTCGAGCTTGTAGAAGTTGATCGAGGAATGGCTCCTTTTGCATTGACTTTGCAACAGATAAATTTGCATCCTTGGAAATGTCACGACGAGAAATCTTGGGCGGGCAATTTACAATTATCTTTCATCTCCTGAACCTAAATTGCTAATGCAGTTGAGGGGTCACTTTAGCCATATTTAGAGCCTACAAGATTTTTGCAGCACCAATGGAGTGTTGACCAGAGATAATCCAATATTCAAGTTTATGAATATCTTCTTTTGCCAGTTTATCAAGGGGTTATTTTGTAGCACGATTTACAGGGCATCAAAATTGCAAGTATCTCCTCTTGCTTTGGGTCCTCAATAAAGTCTTGGGTCAAAATACGAACCCAATCCTTATTTAACCTTCTATACACATAGTTTGAAGGAGCAGGATAACATTTCATCACATCAATGCTGAAGACCTCATTTAGACCAAAGGGATAATATCCCTTCTTTATTTCTAATGAGATCATTACTTTGCTGCCCTTGTTTGGAGTCTCAACCTCCATTAGTTCGTCATCGGACGCATCTATCTCCTTTGAACCACTTGCTAGTTTTGTCCTTTGCCTCTTTGAAGAGATTTCTTGAACCTTTGTAGAGTGCTTTGCCTTTCTCTTCTTTGCAAGTGCTTGCTCCTCTTCTTGCACCCGAGAGCCTGCCATGTCTTCAGCTACTATTGTGCTTACATGAAGGACTTTAGTTTTGTCACCCTCCTTTTTATATTTTGAAGAAGTTGCACCAGCATTTCTAGATGCTTCAAGTGAACTCTTCACTATGGCCCAGCCTTTTTTCTCCACAATTTTCCTAACTTGAGTGGTTGGCCTCCTTTTCAGGTATGGACTTTTTTTGTGAATCCAAAGCCTTCTTTGCATGCCTCACCACTTTTACCAGGTCCTCCACATTATCCACCCCTGAGTCTTCTTGATTGGAAAAGTCAATGATCTTCAATCCTAGATTTACAATAGAATTGTCCTTTCCTAGTTTACTGCCAGTCATGTTTGCTGGGTGAAAAGTGTCCAATGATAAGTAAAACTTATTTGCTTTTGTAGTTTCTCCTTCTGGCAATACATTGCATGTGAAGCATGGGTTTTCTCTTGTATCCACATCATTAGTGCCTACCACAATCCCCATATCTCCATATGATGTATCACCTTGAGACAGAAACAAATGGAGGACTCCTTTGAAGTTTGCACTAGCATCGTAGCTATCCACAAACCATTTTACTCCTTCTTGGTTACTCAATTCAAAGGTTTTATCCACCTTAATTCTAGGAGAGACACTTTTAGCTTGAGTTGTTGTTTCGAGAGCATCCAAAGTAAAGATTGGTGTACCATGTGGTTGCAAGGTAGCGGGCGCTCTACTAGCTTCCATTCCTGTGAAGCACAAAAAAAGTTTCAAAACCTTAGAAAAAAAATGGATTAAAATGCTACATATCAAATCAAAACCTATCAAACTTAAGAAACTTAATGCATGCTACAATTGTTGATGCTTCACTTAGTTTTCTTGAATAGCGGGGGCCTCACTTGCATTTACTTAATCCATACAGAAGCTCGACTTAAGATGGAGCCTAGATCCAAGTTGTGCACTCATATGCTAGGGGTATGCTAGCATAGAGAGGCAAGGCTCAAACTCAAGTTTGAGCCTTAAGGCGAAGTTCCATGTATGGGAGGCTTGAACTTAAGCTAGAGTCTAGATCCAAGTTGTGCACTCATATGCTAGGGGTACACTAGTATATTGGAGCCTTAAGGCCAAGTTCCATATATGGGAAGCTAGAGCCTAGATCCAATTTGTGCACTCATATGATAAGGGTACACCAGCATATAGAGACAAGGCTCAAGCTCAAGTTCGAGCCTTTAGGCCAAATTTTATGTAGGAGAGACTCAAAACTTAAGCTGGAGCCTAGATCCAAGTTATGAACTCATATGCTAGGGATACACTAGCATAGATAGGCAAGGCTCGAACTCAAGTTGGAGCGTTAAGGCCAAGTTCCATGTAAAGTTAAGCATGCAAAATGAGCCTTAACACATAAGTTCCATGTAGGGGAGGTTCAATCTGAAGTTCGAGCCTTAAGGCTAGTGTACACTAGCATCGAGAGCAAAGGCTCCAACTCAAGTTCGAGCCTTAAGGCCGGGGTACACTAGCATGGAGAACGAAGGCTCAATCTGAAGTTCGAGCCTTAAGGCCGGGGGCATGGAGAGCAAAGGCTCAAACTCAAGTTCGAGCCTTAAGGTCGGGGTACACTAGCATGGAGAACGAAGGCCAATCTGAAGTTTGAGCCTTAAAGGTCGGGGTGTACTAGGGTGCACTAGCATGGAGAGCAAAGGCTCAAACTCAAGTTCGAGCCTTAACACTGGGGTGCACTAGCATGGAGAGCAAAGGCTCAAACTCAAGTTTGAGCCTTAAGGCCGGGGTGTACTAGCATGGAGAACGAAGGCTCAATCTGAAGTTCGAGCGTTAAGGCCGGGGTGCACTAGCATGGAGAGCAAAGGAGCAAAGGCTCAAACTCAAGTTTGAGCCTTAAGGTCGAGATGCACTGGCATGGAGAGCAAAGGCTCAAACTCAAGTTCAAGCCTTAAGGCCGGGGTGCACTAACATGGAGAACAAAGACTCAATCTAGGTCAAGCGTTAACACATAAGTTCTATGTAGGGGGCGAATGGGGGGAGGCTCGAACTTAAGGTGGAGTCTATATCCAAGTTGTGCACTCAGATATGTGACACATATACCATGTTTATATAGGGAACCCTTGTCATTTAGATTATATAATGTGCACAAAGATCAGTTTTATAGGTTCTCGACATATGTGAAGATACAAAAGAGAGCAGCAAGAAGTGCAAACAATCTACGACGAGCAACGATTGACAAATGGCACACAGTGCGTGCAATCAAGTAAAAGCGTTTATAGACAATCAATTTAAAGAAGGACTTGTTGCGTAAAGTATTCAATTAGATGAGGGAACACACGAAACACAGATGGACGCACGAAGGTTTCTGATGTCACACAAACATGACGGATGCTTGAAGTCTCCGATGGCGTGTGGGCGTGATGGTTTTGTAGGAAACAGAGGTCGGAACCAACGAAAATGTGTCGATTACGGGAGGGAAAGAACCTGCTTGAAATGCAGGAGGACGCAGGGCTGAGCGAGTACTTCAGAGATAGGAAGGGACGTTAGGGTTCGCAGGTCCTTTGGGTTGGTTCAAACGCGAGGTTGTTTTTTAATGGAAGGGATGTGTGAGGTCAGTCATTCTTTTTTTTAACGTGGTGGATGAAAAATTTGAATATCAAAGTCGGGCGCCGAGTAGGTAGTTGGGGGGAAATTTGAAATTTGAGGTGCGAGCACGTCGAGCAAGTAGTTGGGGGGAAATTTGAAATTCAAATTCAAATTTGGGGCGGGGCGGGGGCACTGCGACTGCACGAGAGGGGGGCGGCGGGGTGCTGCAGAGGGAGAGAAAGGCGGCGGGGCACTGCTGTGCACAAGAGGGGGAGAGGGGGGCAATGGCTACGAGAGAGAGGGAGAGGGGGGGCTGGCGATGGCGAGAGAGGGGGAGGGGGTGGCGATGGCTGTGAGAGAGAGGGAGAGGGGGAGGGAGAGGGAGGGCTGGCGATGGCTACGAGAGAGAGGGAGAGGGGGGGCTGGCGATGGCGAGAGAGGGGGAGAGGGGGGCGATGGCTACTGCGAGGAGAGGGAGAGGGAGAGGGAGGGCTGGAGATGGCTACGAGAGAGGAGAGGGAGAGGGGAGTGGCGAGAGAGAGAGAGAGAGGGAGGGGCGATGGGCGATGGCTGTGAGAGAGAAAGGGAGAGGGGGCGATGGCTGCGAGAGAGGAGAGGGAGAGGGGGCTCGCGAGAGAGAGAGGGGGGGGGCGATGGCTACGAGAGAGGAGAGGGAGAGGGGAGTGGCGAGAGAGAGAGAGAGAGGGAGGGGCGATGGGCGATGGCTGTGAGAGAGAAAGGGAGAGGGGGCGATGGCTGCGAGAGAGGAGAGGGAGAGGGGGCTCGCGAGAGAGAGAGAGGGGGGCGATGGCTGCGAGAGAGGGGGAGTGGTGACGATGGCTGCGAGAGAGAGGGAGAGGGGGCGGGCGCAGGAGTCGTCATGCAGAAAGTAATTTCGATTTCATTCCCCAAGCCCAAGCCCAAGCCCAGGCCCAGGCCCCAGGTCCCAGGTCTTTTGATTATAGTTAGTTTCACTTTTATTTATATACCCTTCTTCACCCACACCCCACTTGTTCTCTGGGATTATCCTAGCTTCCCTCTCTATTCCTACTTACTTGTGTAATAGACAAGGCTCAAACTCAAGTTTGAGTCTTGAGCTTGAGCTTGAGATTTCTTATTTTCTTCCCTCTTTCCCCATACACCCAAATATACTTTCAGCTTCCTACAACTTTACTTTCAGCTTCCTAGAAGCAAACTAGCATCCGCGGGTGAGGCTCAAACTTTTGTTGAAGGAGCCTACCCATCTAGCTAACATATGCAAACTAATATATTATGCAAGTGAGGATGATAACTTTAACTAGAGCCTCCTAGCAAACTAACATATGATGGTGAGGCTCATGGAGCCTCCTACTAACAAGCTAGCATATGCAGGCAAGGCTCAAGCTTTAGATGGAGCCTAGCCTCCTAGCTAGCATTGATAGGTGAGATTCAAACTTTGGTTGGAGCTTGAACTCATGTTGAGATTGAATTACATTTATAGTTTTGTGTACTACCGTAAAAACATCGCTTCAATCTTTCTTATTGAGATCTTGATTTTCTCAGGGATTGCAAGGTCTAAAACAAGGTGCTTCAGTGTTTCTCACATTGATGGTTCTGCAAGGAAGGCACGCGGGGTTATTCATTCCATTGATGCATCTCAAACATATGGTTTTCAATTCATTGGTGAGACATGTGCAGCAATACATGTTTAACAAAGCTTTGATGACACATTTCTCATTCCATTTGCCACAATGGATGCAAGAACAATGTCTCAAGCAGTTGGAAGCATCATCAAATGGCCATTGGTCAACCTTGTTATGGACAAAGACATTACTAATACCAAAGAGGATAATTTTGCGGAACTTCTTGTTGATCAAGAAGATCACTTTATAGATAGGGAGAGCTGGAAAGAGAAAAGTGTCATCCTCTGGGATGACAACAGATCTACAAAAATTGGCAGTGGAGTAGTATTGTTGGTCCACCCATACAAGGCTATAAATTATAGAGAACTAGGGGAGAATAGCTTGGGTGTCATTATAGAAGGATCTTTGCATCCAAGTTCAACTTGTGTTTCAGGTCTGAATTTGGTTAGTTGGCCGATAAGGCAGCTCACATTTGAGAATGGTGAACCATTAGTGAAGGACACAGAATCTTCTTCTATTGATGAGGATATTCAAGATCACTTCTTGCAAAAAATATTGATAGCCTAAACAATTCAAGTGATGAAAAAGAGGATGATGATGTAGCGGGCAATGATGGCGATAGTTCTGATGACAGACACCATGATGCCATGATCACTGACTATGTTATTGTGAGATCCCTATCCCCACCTCGCAACGGATTTGGGTTACTAGCAGTGGAAGTAGCACTTCTTGCGCGGGGCAGGGTCCCACACTCGGGGCCTCATCCACGGATATCCGGACAAGAGACTAATCCGTCGGTTTTTCCAAAACCGAACTCGAAAAAACTTCCCTTACCCGGAAAGCACGGGCGATTCCACCAGGATAACTTTTTACTCTAACATAGTCAAGATCATTACTGATCACGCTGATCCGATTGCACCTATAAAGATACTCGATTGGATCAAGGAAGAAACTTGCACTTGGATCATTGGGATCAACGCTTTTTTCCCCATCAAGAGGCACAACCGTTGATTCCTATCCATAGAACAATTACTATCCGGGATTTACTTTATCTATCGTTATAACAGAAATTGAGTCTCGATTTACGGATCCATCAGTCCAGCCTAACCCCAACCGCCCAACCACTGTAGTGATGGGATCCAATTTGGAATTTGGTTATAGGTTTTGTCCCGGGTACCAAGGAAAAGAGTTCCAAGGCTCCCTAGCCGGAAGTTCATACAAACATAAAACTAGTCACACCACTTACACACCCAATATGAAATTGCCTTTTTCTCAGCATCAACTAGCTTTAAAACAATCCTTTAATAAAACCATTATGTCACTGATGACAATCCTCAAAGTCTCTGGTTGAATCCTTATTTCCAGTCATTCTTTCATCGGTGTACTTATGGCATCATTGGCAACCAGAACGCTCACCAACCTGTTCTCTCAGGAGCCTTTTCCATAGTTCCTAGCTCATAGTAACCGGCAATATATTCATATAACAGAATGGAATTTTCGTGGAAGATCAGCAAGATCAACCCACAGATCCATATAAAAGAGCCATGGACTCATCCGTGGACCAGCAAGGTCAATCAACCAGATCCATGCCCGGTTTCAGAAAACAACTCTTATTCCTTGTTCCAATATCTTCCACGACGCACGTGTGGGTATCTTCGGCGACCCAGAGCCCGAGCACCGTATGGTCGGGTGACCTAGCGCTTCACTCATCATAGGCCGCTTCTTTGGTCCCTCATCCACCGTACTGGAAGCTCACCATTTAAATCGAACCGAGGCTGGCCAAGACCTCGGCCGACCTTGCTACACGAGACGTCCTCCATTGACTCTCCGTCAGCAGTTGCAACTTTATCAGTTAGGTCTCCATGACCTTAATCCATAAGACGGTCAAAATGCTTCCCCAGCATTCTTGACATAAAACAGTCATTTACAAACAGTCACAAAATATAATTTCTAAATCAAACTCTCGTCTTTGCACATTATCCCTCCTTAGTCCACATTACTTATTTCACATTCCATTCAATGTGTACTCATTCTCATCCATTTCCTCATATCGACGACACATTAATTCACATATACATTTACATTCACATCCATACATCTATATGCATACATCCATTTTCACATCCTCATTTATACATCCACATCCCATATCCACATTCATACATACACATCCATACATCCACATCCACATCCACATCCACATTCATACATCCACATCCACATTCCCATTCACATCTATACATCCACATACATGCATACATCCACATCCGTATCTACATCCATACATCCACATCCACATCCACATCCACATTCACATTCACATCCATATATCCACATCTACATGCATACATCCATTATCACTTCCTCATTCATATATCCACATCGACATACATACATACATCCACATCCCCATTCCCATTCACATCTATACATTCACATCTACATCCACATACATACATACATCCACATCCGCATTCCCATTCACATCTATACATCCACACACATAAATACATCCACATCTACATCCACATTCACATCTACACATATACATCTTCATGCATACATCCATTTTCACATTCATACATCCACACTCCCATCTCCACATTCACACATCCACATACATACATCCATTTCCACACTCCCGTTCATATAACCCCATATGCCTTCACATCTAATCTTTTACATCACATCCATTCTTGCCCTATCATAACCCATATACATCTTATCCTATCACATACACTTCTTACCTCATCTCATACACATCTTATCACATCTTAATTCATCTTATCACCTGCTAACTTATTTCATAAGCATCTTATCACCTCTTATCACATCTTATACACCTCTTATCACATCCTATCACATCTCATATCTATTTATAGAATACAAGAGAATTCTTATATTTGATATAAGATTTCTTTACACATTTATTTATGCATAAATTCCATTTAAGGAGATTAATACTTTCGAAGTAAAAATCAATCTTTTATGCATCTTCCTATGCATAAATTCATTTTAAATGAAAATGACACTTTTGAATTAAAATTCAATCTTTTATGCATATTCCTATGCATAAATTCAATTTAGATGAGAATGACACTTTTGAATCAATCTTTTATGCATCTTCCTATGCATAAATTCAATTTGGTAGGAATTACACTTTTAGAATAAAAGAATTTCTCTTATGCATCTAAGTTATGCATAAAATCCATTTATGATGAAAATCACACTTTTAGTATAAAAAGAATATCTTTTATGCATACTTCTATGCATGAAATCCAAATATGATAAAAGTAACACTTTTATAATAAAATAATCAACTCTTATGCATACTTCTATGCATGAAATTCAATTGTGATAAAAGTAACACTTTTATAATAAAATAATCAACTTTTATGCATACCTCTATGCATGAAATTCAAATATGATAAAAGTAACATTTTTGTAAATAAATAATCATCTTTTAAGCATACCTCTATGCATGAAATTCAATTATGCTAAAAGTAACACTTTTGTAATAAAATAATCATCTTTTATGCATACATCTATGCATGAAATTCAATTATGCTAAAAGTAACACTTTTGTAATAAAATAATCATCTTTTATGCATACCTCTATGCATGAAATTCAATTATTCTAAAAGTAACACTTTTGTAATAAAATAATCATCTTTTATGCATACCTCTATGCATGAAATTCAATTATGCTAAAAGTAATACTTTTATAATAAAATATTCATCTTTTATGCATACCTCTATGAATGAAATTCAAATATGATAAAAGTAACACTTTTATAATAAAATAATCATCTTTTATGCATGCCTCTATGCATGAAATTCAATGATGCTAAAAGTAACACTTTTATAATAAAATAATCATGTTTTATGCATGCCGCTATGCATGAAATTCAATTATGCTAAAAGTAACACTTTTATAATAAAATATTCATCTTTTATGCATGCCTCTATGCATGAAATTCAATTATGCTAAAAGTAACACTTTTATAATAAAATATTCATCTTTTATGCATACCTCTATATATGAAATTCAATTATGTTAAAAGTAACTCTTTTATAATTAAAAAAAGATGAATTTTCTTTTACTAATTTCTAAAAATTTTGCCATAACCTCCTTTGTATGGCTGACCATTTTTCAATTTTCTACATCTTTAAAACTAATTAAAAGTACACCAATATTGAGATTATCCTAAAGTAAATATTTTTTTTACTTAATTGAGATAAACATTATAAAAATTTGACATTAATCACTTTACCATTCACCTAGGATAGAGAATGGTTGGTTTTGTTAGAGAAGAGAGGGGAATGCCTTTTGTAATTCTCTATAATGAGGCCTAACATTATAGAGAAGACATAAAGTATAAAAACCATTTAAAACCATAAAAATCCATAAAATAATTGAAAGAAAGAAGAACCACCAACTTACTAATGACTTTGATAGCTTTTCTTTAGCTTGATGGTTTGAGGGTTCAACTCTTGTTTGAACAAGAGTGGCCACCAATCTTTGGAAGAGGGAAATGTCAAAAACTAATGAATTATTAACAAATTCATAGTTGTTGGCTTGGGTGGAGTAGAGTAACAATGCATTAGACATTGTTGAGTATTAACAAAGGAGAAGACCTCTATTTATAAGAAAAAGTGAGCTCCTAACCAAACAAACTGATTCTAGACTTTTCCAACTCAGTTTGGTCAATTTTTTATCATTTTTAGGTCAGTTGAGCTAACTTTTTGCAACTAGACTTGAATTAGGAGAGAGGAGAGATGAAATATCTCAATTTTTATGAGTTTAAAACTCATTCAAGCATGTGAAATATGCACCTCCTTTAATGGACTCCCCTTCCTTACATATGTGTCAAAATGGAATCATTATACCCAAAATATCTCATATTTTTAATATTGCTCATAGTTTTTTTACTAATAAACCTTGTACATTTTCAACTCATCATCTTATGTGAGCATTTACTCATTTTTGGATATCCAAAATATCTCATATTTTTAATATTGCTCATAGTTTTTTACTAATAAACCTTGTACATTTTCAACTCTTCATCTTATGTGAGCATTTACTCATTTTTGGATGCCCAAAATATCTCATATTTTTAATATTGCTCGTAGTTTTTTACTAATAAACCTTGTACATTTTCAACTCTTCATCTTATGTGAGCATTTACTCATTTTTGGGTATCTTCTTTTACAAATTAGATTTATCTCCTCCCTACACATGGATTGATGCTATTGGCCCATAGGAACCTTAATTGGACCATAATCCAAAAATTTCTGAAAATCTAGACCCTTAGCTTAGTTCCTTTATACCCATTTCCAATAAATTCCAATTGCACATTGGAAAGTTCTTTTTGAATTTCTGTTTCAGGGGAATTCATTTTAATAATATGAGAAATTTTTCTATCTAAAAATATTCAAAATCTGAGTATTCTCTCTCTAGAATATTTTCTCTCTTTATGTCAAAATAGGCAGAGACAAGATCTTTTATATTTCTGAAGAGGGGATTGATTACAGGGGAAGATGCTGGACATCTTGAGAGGCTGGGGAGGAATCTTATATTCTCTTCCACTTGAAAAACGCGAGATGCCCTCATCTCGCAAACTGGGGTAATTTCGCAAGATATACGAATATGAGACTGAAATTTTTTTTTAAATTAAGATTAACCACCAAGAAAAGTCTCAAAGAGAGTAAGGATCAAGACAAGAACAAGATTTCAGCTTTATTCACTCTTGGAACATATACAGTAAGGATAGAAGAACTCTTTACACTTCCATAAGCCCGTCCATCATATGATCACAAAAGCAGCACTCAAGCTCGTCATCTTCAGAGACAGGGTCTGGCTGACGACCACGGTTTCCTCGTCTCATGATTCTGCTAAAATTTATATATTATTAAATTTTTATTTTGATATTATTCACGAGATCCTAAGACTTAAGAGTTCGAAAAATAATTTCTTATACAAGACAAGATCTTAATGGAGATCTATGACATATGTCCGATAACAGATATTTTTTTTCTTTATCAGCATAGATCGTCCGCCATAAACAATCATTTATCCAACAGGAATTCTTTCACCAAAAAACGTTTCTTTATTTATATAAAAGTTGCAATATGTACATAGAGCAACTCGGCTCTGAGTTCAAAATCTCCTCGGAAGACATATAAGAGGACCGTACTACGCCATAGTCATGCCCTGTTACATAAGTTCTCTAACTGCGAAGGGGGCTATTATTTTCTCCTTAGGGATAAATCGACTAAGGAGTCTATAAATTTGACATGAAAGTTTGAAATTTTGAGGCATCGAATGATATAGAATGACACCACGCACCATTTTCAGCTTTAACAGGATCATAGTCAATGAGAGATTCTGCCACAGCATTGTACGGCGATCGCAAGGGGCGTGGACATATTGCCCTGCAAACCACTTATGCTATATTCTCTCCGCTGGGGTAGGAAAATATAAATCCACGAAATGGCGTGTGAGTCTTGCTCGGCTTGTTTGAGTTGAAGCGGAAGAAATGAGATGTTCGAGGGTGAACGCAGTCATATCTTGAGACTGGGTGAGGTCGGGAATACCAGATAAGTAGGGAACTTCCATCTATAAAAAAAATTCTTTGCTTAAAAATTCTTCATTAAAGAGGCTTACGGAATGAAAATACATTATGAAAAATGCTTTTTCTGAATTTTTATTATCAATTTATGATAAGAATTTGCTTATCTGTATTAGTTTTAAACCGGCTCTGATACCAACTATGAGATCCCTCTCCCCACCGCGCAACGGATTCGGGTCACTAGCAGCGGAAGTAGCACTTCTTGCGTGGGGCAGGGTCCCACACTCGGAGCCTCGTCCACGGATATTCGGACAAGAGACTAATCCGTCGGTTTTTCCAAAACCGAACCCGAAAAAACTTCCCTTACCCGGAAAGCACGGGCGATTCCACCAGCATAACTTTTTACTCTAACATAGTCAAGATCATTACTGATCACGCTGATCCGATTGCACCTATAAAGATACTCGGTTGGATCAAGGAAGAAACTTGCACTTGGATCATTGGGATCAACGCTTTTTTTTCCATCAAGAGGCACAACCGTTGATTCCTATCCATAGAACAATTACTATCCGGGATTTACTTTATCTATCGTAATAATAGAAATTGAGTCTCGATTTATGGATCCATCAGCCCAGCCTAATCCCATCCGATCCCATGGGTTAGCCAACCGCCCAACCAGTGTAGTGATGAGATCCAATTTGAAATTTGGTTAGATTTTGTCCCGGGTACCAAGGAAAAGAGTTCCAAGGCCCCCTAGCCGGAAGTTCATACAAACATAAAACTAGTCACACCACTTACACACCCAATATGAAATTGCCTTTTTCTCAGCATCAACAAGCTTTAAAACAATCCTTTAATAAAACCATTATGTCACTGATGACAATCCTCAAAGTCTCTGGTTGAATCCTTATTTCCAGTCATTCTTTCATCGATGTACTTATGGCATCATTGGCAACCAGAACGCTCACCACCTGTTCTCTCAGGAGCCTTTTCCATAGTTCCTAGCTCATAGTAACCGGCAATATATTCATATAACAGAATGGAATCTCCGTGGAAGATCAGCAAGATCAACCCACAGATCCATATAAAAGAGCCATGGACTCATCCGTTGAGGACCAGCAAGGTCAATCAACCAGATCCATGCCGGTTTGAGAAAACAACTCTTATTCCTTGTTCCAATATCTTCCACGACGCACGTGTGGGTATCTTCGGCAACCTAGAGCCCGAGCACCGTATGGTCAGCACCCTCTAGGATCCTTCGCAGGTGACCTAGCGCTTCACTCATAGGCCGCTTCTTTGGTCCCTCATCCACCGTACCGGAAGCTCACCATTTAAATCGAACCGAGGCTGGCCAAGACCTCGGCCGACCGTGCTACGCGAGACGTCCTCCATTGACTCTCCGTCAGCAGTTGCAACTTTATCAGTTAGGTCTCCATGACCTTAATCCATAAGACGGTCAAAATGCTTCCCCAACATTCTTGACATAAAACAGTCATTTACAAACAGTCACAAAATACAATTTCTAAATCAAACTCTCGTCTTTGCACATTATCCCTCCTTAGTCCACATTACTTATTTCACATTCCATTCGTACTCATTCTCATCCATTTCCTCATATCGATGACACATTAATTCACATATACATTCACATTCACATCCATACATCCACATCTACATGCATACATCCATTTTCACATCCTCATTTATACATCCACATCCCATATCCACATTCATACATACACATCCATACATCCACATCCACATCCACATTCATACATCCACATCCACATTCCCATTCACATCTATACATCCACATCTACATCCACATACATCCATACATCCACATCCGTATCTACATCCATACATCCACATCCACATCTACATCCACATCCACATCCACATCCACATTCACATTCACATTCACATCCATATATCCACATCTACATGCATACATCCATTATCACTTCCTCATTCATATATCCACATCGACATACATACATACATCCACATCCCCATTCACATTCACATCTATACATTCACATCTACATCCATATACATACATACATCCACATCCGCATTCCCATTCACATCTATACATCCACACACATACATACATCCACATCTACATCCACATTCACATCTACACATATACATATTCATGCATGCATCCATTTTCACATTCATACATCCACACTCCCATCTCCACATTCACACATCCACATACATACATCCATTTCCACATTCCCGTTCATATAACCCCATATGCCTTCACATCTAATCTTTTACATCACATCCATTCTTGCCCTATCATAACCCATACACATCTTATCCTATATCACATACACTTCTTACCTCATCTCATACACATCTTATCACATCTTAATTCATCTTATCACCTGCTAACTTATTTCATAAGCATCTTATCACCTCTTATCACATCTTATACACCTCTTATCACATCCTATCACATCTCATATCTATTTATAGAATACAAGAGAATTCTTATATTTGATATAAGATTTCTTTACACATTTATTTATGCATAAATTCCATTTAAGGAGATTAATACTTTCGAAGTAAAAATCAATCTTTTATGCATCTTCCTATGCATAAATTCATTTTAAATGAAAATGACACTTTTGAATTAAAATTCAATCTTTTATGCATCTTCCTATGCATAAATTCAATTTAGATGAGAATGACACTTTTGAATCAATCTTTTATGCATCTTCCTATGCATAAATTCAATTTGGTAGGAATTACACTTTTAGAATAAAAGAATTTCTCTTATGCATCTAAGTTATGCATAAAATCCATTTATGATGAAAATCACACTTTTAGTATAAAAAGAATATCTTTTATGCATACTTCTATGCATGAAATCCAAATATGATAAAAGTAACACTTTTATAATAAAATAATCAACTCTTATGCATACTTCTATGCATGAAATTCAATTGTGATAAAAGTAACACTTTTATAATAAAATAATCAACTCTTATGCATACCTCTATGCATGAAATCCAAACATGATAAAAGTACACTTTTATAATAAAATAATAAACTCTTATGCATACTTCTATGCATGAAATTCAATTGTGATAAAAGTAACACTTTTATAATAAAATAATCAACTTTTATGCATACCTCTATGCATGAAATTCAAATATGATAAAAGTAACACTTTTGTAAATAAATAATCATCTTTTAAGCATACCTCTATGCATGAAATTCAATTATGCTAAAAGTAACACTTTTGTAATAAAATAATCATCTTTTATGCATACCTCTATGCATGAAATTCAATTATGCTAAAAGTAACACTTTTGTAATAAAAAAGTCATCTTTTATGCATACCTCTATGCATGAAATTCAATTATGCTAAAAGTAATACTTTTATAATAAAATATTCATCTTTTATGCATACCTCTATGAATGAAATTCAAATATGATAAAAGTAACACTTTTATAATAAAATATTCATCTTTTATGCATGCCTCTATGCATGAAATTCAATGATGCTAAAAGTAACACTTTTATAATAAAATAATCATCTTTTATGCATGCCGCTATGCATGAAATTCAATTATGCTAAAAGTAACACTTTTATAATAAAATATTCATCTTTTATGCATGCCTCTATGCATGAAATTCAATTATGCTAAAAGTAATACTTTTATAATAAAATATTCATCTTTTATGCATGCCTCTATGCATGAAATTCAATTATGCTAAAAGTAACTCTTTTATAATAAAAAAAAGATGAATTTTCTTTTACTAATTTCTAAAAATTTTACCATAACCTCCTTTGTATGGCTGACCATTTTTCAATTTTCTACATCTTTAAAACTAATTAAAAGTACACCAATATTGAAATTATCCTAAAGTAAATATTTTTTTCACTTAATTGAGATAAACATTATAAAAATTTGACATTAATCACTTAACCATTCACCTAGGATAGAGAATGGTTGGTTTTGTTAGAGAAGAGAGGGGAATGCCTTTTGTAATGAGGCCTAACATTATAGAGAAGACATAAAGCATAAAAACCATTTTAAAACCATAAAAATCCATAAAATAATTGAAAGAAAGAAGAACCACCAACTTACTAATGACTTTGATAGCTTTCCTTTGGCTTGATGGTTTGAGGGTTCAACTCTTGTTTGAACAAGAGTGGCCACCAATCTTTGGAAGAGGGAAATGTCAAAAACTAATGAATTATTAACAAATTCATAGTTCTTGGCTTGGGTGGAGTAGAGTAACAATGCATTAGACATTGTTGAGTTTTAACAAAGGGGAAGGCCTCTATTTATAGGAAAAAGTGAGCTCCTAACCAAACAAACTGATTCTAGACTTTTCCAACTCAGTTTGGTCAATTTTTGACCATTTTTAGGTTAGTTGAGTTAACTTTTTGCAACTAGACTTGAATTAGGAGAGAGGAGAGATGAAATATCTCAATTTTTATGAGTTTAAAACTCATTCAAGCATGTGAAATATGCACCTCCTTTAATGGACTCCCCTTCCTTACATATGTGTCAAAATGGAATCATTATATCCAAAATATCTCATATTTTTAATATTGCTCATAGTTTTTTACTAATAAACCTTGTACATTTTCAACTCATCATCTTATGTGAGCATTTACTCATTTTTGGATATCCAAAATATCTCATATTTTTAATATTGCTCATAGTTTTTTACTAATAAACCTTGTACATTTTCAACTCTTCATCTTATGTGAGCATTTACTCATTTTTGGATGCCCAAAATATCTCATATTTTTAATATTGCTCATAGTTTTTTACTAATAAACCTTGTACATTTTCAACTCTTCATCTTATGTGAGCATTTACTCATTTTTGGGTATCTTCTTTTACAAATTAGATTTATCTCCTCCCTACACATGGATTGATGCTATTGGCCCATAGGAACCTTAACTGGACCATAATCCAAAAATTTCTGAAAATCTAGACCCTTAGGCTAAGGTCCTTTATACCCATTTTCAATAAATTCCAATTACACATTGGAAAGTTCTTTTTGAATTTTGTTTCAGGGGAATTAATTTTAATAATATGAGAAATTTTTCTATCTAAAAATATTCAAAATCTGAGTATTCTCTCTCTAGAATATTTTCTCTCTCTATGTCAAAATAGGCAGAGACAAGATCTTTTATATTTCTGAAGAGGAGATTGATTACAGGGGAAGATGCTGGACATCTTGAGAGGCTGGGGAGGAATCTTATAGATATCATTGAAGGGACAAACAAGAATAGGAGCTATGTCCAAAGGGTAAGGGTAATGAAAAATTACGATAAAACCCATGGAGCTAGCAAAAAATGTGATGTTGCAAACATTCACAACGTCGCAACCATTGATTGTTGCGAGAAGCAATGTTGTCAATTTGGAGATAGATTCAAAATCATGCAAGCTAGGGTACACTTTTGGGGACAGAGCTATAGTACACGATACACATTTGTACTAGATTGCATGGGCATGGCCTATAGACAAGGTCAAGATGACGAGTGGTTTGAGTTCACATTTGATGGGAAGAAGGTTTGTAGTAAAGCATGGTATGTAATGCATGGCATTGGTAAGTCAACGTTCTATAGGCTCAGAAAGAAGTTCTTGAATGGTGCATGTAATGTCAGTCATGGCAACAGTGGGATAATACCGAAGGGCATGACACATGTTGAGATGGCAAAATCAATCATACAGGGCTTCATAGATAATAATGCTGATCAAATGCCACATAGGTCAAGGACAACTATGCATGGAGCCCGCGAGACCCAACATGTTCTACCAGCAATGTTCTACCAGCAATGTACAAACAGGTGGACATATTGCGTGAAGTGAATGACACACTTGTCTCATTCGAATACCGGCCACTGTCACAACCATCATTCTCAAGATTGTGGAACACAAAGTTCAAGACAGTTAGTTTATCAAAAACCAGCACCTTCTCAAAATGCGACATTTGTACGGCAATCAAGGTCAAGTTGGAATCAACAAAAAATCAAGAGGCGCATGCCAGAGACATGGCACAAAGAAGGGCACACATGTTGCAGCAACAAATGAGTTGTAGAAATCTATACTATGCTTGGAGGAGCTCTTCCGAAATGAACCCAAATAGGTATTTGTGTATTATACATGATAAGATGGACCAGAGCAAGACTGCCATACCACAAATTAAACTAGTTCCTAAATCTCTCAATGGGGTTGAGAGGCTTCCAGTATCCTTAATAGGAATTCTCACTCATGGACATGGACAAACAGCTTATGGTCACTTTGCCTTGGGGTTATGGCCAAGTGATCCCAACTTCACAATTTCATCTCTCTCAAAATGTTTAAGAAACTTAGAAAGAGGAGAGCAACACATGTATGGTGACTTGAGCTCACAAAACTCAGATGCAAAACCACGAACAGATCTTTTTTATTGTGTTTTGTCTACTATGGCCCTTTATCAACATATGGAAGTGCTAAAGGAGAGAAACGCATATTGCAAGCAGAGCATTGAGGATGCAGATGCAGAGACACATGTAGAAACAAATGTGGATACAGAGGGAAATTGTTCTTCACATATGCAGTCATCAGTCTTTCATATGGAAGTGCTAAAGGAGAGAAACGCATATTGCAAGCAGAGCGTTGAGGATACAGATGCAGAGACACATGTAGAAACAAATGTGGATACAGAGGGAAATTGTTCTTCACATATGCAATCAGTATTTCATACTAACACACATGTGCAGGATAGGGGCAATGTCAATGCCTCAAGTTTAATGCCATCAAATTCAAGGACATTTTTCAAGAGATTGCCAAGGACGTTGTCAGGCATTTTTCTGTAAAGGTGTTTTGAGTCCGTGTAAATATGGGACGCATGGTGTGCAATAAAACTTTGCCCTGAATGCCCTGGCACATGTATAGGCTGAGTGGTTTTGTTGTGAGTTGGTATATGCACTTGTTTTTTTTAAGGGAATAAACGCTGGAGATCTGGAAGTTTATTGCAACATATGGTGAGCGGGTGGTTACTAAATGCATGGTACCGAGACTGAATGGCAACTCATGATTGGTAAGTTGATGTAACTGATGATTATGGGCAGTGTCGGCGGCTCTGGTTTTGGAAAGGTTGTGGGTACCGAGATTGAATGGCAACTCATGATTGGTAAGTTGATGTAACTGATGATTATGGGCAGTGTGGGCGGCTCTGGTTTTGGAAAGGTTGTGGGTACGGCGTGATGATCCGAAACAAGGAGATGCGAGGGCATTGATGGCCATCATTTTGTGGCTTTGAAGCTTTTAAAAAAATAATAAATAATATGTTATGTGGCCACCCTATAAAGGACCACGTGGAGATTTTACATGGCTGCCAGCGCACCATCGAGAAGAAGCTGGTGAAGCTGCGGAAGGTGTAAAGTAGGCCGCCTTGTAGTGAAAATGGGCTGGCAGGCGCTGCAGATCAGCGAATGGGTGGTGATATGTACCCATTACCTTCATAGTTACCTGACAGGTCAAATGATTATGGTATTGATATCAGGGATCAAGCAGGCCCCAGTGGAATCACAGCTGAGGAAAAGGGGAAGGCAAAGGTCATGAATGTTGTTACTCTAGAGAATGTTCAGGTGAGAGAAGAAGGGGATGTGATGCCTGTTGGCAAGCGCACAACAGATGAAAGAGAAGGAAAAGGGGTGGCTGGACCCAGCCGTAAGAAGGGAAAGCAGCAGGAAGGAGAAGATGTGAAAGCTAAAAGGAAACGGAAGCCTCGTAGAAGGTTCCAGGTGTCAGTCTTCCCACTGGGGATGGGCAAACCAGCTATGACTTGAAATCTGATTTGGTGAATAGGAAGGCCAACATCACCTTTGGGCAGTTGGTAGAGATGGTGCCAAAATTGAGAAGGCAATGGAAGGGACTTGTGAATCCAATGGAAAAGGAGTCAAAGAAGAGGTCAGTCAAAGTACTATCTTTAGAAGAGCTTCCAGATATTTGCCCTATTGTGGAGGTGTGGAGTAAAGGTAGGAACCTTGGTGAGGCCTATATAGATGGAGGAGCTCAAATCTGTGTGATTACCCAATCATGTGTGGTGCAGGTGTCTGGGGTTTCTGGTTTTCAAATCAGGATGGCTAATCATCAAAAGGTAAAATGTCTTGGTATGATAAAGGAATTGGAAATTGAAGCTTTTAATGTCAAAGCTACTGTAGATTTTCATGTGATGCCTGCGGGTCTTGGTGCTTTTCCAATTATTCTTGGACGACCCTGGTTGCGAGTGGTGGGTGCAGTACAGGACTGGAGGTATGGGACCATTTCTTTGCATAATAAGCAGGGTAATAAAAAATCTTTTGAGATGCATAGTAGAAGATCTTTGAATGATGTGTGGGAGAGGCCACAGGATTCAAGTGAAGAGGAAACTACCACCACTACTTCTGAATCAGAGATGGATTCATCAACTATTGCTTCTAGTGGAGAAGAGGCAGATGTGGCTTTCCTAATATCAGAGCAACAAGGTAATGAAGATAAAGAAGTGCATGAAGTGGGTGCTGAGGGAGAAGATACCTTGGGGTCATATGAAGTGATCGAGGAATTACTGCAGCCAAAGATAGAAGCTGATTGAAGGAATGCTGAGTCCGGATCTCTCGAGTGGAGAAAAGGTTAGATATGTTAATATGCTGTCTCATTTTCCAGAATTTTTTATCACCTCTTATAAGGAGATCCGAGGATTTAAAGGGCCAGATTTGAAGATTGAATTGAAAGAAGGTGTAAAAACAGTTAGGCAGAAGCTTCGCAGGATGGGACGAGAACAAATGCAGGCCCTGAGAGAGGAAGTTGATAAGCTGTTGAGTGCAGGTTTCATTACACCAGTGGATACAGCTGAGTGGGTAAGTCCTACAGTGGTGAGTCCAAAGAAGGATGGCAGGTGGCGTATATGTGTGGATTTCAAGCCTTTGAATGCTGCTATAAAGAAGGATTCTTACCCCCTACCTTTTTTGGATGAGATCTTGGATACTGTAGCTGGATATGAAAGGTATAGTGTTTGTGATGGGTATTCAGGTATAGCTGGATATGAAAGGTATAGTGTTTGTGATGGGTATTCAAGTTATTTCCAGTTAAAGATTGCAGAAGAAGATCAGCGCAAGACGACTTTCATTACACCATGGGGGTGTTTCTGCTACAAAGTTCTTCCTTTTGGATTGATGAATGGGCCAGCCTACTATCAGAAAAGGGCAAATTGGGTATTATCTCCTTTTTTGAACAAGTTTGTGAAGGATTTTATTGATGATTTTTGTATATACAGCTCTAGGCAAGAGCATTGTGATAAGCTGGCTACAGTTTTTCAGCGTTATGATGAGTGTGGTGGTCAATTAAATCCAAAAAAGTGTTTTTTGGCTCAACCAAGGGTGAAGCTCTTGGGCCATGTTGTTTCAGAGAATGGTATTGATCCGGATCCTGATAAAGTCAAGTCTCTTTTTCTTCTTCCTACACCAAAGAATACAAGGCAACTAGCTACTTTTGTGCAAAAGGTGAAGTATATGGCTCGATTTATCTCTCTATCTTCACAGTTGTTATATCCTTTGCAGCAAGCAGCAAAGCATGATCCTTTGCATTGGACGGAGGAATGTGAGGTAGTTTTCCAAAAAGTGAAAGAGGTGTTGGGAGCTATTCCTACAATGCAGGCACCTAACTGGGAACAGGTATTTTTGTCAATCCTTCAGTAGGTGAAGATGCTATTGGAGCTATGCTGTTATAGAAGGGGAAAGAATCACATTATATGCAACCAGTCTACTGTGCTAGCAGAGTAAAACTTGCCAGAGAAAGATTGTTATCAGAGGTGGAACTTGTTATGGTTAGTGTGCTGTATGCATGTAGGCGGTTCCGCCATTACTTGTTGCCTCGCCCCTTTGTGTTTTTGACGAGCTACACTTTTTTGCCTCAGTTGATAAATGGCACAAATTTATCTAAAGCTATGATGAAGTGGGTGATTGAGTTGCAGGAATTTACTTTCTCATTCTTGGTGGAAGAGAGTACCAGGGCTACCTTAGCTGATCTACTGACATATAAGGAGAGTCCTCTTCTTATTAAGGAGGAGACTATCAAGAAGCCAGTTGAGGATGCGGCTGAGTTGGTGAATGCACACTTATTATATTTTGATGGTTCTTACAGGAAAAGCCATGATGCAGCCTCAGGAGATTTGGTGCTTTATGATCCACAGGGTTGCCTTGTTTTTAAAAAGGGTGTTAAGGTGGATGCACATAGCAATAATGAAGTAGAGTATCTGACTTTGGAAGTTGGATTGCAAATATGTTTGAAGCATGGTGTACACAGGATTCGTATTCGAGGAGATGCATTGCTTGTGGTAAAACAGGTATTGGGAGTTTGGAAGTCAAAGAATATGTTACTCAAAGAAATGTGTTTCAAGATTAAAGGTTTGCTGAAGGAATTTGAAGCTTGGAGTCTTAAGCATGTGGATCGAGGCCATAATGAGGAGGCTCATGAAGCAGCCCAGGGAATGATTGGTGAAGTTTTTGTTCTTAAAGCTCATGCATCATTTTATTGTGGCAGGGAGAATTTATAGGATGTTGAGGAGTTTTTGTTAACAGGGATGATTCCTAATGGTATTGACAAATCAAAAAAATATGGTTTCACCAGGAAAGCTGCAAGGTATGTGATGGTTGGTGATGCTTTGTATTTGAAGGGAATTGACTTGATAATGCGACGGGTACCTTGGAAGGAAGAAATCTACAAAATTCTTAAGGAAAACCATGAAGGAGCATGCGGTGGACATTTTGCCTCAAAGATTACCTTGCATAAGGTATTGCAGGAAGGTTATGTATGGCCAAGTGTACATAAGGATGTTAATCATTGGTGCAGGTCATGCAAACAATGCCAAGCTCACAGTAGACGGATATTAAAGCCTGAAATGAGGAAGACAATTCTTGCTTATGATGTTTTTGACAAATGGGGAATTAATGCTATGGGACCATTACCTATTTAAACTAGCCGAGGGAAGTGCTACTTCTTGACTGCAGTTGATTACCTTGTGGAAATGGATGTATGGATGTATGTGCGAATGAGGATGTGGAAATGGATGTATGGATGTAGATGTGAATGTGGATGTATGGATGTAGATGTGGATGTGGATGTGTGGAGGTGGATGTATGGATGCAGATGTGGATGTGGATGTATGGATATGGATGTGGATGTGGATGTGGATGTGGAGGTGGATGTGGAGCTTCCAGTATAGTGGATGAGGGACCAAGGAAGCGGTCTATGAGTGAAGCGCTAGGTGACCTGCGCGAAGGATCCTAGAGGGTGCGGACCATATGGTGCTCAGGATCTGGGTCACCGAAGATACCCACGAGTACGTCGAGGAAGATATTGGAACAAGGAGTAAGAGTTGTTTTCTGAAACCGGGCATGGATCTGGTTGATTGACCTTGCTGGTCCTCAACGGATGAGTCCATGGGTCTATTATATGGATCTGTTGGTTGATCTTGCTGATCTTCAACAGTGATTCTATCTTGATTTTTATAAATGAATATATTGTCGGGTACTATGAACTAGGAACTATCAAAAAGGCCCCTGAGCAGGTGGTGAGCGTTCTGGTTGCCAATGATGCCATAGATACTCCGATGAAGGAATGATTGGAAATTGAGATTCAATCGGATACTTTGAAAGATTATGATCGATGACACTATGGTTTCATTAAATGATTGCTTTAAAGATAGTTGAATCTGGGAAAAAGGCAATTTCATATTGGGTGTGTAAGTGGTGTAAGTGGCGTTAAATTTGCTTGAAATTCCAGCTAGGGGGGCTGGGAACCGAGGATTTAATATTCACCTGATCACAAGATTTTTTGTGATAATAACACATGTGAACAAGTTATTCACATGTTCTCATGTTACCGTTCACAAAATAACAGGTCACTTGCCATTTGGGAACCCCTTAAAAGCTTGGCTACACATGGGAATAAGCTATTCACATGTTCTCATGTTACCATCTTCACATAATAGCAGGTCAGTGGCCATCTAAGAAGATTTTTTATGCCCGACAAAGATAATTTTTTTAGGCCCTTGTGAAAGCTTTGTAAATATAACATGTGATCACAAGATTTTTTGTGTTATTAACATGTTCACATAATTTCGTTTACGTCTGAAATCCCTGCTGGGAACTCTTTTCCCTGGTACCCGAGATAAAACCTAACCAAACTCTTAATTGGATCCTATCACTAGAGTGGTTGGGTGGTTGGCTAACCCACGAGAATGGATGGGGTTAGGCTGGACTGATGGATCTAGCTGAGTATGCAACTTATTTGGCACATGCACATATGGAATACATCCAAAAGCTTTCAAGTGAGACAAATCAAGTTTCTTGCAGTAAACTTCTCCTCTGGTGGTACATCATGTATGGCCATAGTAGGCATCCTGTTCATCATGATATAAACTGCTATAGACATAGCCTCAACCCCAATAGTTATGCAATATATTCTTCTTTGCCACATCAATTCTCATGCTATCTCTACAATGTGCCTATTTTTTTGATCAACAACTCCATTTTGTTGCGGAGTGTATCTACATGTAAACTGTCCTTTTGCTAGAGGACACCAAGTTATTTTGCTACACTTTTCCATTTAATGTTCATTCTACTTATTATAGAAATCTGCTTGCACATGTCTAGGGTAACCATAGTAAAAATAGCCTCGTGTATCATTATGTTACCTTTGCCAAAAGTACCACGACCTCTTTGGCTTCCCATGCCTCTAAAATGGCTTCTTCTACCTTTGTGTTGCTATTGTGAATCCTGGGATTCAGTCCAGCCTAACCCCATCTAGTCCCATGGGTTAGCCAACCGCCCAACCACTGTAATGATGGGATCCAATTAGGAATTTGGTTAGGTTTTGTCCCGGGTACCAGGGAAAATAGTTCCCAGGCCCCCTAGCCGGAAGTTCATGCAAACATAAAACTAGTCACACCACTTACACACCCAATATGAAATTGCCTTTTTCTCAGCATCAGCTAACTTTAAAACAATCCTTTAATGAAACCATTATGTCACTGATGACAATCCTCAAAGTCTTTGTTGAATCCTTATTTCCAGTCATTCATTCATCGGTGTACTTATGGCATCATTGGCAACCAGAACGCTCACCTGTTCACTCAGGGGCCTTTTCCATAGTTCCTAGCTCATAGTAACCGGCTATATATTCATATAACAGAATGGAATCTCCGTGGAAGATCAGCAAGATCAACCCACAGATCCATATAAAAGAGCCATGGACTCATCTGTTGAGGACCAGCAAGGTCAATCAACCAGATCCATGCCTGGTTTCAGAAAATAACTCTTATTCCTTGCTCCAATATCTTCCACGACGCACATGTCGTTATCTTCGACGACCCAGAGCCTGAGCACCATATGGTCAGCACCCTCTAGGATCCTTTGCAGGTGACCTAGCGCTTCACTCATAGGCCGCTTCCTTGGTCCCTCATCCACCGTACCAGAAGCTCACCATTTAAATCGAACCGAGGCTAGTCAAGACCTCGGCCGACCTTGCTACACGAGACGTCCTCCATTGACTCTCCGTCAGCAGTTGCAACTTTAACAGTTAGGTTTCCATGACCTTAATCCACAAGACGGTCAAAATGCTTCCCCAGCATTCTTGACATAAAACAGTCATTTACAAACAGGTCACAAAATACAGTTTCTATATCGACTCTCTTCTTTCCACATTATCCCTCCTCAGTCCACATTACTTATTCCATTTTCCATTCATATGTGTACTCATTCTCATCCATTCACTCATATCGACAACACAATATTTCACAATACTCATTCACATTTAGTATTCTATATACACCTCCATGTTTGTACATCCACATCATACCTCCAATACCACATCCACATACATACATCCACATCCGTATTCACACATCTACATCTACATCTACATGCATACATCCACATCTCCATGCATACATCCACATCCCCATTCATATCCACATCCACATCCCCATTCACATTCACATCCACATCCACATCTCTTCCATACATTCACATCTCCATGCATACATCCATACATCCACATCCACATTCACATCCATACATCTACATCTACATGCATACATCCACATCTCCATGTATACATCCACATCCATACATCTACATCCACATCCATACATCTACATCTACATGCATACATCCACATCTCCATGTATACATCCACATCCACATTCTCATTCACATCCATACATCTATATCTACATGCATACATCCACATCTCCATGTATACATCCACATCTACATTCTCATTCACATCCATACATCTACATCTACATGCATACATCCACATCTCCATGTATACATCCACATCCACATTCACATTCACATCCATACATCTACATCTACATGCATACATCCACATCTCCATGTATACATCCACATCTACATTCTCATTCACATCTATACATCTACATCTACATGCATACATCCATTTTTACATTCATACATCCACACTCTCATTTCCACATCCACATATCCACATACATACATCCATTTCCACATTCCTATTCATATAACCCCATACGCCTTCACATCTATTCTTTTACATCACATCCATTCTCGCCCTATCACAACCCATATACATCTTATCCCATCACATACACTTCTTACCTCATCCCATACACATCTTATCACATCTTAACTCATCTTATCACATCCTAACTCATCTCATATGCATCTTATCACATCTTATCACATCTCATACACCTCTTATCACATCCTACCACATCTCATACACATCTTATCACATCCTATCACATCTCATATGCATCTTATCACATCCTAACTCATCTTATCACATCTTAACTCATCCCATATGCATCTTATCACACCCTAATATCTATTTATAGAATACAAGAGAATTCTTATATTTGATATAAGATTTCTTTATGCATCTATTTATGCATAAATTCCAATTTAAGGAGACTAACACTTTCGAAATAAAAATCAATCTTTTATGCATCTTCATATGCATAAATTCATTTTAAATGAGAATGACCCTTTTGGATTAAAATAAATTCTTTATGCATCTTTCTATGCATAAATCCAATTTAGTAGGAATTTCACTTTTAGAATAAAAGAATTTCTCTTATGCATCTAATTTATGCATAAAATCCATTTATGAGAAAAATATCTTTTATGCATCCATTTATGCATAAAAATCAAAAATGATAAAAGTAACACTTTTATAATTAAAATAATAATCTTTTATGCATACCTTTATGCATGAAATTCAAATATGATAAAAGTAACACTTAACAAAAAAATTATCTTTTATGCATACCTCTATGCATGAAATCCAAATATGATAAAAGTAACACTTTTACATTAAAATAATAATCTTTTATGCATACCTCTATGCATGAAATCCAAATATGATAAAAGTAACGCTTTTACATTAAAATAATATTCTTTTATGCATACCTCTATGCATGTAATCCAAATATGATAAAAGTAATGCTTTTACATTAAAATATTAATCTTTTATGCATACCTCTATGCATGAAATCCAAATATGATAAAAGTAACGCTTTTACATTAAAATAATAATCTTTTATGCATACCTCTATGCATGAAATCCAAATATGATAAAAGTAACGCTTTTACATTAAAATAATAATCTTTTATGCATACCTCTATGCATGAAATCCAAATATGATAAAAGTAACACTTTTACATTAAAATAATAATCTTTGAAGCATACCTCTATGCATGAAAATCAATTATGCATAATATGAAAATCAATTTCTCCATGATTACAATGAAATTCTTTCAATTATTCTAGGATGATTATTCTTAGAATATGGTAGGAAGTTCTCTTTTCATGCTTTGAATGAAATTATTTTATGTGTAATTTTTGTAAAAATTTTGCCATAGCTCCGCTGCTGCTGTGATTGATAAATCTCAATTTTTTTAAAAAGATAAAGCTTATCATTAAAGGAATGATTAGAATGATCCCTAATTGGATCATTAACCCATTGGAATGAATCACTAATATTCATAAAATACATAAACTAAGAGCATAGAAAAAAGCCATTACTTTGGCCTCAAGCATAGATTAATCTTGGATTAAGGAAAAGCTTTATGAAAAGCTTCATTTGGATTGAGAATGGGCCAAGAGTATGACCATTTCTTGAGTGAGAGAGAGAAATTACATAAAAACCATTAGAATTAAGCATAATTGGAAATTTATGTAGTTCTTCACTATCATTCATCAATTAACTTCAATAGCATTCATCAATTTATGTAATTCTTTACTACCATTCATCAATTAACTTCAATAGCATTCAAAAACCATTCCAATTAAGCTTCTCAAGCTTGAGAGGGGTTGCGAAGAGAGAAACATTGAGAAATTATAGAAAAGATAAAAATTCACCATTTACCTTACAAATTGCTTGATTCTTTGTTCACGGTAGAGGCCCCCAACCAATTAATTGGTTTAGTATGTTGATGGAGCCACCAATGGGGATTGAAGAAACAGGGAAGCTCCAATTTCTCTAATTTGGAGAGAATTTTAGAGAATAGTAAAAATTAGCATTATTTCAGCATAATTCTAATATAGTAAAATTATCGTATTTTTTGCAAAGGATTCATGTTCTATTTATAGGAGAGGAAAGCTCTAACCAAAGCTAACTGATTTCTAGAATTTTCTAGATTTCAGTTTGGTTGAATTTGGACTAGATTTGGACCTAGTTTGGTTACTTTTTGATTTGGTTTGGTTCCATTTTGATTTGGTTTGGTTCAAGAGAGAGGAGAGATAAAAATATCACATTATTTTTAAGTTTAAAACTCATTCAAGCATGTGAAGTATGCACCTCATTAAAGGGACTCCCCTTCCTTACATATGTGTCAGAATGGAATCATTATACCCAAAATATCTCATATTTTTGATATTACTCATAGTTTCTTACTAATAAACCTTGTACATAGTCAACTCTTCATCTTATGTGAGCATTTACTTATTTTTGGGTATCTTCTTTTACAAATTAGATTTATCTCCTCCCCACACATGGATTGATCCTATTGGCCCAGAGGAACCTTAATTGGACCATAATCCAAAAATTTCTAAAAATCTAGACCCTTAGGCTAAGGTCCTTTATACCCATTTCCAATTAATTCCAATTGCACATTGGAAAGTTCTTTTTGAATTTCTATTTCAAGGGAATTCATTTTAATATTATGAGAAATTTTTTTATCTAAAAATATTCAAAATTTGAATATTCTCTCTCTAGAATATTTTCTCTCTCTATGTCAAAACAGGCAGAGATAAGATCTTTTATATTTCTGAAGAGGGGATTGATTACAGGGGAAGATGCTGGACATCTTGAGAGGCTGGGGAGGAATCTTACATTCTCTTCCACTTGAAAAACGCTTTTACAATAAAATATTAATCTTTTATGCATACCTCTATGCATGAAATCCAAATATGATAAAAGTAACACTTTTACATTAAAATAATAATCTTTTATGTATACCTCTATGCATGAAATCCAATTATGATAAAAGTAACGCTTTTACATTAAAATAATAATCTTTTATGCATACCTCTATGCATGAAATCCAAATATGATAAAAGTAACACTTTTACATTAAAATAATAATCTTTTATGCATGCCTCTATGCATGAAATCCAAATATGATAAAAGTAACACTTTCATATTAAAATAATAATCTTTTATGCATACCTCTATGCATGAAAATCAATTTCTCCATGATTACAATGAAATTCTTTCAATTATTCTAGGATGATTATTCTTAGAATATGGTAGGAAGTTCTCTTTTCATGCTTTGAATGAAATTATTTTATGTGTAATTTTTGTAAAATTTTTGCCATAGCTCCGCTGCTGCTGTGATTGATAAATCTCAATTTTTTTAAAAAAGATAAAGCTTATCATTAAAGGAATGATTAGAATGATCCCTAATTGGATCATTAACCCATTGGAATGAATCACTAATATTCATAGAATACATAAACTAAGAGCATAGAAAAAAGCCATTAATTTGACCTCAAGCATAGATTAATCTTGGATTAAGGAAAAACTTTATGAAAAGCTTCATTTGGATTGAGAATGGGCCAAGAGTATGACAATTTCTTGAGTGAGAGAGAGAAATTACATAAAAACCATTAGAATTAAGCATAATTGGAAATTTATGTAGTTCTTTACTATCATTCATCAATTAACTTCAATAGCATTCATTAATTTATGTAATTCTTTACTACCATTCATCAATTAACTTCAATAGCATTCAAAAACCATTCCAATTAAGCTTCTCAAGCTTGAGAGGGATTGAGAAGAGAGAAACATTGAGAAATTATAGAAAAGATCAAAATTCACCATTTACCTTACAAATTGCTTGATTCTTTGTTCACGGTAGAGGCCCCCAACCAATCAGTTGGTTTAGTATGTTGATGGAGCCACCAATGGGGATTGAAGAAAGAGCGAAGCTCCAATTTCTCCAATTTGGAGAGAATTTTAGAGAATAGTAAAAATTAGCATTATTTTAGCATAATTCTAATATAGTAAAATTCTCCTATTTTTTTCAAAGGATTCATGTTCTATCTATAGGAGAGGGAAGCTCT
The DNA here is from genome assembly GCF_041138505.1 of Cibotium barometz. Taxonomy (NCBI): domain Eukaryota; kingdom Viridiplantae; phylum Streptophyta; class Polypodiopsida; order Cyatheales; family Cibotiaceae; genus Cibotium; species Cibotium barometz. The sequence continues at coordinate 41,085,989 of NC_141076.1, forward strand.
AACCAAAGCTAACTGATTTCTAGAATTACCAAATTTTAATTTGGTTGAATTTGGACTAGATTTGGACCTAGTTTGGTTAATTTTTGATTCGGTTTGGTTCCATTTTGATTTGGTTTGGTTCAAGAGAGAGGAGAGATAAAAATATCATATTATTTTTGAGTTTAAAACTCATTCAAGCATTTGAAGTATGCACCTCATTAAAGGGACTCCCCTTCCTTACATGTGTCAAAATGGAATCATTATACCCAAAATATCTCACATTTTTGATATTACTCATAGTTTCTTACTAATAAACCTTGTACATAGTCAACTCTTCATCTTATGTGAGCATTTACTCATTTTTGGGTATCTTCTTTTACAAATTGGATTTATCTCCTCCCCACACATGGATTGATCCTATTGGCCCATAGGAACCTTACTTGGACCATAATCCAAAAATTTCTGAAAATCTAGACTCTTAGGCTAAAGTCCTTTATACCCATTTCCAATTAATTCCAATTGCACATTGGAAAGTTATTTTTTAATTTCTATTTCAGGGAAATTCATTTTAATATTATGAGAAATTTTTCTATCTAAAAATATTCAAAATCTGAATATTCTCTCTCTAGAATATTTTCTCTCTCTATGTCAAAACAGGCAGAGACAAGATCTTTTATATTTCTGAAGAGGGGATTGATTACAGGGGAAGATGCTGGACATCTTGAGAGGCTGGGGAGGAATCTTACATTCTCTTCCACTTGAAAAACGCGAGATGTCCTCATCTCGCAAACTGGGGTAATTTCGCAAGATGCACGAATATGAGACTGAGAGAAAATTTAATTAAGATTAACCACCAAGAAAAGTCTCAAAGAGAGCAAGACTCAAGACAAGAACAAAGATTTCAGCTTTATTCACTCTTGGAACATATATAGTAAAGATAGAAGAACTTTTTATAATTCCAGAAGCCCGTCCATCATATGGTCACAAAAGCAGCACTCACAAGCTGCACACGTATAAGGTAACTCATCTATGGGAATAATTTGGCTGGTTATTGCAGCACCTACCTCAGTGGTATGAGGTGATCTAACAAAAGGAACTCTAAGAGGCAAGCCGAAAATGGGATAAACGCATATCTTCTGGTGAGGAAGAAAGCGCGCTAGTAAGAAGACCTGCTCAGAAAATCCACCATGCCTTGATCTCATCACGCAATAGTATCGGGGATCCAAATCCAAAGCTTCAATAACCATAGACAAGCGGACATTGTTACGGAAGTGCTGTCGCCCCCACGGTGTTACCCTAGTTATATCTCGACAGGTCTGCCATTTGGTATGAGCTACAGAAGTTCCCAAGTGAGGGAAAAGTGAGCGCTCATACAGTTCTATAAAATCCTTCTTCACAGACTCACTTGCATCTTGAAGGTGAGAAATCATCATGGATAAAACCAAGTCTTGTTGCCAAGCCATAAGAGAGATTAAGAAAGAAAGGAGATCGATAGAAGTAAGATTATTGCGAGCGACAAGTAAGAGTTACGACTTATATAAAAGAAGGAACTAGCGTAACCTAGAAGCCAACGGGGTATCTTGCCACTGAAGTTTTACCGACTTTCCATGGTTTTGGGTTTGGCACATATTTCTTTAGAAGGCTTACATGAGATACATTATGAACTTTGAGACGAGGAGGTAAAAGAAGCTCGTAGTCTAAGTCACCTACTTTCTTCAAATTCAGATATGGTCCACAATATCTGGGGATAACTACTTATACTCCCCAAGAGATAAAGAACTTCTTTTGGGTCGTACTCGAATGAAGACCATATCTGCTTCTTTGAATTCTCTGACTGTTCTTTTCTTATCTGCTTACTGTTTCTGTCGATCCTGGGCAGCTTTTATATCTTTATGAATTGCCTGCATCTGTTGCTCCATGTCGTCAAGCATTTGACTGGTCATCTCGACCCTAATCAATGGGTCGGACCTAGTTAATGGAATTAAGCAATCTTGTTCAAGACAGACCCTGATTAGATTGGTGTGAAGGAATTGGTCTCTGAATTTGGGTTCTTGACTTCCCTGTGCCCTTGTCATGGCAAGAGTCGGGCAGTCTTTTAACTGATGACCAAAACCTTGGCATCCAAAACACCGGTTCTCACTTGTGAATCCTTAAAACAGGTGGGGCTCCTGAGAAGTATTCTGGGGAAAGGGTCTTCCTTTTTTAAACAGAATCTTTCTTTTATTTTAGAGAGGGGATAATTATAAGATCAGAAAGGGAGGTTCTTACTCCTGCATACCTCGAAGGTTGGGGGGAATCTTACATTCTACCCCACTTAAAAAAGTGTGAGACGTCCTCATCTCGCAACAAGTAGAGGACAACTCTTTTTCTTAAGATCCAATTTATTCAGGGGTTCCTTATATTCTGGTCAACCCAACAGAATACTGGGATAATATCCCTTATATAACAATTCATTCAGATCATATCATTCATATCTTTAACACGATAAATGGTCCATTAGACCGAAAAAATTTCTTTCTGAATATTCCTCCACGGGAATTTTAGTCAAGCAAGTTCTCAATTCGTCATCCGTTAACTTGATCTACCGTGACAAGAGTTAATAGTAGCAATTTGATAGCACAATCCACTAATCTCATAGTGATTTGCTGAAATCATTATCATCATTCTATTTATGAATATCATCACACAGGGACTCGTCCCATTCATCCTCATTTGTAAGATTCCTCCCCCACCTCTTTTTTGATGTCTAGTATCTTTCCCTGTAATCAATCCCTCTTCAGAAATATAAAGACCTTGTTTCTATCTGTTTTAGCCTAGAGAGAGAAAAATATTCTAGAGAGAGAATATTCAGATTTTGAATATTTTTGGATAGAAAAATATCTCTTCTAATTCAGATGAGTTCCCCTGAAACAGAAATTCAAAAAGAATTTTCCAATGTGCAATTGGAATTAATTGAAAATAGCTATAAAGAACCTTAGCCTAAGGGTCTAGATTTTCAGAAATCTTTAGACTATGGTCCAATTAAGGTTCCTATGGACCAATAGCATCAATCCATGTGTAGGGAGGAGATAAATCCAACTTGTAAAAAGAAAATACCCAAAAATGAGTAAATGCTCACATGAGGTGAAGAGTTGAAAATGTACAAGGTTTATTAGTAAAAAACTAGGAGCAATATTAAAAATATGACATATGTAAGGAAGGGGAATTCTTTAAAGGAGGTGCATATTTCACATAAGATGAAGAGTTGAAAATGTACAAGGATTATTAGTAAAAAACTATAAACAATATTAAAAATATGACATATGTAAGGAAGGGGAATTCTTTAAAGGAGGTGCATATTTCACATAAGATGAAGAGTTGAAAATGTACAAGGTTTATTAGTAAAAATTTATGAGCAATATTAAAAGTATGACATATGTAAGGAAGAGGAGTTCTTTAAAGGAGGTGCATATTTCACATAAGATGAAGAGTTGAAAATGTACAAGGTTTATTAGTAAAAAACTATGAGCAATATTAAAAATATGACATATGTAAGGAAGGGGAATTCTTTAAAGGAGGTGCATATTTCACATGCTTGAATGAGTTTTAAACTCATAAAAAATTGAGATATTTCATCTCTCCTCTCTCCTCATTCAAGTCTAGTTCCAAAAAGTTAGCTTAACTGACCTAAAAATGGTCAAATATTGACCAAACTGATTTAGAAAATTCTAGAATCAGTTTGTTTGGTTAGGAGCTCAATTTTTCCTATAAATAGAAGCCTCCCCCTTGTTGAAAAATATATAGTGTTTATGCATCGTTACTCTACTCCACCTAAGCCAGAAACTGTGAATTCATTTAATAATTCACTAGTTTTTGGAGCTTCCCTCTTTCTTCAATCCCCATTAGTGGCTCCATCAACATACTTAACCAATTGATTGGTTGGGGGCCTCTACCGTGAACAAAGAATCAAGCAAGTTGTAAGGTAATTAGTGAATATTCATCTTTCTATAATTTCTCAATGTTTCTCTCTTCTCAACCCCTCTCAAGCTTGAGAAGTTTAATTGGTATGGTTTTTTTTAAATGCTATTGAAGTTTGAATAGTAGTGAAGAGTTACATAATTTAATAAATGCTATTGAAGTTAATTTTCATTTATGTTTAAATTCTAATGATTCTTATGTAAATTCTCTCTCTCACTCAAGAAATGGTCATACTCATGACCCATTCTCAATCCAAATCAAGCTTTTCATAAAGCTTTTCCTTAACCCAAGATTAAGCTATGCTTGAGGCCAAATTAATGGCTTTTTCTTATGCTTTTAGTTTATGTATATTGATGATTCAATCCATTATGGATTAAGGATCCAATTAGAGAATCATTTTAATTATTTCCTTAATGATAAGCTTTATCCCTTAGAAAAATTGAGATTTATCAGTCATAGCAGCGGAGCTATGGCAAAATTTTTATAAAAATTATGCATAAAAAAATTTTCATTCAAAGCATAAAAAGAGGACTTCCTACCATACTCTAGGAATCATCATCCTAGATTAATTGAAAGAATTTCTTATAATCATGGAGAAATTGAATTTTAATATTATGCATAAAGGATAAATTTTTATATCAAAAGTGTTATTTTTACCATTTTTATTTTCATGCATAGAAGTATGCATAATGGATAAATTTTTATATCAAAAGTGTTACTTTTATCATTTTTACTTTCATGCATAGAAGTATGCATAAAGGATAAATTTTTATATCAAAAGTGTTATTTTTACTATTTTTATTTTCATGCATAGAAGTATGCATAATGGATAAATTTTTATATCAAAAGTGTTACTTTTATCATTTTTACTTTCATGCATAGAAGTATGCATAAAGGATAAATTTTTATATCAAAAGTGTTATTTTTACCATTTTTATTTTCATGCATAGAAGTATGCATAAAGGAAAATTTTTATATCAAAAGTGTTACTTTTATCATTTTTAATTTTCATGCATAGAAGTATGCATAAAGGAAAAAAATTTATATCAAAAGTGTTACTTTTATCATATTGGATTTCATGCATATAGGTATGCATAAAAGATATTCTTTTTATACTAAAAGTATGATTTTCCTCATAAATGGATTTTATGCTTAACTTAGATGCATAAGAGAAATTCTTTTATTCTAAAAGTATAATTCCCTACCAAATTGAAATCATGCATAAGAAGATGCATAAAAGATTGATTTTAATTTCGAAAGTGTTAGTCTCCTTAAATGGAATTTATGTATAAATAAATGTGTAGAGAAATCTTATATCAAATAAAAGAATTCTCTTTAAAAAAAGAAAAAAAAAAGATATGAAATGTGATAAGATGTGATAAGAGGTGTATGAGATGTGATAAGAATTGATAAGATGCGTATGGAAAGTGATAGGATGTGATAAGAGGTGTGATAAGAGGTGATAAGATGCTTATGAAATAAGTTAGGATGTGATAAGATGAATTAAGATGTGTATGGGGGGATGAGGTAAGAAGTGTATGTGATAGGATAAGATGTATATGGGTTGTGATAGGGCGAGAATGGATGTGATGTAAAAGATTAGATGTGAAGGTATATGGGGTTATATAAATGGGAATGTGAAAATGGATGTATGTATGTGGATGTGTGGATATGGAGATGGGAGTGTGGAAGTATGAACATGAAAATGGATATATGCATGAAGATGTATATGCATAGATGTAAATGTGGATGTAGATGTGGATGTATAGATGTGAATGGATGTGGATGTATAGATGTGAATGGAAATGTGGATGTGGATGTATGTGAATGTGGATGTAGATGTGGATGTATAGATGTGAATGTGGAATGTGGATGTGGATGTATGTATGTATGTGGATGTAGATGTGGATGTATAGATGTGAATGGGGATGTGGATGTATGTGAATGTGAATGTAGATGTGGATGTATGTGAATGTGAATGTAGATGTGAATGTGGAATGTGGATATATAGATGTGGATGTATGGGAATGTAGATGTGGATGCATGTATGTGAATGAGAATGTAGATGTGAATGTGGAATGTGGATGTATAGATGTGGATGTATGGGAATGTGGATGTGGATGTATGTGAATGTGAATGTAGATGTGGATGTATAGATGTGAATGTGGAATGTGGATGTGGATGTATGTATGTATGTGGATGTAGATGTGGATGTATGGATGTGTATGTATGAATGTGGATATGGGATGTGGATGTATAAATGAGGATGTGAAAATGGAGGTAAGCATGTAGATGTGGATGCATGGATGTGAGTGTGGATGTGGATGTGGATGTGGATATGGATGTGTATGTATGAATGTGGATATGGGATGTGGATGTATAAATGAGGATGTGAAAATGGAGATAAGCATGTAGATGTGGATGTATGGATGTGAATGTGGATGTGGATGTGGATGTATGGATGTGGATATGGATGTGAATATATGATATGTGATGTGAAGGAATCTGAAGTGAAGAGATGGAAAAGGAGGTGATTGGATGAGTACACATATACATGGAATGTGGAATGAGTAATGTGGATTAATGAGGGATAATGTGGAAAAATGAGAGTTAATATAGAAACTGTATTTGTAAACTGTTTGTAAATGCTGTTTGTAAATGGCTGTTTTATGTCAAGAATGCTGGGGAAGCATTTTGACCGTCTTGTGATTAAGGTCGTGGAGACCTAACTGATAAAGTTGCAACTGCTGACGGAGAGTCAATGGAGGACGTCTCGCGTAGCAAGGTCGACCGAGGTCTTGACCAGCCTCGGTTCGATTAAAATGGTGAGCTTCCGGTACGGTGGATGAGGGACCAAGGAAGCGGCCTATGAGTGAAGCGCTAGGTCACCTGCGAAGGATCCTAGAGGGTGCTGACCATACGGTGCTCGGGCTCTGGGTCGCCTAGGATACCCACGCGTGCGTCGAGGAAGATATTGGAACAAGGAGTAAGAGTTGTTTTGTGAAACCGGGCATGGATCTGGTTGACTGACCTTGCTGGTCCTCAACGGATGAGTCCATGGCTCTTTTATATGGATCTGTTGGTTGATCTTGCTGATCTTCAACGAGAGTCCATCTTGATAAGTGATTATATTGCCGAGTATTATGGGCTAGGAACTATGGAAACGGCCTCTGTGTGGACAGGTGGTGAGCGTTCTAGTTGCCAATGATGCCATAGATACTCTGATGAAGGAATGATGGGAAATTATGAATCAACTGGATAAATTGGGAGATTGTGATCAGTGGTACTATGGTTTCATTAAAAGATTGTTTTAAAGTTAGCTGATGCTAAGAAAAAGGCAATTTTCATATTGGGTGTGTAAGTGGTGTGGCTAGTTTTATGTTTGCATGAAATTCTGGCTAGGGGGCCTTGGAACTCTTTTCCTTGGTACCCGGGACAAAACCTAACCAAATTCCAAATTGGATCCCATCACTACAGTGGTTGGGCGGTTGGCTAACCCATGGGATCGGATGGGGTTAGGCTGGACTGATGGATCCGTAAACCGAGACTCAATTTCTGTTATTACGATAGATGAAGTAAGTCCTGGATAGTAATTGTTCTATGGATAGGAATCAACGGCTGTGCCTCTTGATGGGGAAAAAAGCGTTGATCCCAATGATCCAAGTGCAAGTTTCTTCCTTGATCCGACTGAGTATCTTTATAGGTGCAGTTGGATCAGCGTGATCAGTAATGATCTTGACTACGTTAGAGTAAAAAATTATCCTGGTGGAATCGCCCGTGCTTTCCGGGTAAGGGAAGTTTTTTTCGGGTTCGGTTTTGGAAAAACCGACGGATTAGTCTCTTGTCCGGATATCCGTGGACGAGGCCCCGAATGTGGGACCCCTGTCCCGTGTGAGAAGTGCTACTTCCGCTGCTAGTACCCGAATCCGTTGCTCGGTGGGAACAGGGGGATCTCACATCATTGTGGTTTCGCTCAGCTTATTACATTTCAACCAATTTTCAGGGATCATCATTTTTCAATTCAGAATCCAAATCAACTCATCAGTTCTCAAACAGAATTAAAAATCATATCAACCACATTCGAATTCATCAACTGGATAGCATTAATGCTTATAATTTCAAGTCTTAGATTTACTCGTATATACTGCCGGTAAAGAGCTGCAATTATACCCTCGGTATATACGGGTAGTCTCATGATACTTGGAACTATAAGGTAAATACCATCAGGTCTAGGCTTCAAGCAAGTCAGGGTTCCATACAATTGCGGTACTTCCATTTGAAGACCTAATTACTAGATTACGAATTTTCAGTTTGAATATCAAATTGTATGAATTTATATCACACAATTATAACCTTTTTGTGATTCTTGATAAATTTTGACATATTTGGCTTCTCGGTTGATCTTCATTAACCAAATTTGCTATGATACCAACTGTGAGATCCCTGTTCCCACCGCGCAACGGAATCGGGGTACTAGCAGCGGAAGTAGCACTTCTTGCGCGGGGTAGAGTCCCACACTCGGGGCCTCGTCCACCACGGATATCCGGACAAGAGACTAATCCGTCGGTTTTTCCAAAATTGAACTCGGAAAAACTTCCTTTATCCAGAAAGCACGGACGATTCCACCAGGATAACTTTTTACTCTAACGCAGTCAAGACCATTATTGATCAAACTGATCCGACTGCACCTATAAAGGTACTCGGTCAGATCAAGGAAGAAACTTGCACTTGGATCATTGGGATCAATGCTTTTTTCCCCATCAAGAGGCACAGCCGTTGATTCCTATCCATAGAACAATTACTATCCGAGATTTACTTCATCTATCGTAATAACAGAAATTGAGTCTTGATTTACGGATCCATCAGTCCAGCCTAACCCCATCCAGTCCCATGGGTTAGCCAACCGCCCAACCACTGTAGTGATGGGATCCAATTAGGAATTTGGTTAGGTTTTGTCCCGGGTACCAGGGAAAATAGTTCCCAGGTCCCCTAGCCGGAAGTTCATGCAAACATAAAACTAGTCACACCACTCTCAGCATCAGCTAACTTTAAAACAATCCTTTAATGAAACCATTATGTCACTGATGACAATCCTCAAAGTCTCTATTGAATCCTTATTTCCAGTCATTCATTCATCGTGTACTTATGGCATCATTGGCAACCAGAACGCTCACCACCTGTTCACTCAGGGGCCTTTTCCATAGTTCCTAGCTCATAGTAACCGGCTATATATTCATATAACAGAATGGAATCTCCGTGGAAGATCAGCAAGATCAACCCACAGATCCATATAAAAGAGCCATGGACTCATCCGTTGAGGACCAGCAAGGTCAATCAACCAGATCCATGCCCGGTTTCAGAAAATAACTCTTATTCCTTGCTCCAATATCTTCCACGACGCACGTGTGGGTATCTTCGGCGACCCAGAGCCTGAGCACCATATGGTCAGCACCCTCTAGGATCCTTTGCAGGTGACCTAGCGCTTCACTCATAGGCCGCTTCCTTGATCCCTCATCCACCGTACCAGAAGCTCACCATTTAAATCGAACCGAGGCTAGTCAAGACCTCGGCCGACCTTGCTATGCGAGACGTCCTCCATTGACTCTCCGTCAGCAGTTGCAACTTTAACAATTAGGTCTCCATGACCTTAATCCACAAGACGGTCAAAATGCTTCCCCAACATTCTTGACATAAAACAGTCATTTACAAACAGGTCACAAAATACAGTTTCTATATCGACTCTCCTCAGTCCACATTACTTATTCCATTTTCCATTCATATGTGTACTCATTCTCATCCATTCACTCATATCGACAACACAATATTTCACAATACTCATTCACATTTAGTATTCTACATACACCTCCATGTTCGTACATCCACATCATACCTCCAATCCCACATCCACATACATACATCCACATCTGTATTCACACATCTACATCTACATCTACATGCATACATCCACATCTCCATGCATACATCCACATCCCCATTCACATTCACATCCACATCCACATTCACATTCACATCTATACATCTACATCTACATGCATACATCCACATCTCCATGTATACATCCACATCCACATTCTCATTCACATCCATACATCTACATCTACATGCATACATCCACATCTCCATGTATACATCCACATCCACATTCTCATTCACATCCGTACATCTACATCTACATGCATACATCCACATCTCCATGTATACATCCACATCTACATTCTCATTCACATCTATACATCTACATCTACATGCATACATCCATTTTCACATTCATACATCCACACTCCCATTTCCACATCCACATATCCACATACATACATCCATTTTCACATTCCTATTCATATAACCCCATACGCCTTCACATCTATTCTTTTACATCACATCCATTCTCGCCCTATCACAACCCATATACATCTTATCCCATCACATACACTTCTTACCTCATCCCATACACATCTTATCACATCTTAACTCATCTTATCACATCCTAACTCATCTCATATGCATCTTATCACATCTTATCACATCTCATACATCTCTTATCACATCCTACCACATGTCATACACATCTTATCACATCCTATCACATCTCATACACATCTTATCACATCCTATCACATCCTATCACATCTTATCACATCTCATATGCATCTTATCACATCCTAACTCATCTTATCACATCTTAACTCATCCCATATGCATCTTATCACACCCTAATATCTATTTATAGAATACAAGAGAATTCTTATATTTGATATAAGATTTCTTTATGCATCTATTTATGCATAAATTCCAATTTAAGGAGACTAACACTTTCAAAATAAAAATCAATCTTTTATGCATCTTCCTATGCATAAATTCATTTTAAATGAGAATGACTCTTTTGGATTAAAATAAATTCTTTATGCATCTTTCTATGCATAAATCCAATTTAGTAGGAATTTCACTTTTAGAATAAAAGAATTTCTCTTATGCTTTTAATTTATGCATAAAATCCATTTATGAGAAAAATATCTTTTATGCATCCATTTATGCATAAAAATCAAAAATGATAAAAGTAACACTTTTATAATTAAAATAATAATCTTTTATGCATACCTTTATGCATGAAATTCAAATATGATAAAAGTAACACTTTTACAAAATAATAATCTTTTATGCATACCTCTATGCATGAAATCCAAATATGATAAAAGTAACGCTTTTACATTAAAATAATAATCTTTTATGCATACCTCTATGCATGAAATCCAAATATGATAAAAGTAACGCTTTTACATTAAAATAATAATCTTTTATGCATACCTCTATGCATGTAATCCAAATATGATAAAAGTAACGCTTTTACATTAAAATATTAATCTTTTATGCATACCTCTATGCATGAAATCCAAATATGATAAAAGTAATGCTTTTACATTAAAATAATAATCTTTTATGCATACCTCTATGCATGAAATCCAAATATGATAAAAGTAACGCTTTTACATTAAAATAATAATCTTTTATGCATACCTCTATGCATGAAATCCAAATATGATAAAAGTAACACTTTTACATTAAAATAATAATCTTTGAAGCATACCTCTATGCATGAAAATCAATTATGCATAATATGAAAATCAATTTCTCCATGATTACAATGAAATTCTTTCAATTATTCTAGGATGATTATTCTTAGAATATGGTAGGAAGTTCTCTTTTCATGCTTTGAATGAAATTATTTTATGTGTAATTTTTGTAAAAATTTTGCCATAGCTCCGCTGCTGCTGTGATTGATAAATCTCAATTTTTTTAAAAAGATAAAGCTTATCATTAAAGGAATGATTAGAATGATCCCTAATTGGATCATTAACCCATTGGAATGAATCACTAATATTCATAAAATACATAAACTAAGAGCATAGAAAAAAGCCATTACTTTGGCCTCAAGCATAGATTAATCTTGGATTAAGGAAAAGCTTTATGAAAATCTTCATTTGGATTGAGAATGGGCCAAGAGTATGACCATTTCTTGAGTGAGAGAGAGAAATTACATAAAAACCATTAGAATTAAGCATAATTGGAAATTTATGTAGTTCTTTACTATGATTCATCAATTAACTTCAATAGCATTCATCAATTTATGTAATTCTTTACTACCATTCATCAATTAACTTCAATAGCATTCAAAAACCATTCCAATTAAGCTTCTCAAGCTTGAGAGGGGTTGCGAAGAGAGAAACATTGAGAAATTATAGAAAAGATAAAAATTCACCATTTACCTTACAAATTGCTTGATTCTTTGTTCACGGTAGAGGCCCCCAACCAATTAATTGGTTTAGTATGTTGATGGAGCCACCAATGGGGATTGAAGAAACAAGGAAGCTCCAATTTCTCTAATTTGGAGAGAATTTTAGAGAATAGTAAAAATTAGCATTATTTCAGCATAATTCTAATATAGTAAAATTATCGTATTTTTTGCAAAGGATTCATGTTCTATTTATAGGAGAGGAAAGCTCTAACCAAAGCTAACTGATTTCTAGAATTTTCTAGATTTTAGTTTGGTTGAATTTGGACTAGATTTGGACCTAGTTTGGTTACTTTTTGATTTGGTTTGGTTCCATTTTGATTTGGTTTGGTTCAAGAGAGAGGAGAGATAAAAATATCACATTATTTTTAAGTTTAAAACTCATTCAAGCATGTGAAGTATGCACCTCATTAAAGGGACTCCCCTTCCTTACATATGTGTCAGAATGGAATCATTATACCCAAAATATCTCATATTTTTGATATTACTCATAGTTTCTTACTAATAAACCTTGTACATAGTCAACTCTTCATCTTATGTGAGCATTTACTTATTTTTGGGTATCTTCTTTTACAAATTGGATTTATCTCCTCCCCACACATGGATTGATCCTATTGGCCCAGAGGAACCTTAATTGGACCATAATCCAAAAATTTCTAAAAATCTAGACCCTTAGGCTAAGGTCCTTTATACCCATTTCCAATTAATTCCAATTGCACATTGGAAAGTTCTTTTTGAATTTCTATTTCAAGGGAATTCATTTTAATATTATGAGAAATTTTTTTATCTAAAAATATTCAAAATTTGAATATTCTCTCTCTAGAATATTTTCTCTCTCTATGTCAAAACAGGCAGAGATAAGATCTTTTATATTTCTGAAGAGGGGATTGATTACAGGGGAAGATGCTGGACATCTTGAGAGGCTGGGGAGGAATCTTACACACAAAGTGTTTGCACAACCAATTGCCCTTCTTGTAGTACCAAAAATAGAATTCTGCAGAGAATCAAAACCTACCCATAATGCTGGTGAACGCCTGCTTTGTGCGAACTGAAAAACAAAGGTCTAGATGGGCGTGCAATTTCGGCCATTAAGCTTCTTAATTAAAGTTCATTTGCTGGTGCCGCCCAAAGATCTCCCGACAAGGGTGTAGTAGGCACCAACACAAAGGGGGAAGACTAGATGAGGCACTTACCCTAAGAACATTTCTCAATATAGGTACTAAGGTACTATGTACATGTAGTTTGTAATGTGAACACGCTAAGTGGAGTGGGTAGATGTGGACTAATCAGTGTCGTCTAGCTCTAGAATCTCTGGTGAAGATATGTTAACGGTGTGACAGGTACTATGTACATGCAGTTTGTAATGTGAACACACTAAGTGGAGTGGGTAGATGTGGACTAATCAGTGTCGTCTAGCTCTAGAATCTCTGGTGAAGATATGTTAACGGTGAGGCAGGTACCAAACCCGCCAGTGATGTAAATGTCGAACCGTCATGCAAGCGCCTCGTGAGTGTTAGTTTATGTTAATCTTGAAATCTCAACAATAGCCACCTCTATCATTAGAAGGATAAGTATCTTCATGATGATTACCTTGAAATCTCAACAATAGCCACCTCTATCATTAGAAGAATAAGTATCTTCATGATGATTACCTTGATCATTGTTATTGTTTTCTGGCTGATGGTTGTTATGTCTTTCCCTTTCTATTTTATTATTTGATCTTCCTCTCCCTCTATGTGTAAAGAGGGATTTTTTATTGTTGTTTTCTAAAGTATTGTTCCTGCCACCACAGATGTTTTTCATACCTGCTTTCCTCTTATCCTCATCTCTAAGGAGCTGCTCCATTTCGCCTAGTGAATGATGAGGCCTTGAACAAGTCCTTCATAGACTTCGTTCAGTGAATGGATGATGATTTTAGCAAGTTCTTTGTCGGCGGACATCTTATCTTCGACATCTATTATACTAATGTAGATCTTTCACCTGCTTGATGAATTTTGTAGTAGTTGGGTGGAAGCATGTTAACGTGCTATGCTTTTTACGGTTGTTAGAACAAATGGGCATGTGAAAATGTTTTGCAAATCAAATCATAATTTGTCGTACATCAAGATTATTTGTTTCAATAGATTTTCAATGATATATAGCATGATAGGAAATTTTGCATTGAAGACCATATTAGGGAGTTTGGAAAAATCCCATTACTTTGGAAATTTTCTTTTCAATATACTTTTTGGTGTATCTTCAACATACAAAATCCAAAGTTATCGGATTCTAATTTTTGTATTCTTTTACATCTGCAACAGTTGGATTAATCTTTGGTATCTCTATTACCTCCTCATGTTCACCTTCAATGTACTACCAATAGCCTTTTATCCCATAAGAAAATTTCTCAATCTAAACCTCGAAGCATGGAAGTTGTTTTTGTCAAGCTTCTCTACACCAATCTGGTTAATTCCATCATTGGACATCTTGTTTACACCACCAACTCACCAAAAACAACACTCTTGTTTGACCTGCAAAACTGCTGTATTCTCTCCGCTGGTACTGTATTGCACCCAAAAAGTCACAATCAATGACCCCAATTTGGATACATACACCCAATTGCAACTATAAGACCTCTTTGTAGTACACAAAGTGTTCGAACAACCAATCGGCTGCCTGTAGTACCAAAAATAGAATTCTACAGAGAATGGAAACCTACCCACAGTGCCTGTGATTGAACGCCTGCGAATTGGAAAACAACGGTCTACACGAGACCGAAGTGCGTTTTCAGCCCTTAAGATCTTGCAAGCACACGCACACTCACACCAGAACACACAAGGTTAGAGGCTGAAAATTGTTCTTCTTCTTCTTAAAAACAAAAAGAGGACTCTCTCAAAAGATAAGGAAAACACAACATAGGTACTAAGGTACTATGTACATGTGGTTCATAATGTTAGAGGCTGAAAATTGTTCTTCTTCTTCTTAAAAACAAAAAGAGGACTCTCTCAAAAGATAAGGAAAACACAACATAGGTACTAAGGTACTCTTTACATGTGGTTCATAATGTGAACACACTAAGTGGAGTGGGTAGACGTGGACTAGTTGCTGTAGTCTAGCTCTAGAATCTCTGGCCAAGATATATTGGTGCCAGGTAGTACCAAACCTGCTAGTGTTGTAAATGTCAAACAGTCATGCAGGCGCCTCGTGTGAGTGCCAGTTTATGTTAATCTTGACATCTCAACAATAGCCACCTCTACCATTAAAAGAATAAGGATCTTCATGAGATTACCTTGATCATTGTTATTGTTTTCATGGTGGCTGATGGTTGTTATGTCTTCCCCTTCCTCTTTTATTATTTAATCTTCCTCCTCCTCTATGTGTGAAGAGGGATTTTTTATTGTTGTTTTCTAAAGTTTTTGTCCTGCACATATGTTTTTCATCGTTGCTTTCCTCTGATCCTCGTCTCTTTAAGGATCTGCTCCATTTTGCCTAGTGATGGTTTTTCCCTCAGAATGATGAGGCCTTGAACAAGAACTTCATAGCCTTCCTTAAGTCCATGGATGATGATTGTTTGCTTTGTCGGACATCTTATCTTTGACATCTATTTTACTGATGTAGATCTTTCACGTGCTTGATGAATTCTGTAGCAATTGAGTGGAAGCATGTTAACGTGCTATGCTTTTTGGAGTTGTTAGAAAAGATGGGCATGCAAGAATGTTTTGCAAATGAAATCATAATTTGTCGCAGATTATACATCAAGATTTTTTGTTGTAATAGCTTTTCAAGGATATATAGCATGATTGTAAGATCCCTGTCCCCATCGCACAACAACGAATTCAGGGGTGCTAGCAGTGGAAGTAGCACTTCTTGCGCAGGGCAGTGTCCCACACTCGGTGCCTCACCCCACGGATATCCGGACAAGAGACTAATTCATCGGTTCTTCGAACCTGAAAAAAATTCCCTTGCTTGGAAAGCATGGGCGATTCCTCCAGGATAGCTTTTCGCTAACGTAGTCAAAAGCCTTATCTAACAGAACTGATCCGATCGAGCCCGTAAGTCCCATAGTCAGATCAGGGAAAAGATTGCACTTGGATCATAGAGACCAACGCTTTTTTCCTCATTGTTGAGAGGCTTTCTTTTCCATAGAGCAATTTTTGTCCGAGATTTACTTTATCTATAGTACCATAACAGAATTGAGTCTCAATTTAAGGATCCATCAGTCCAGCCTAAGAGTTCCCATGCCCCCTAATCGGATATTCATGCAAACTTAAAACTAGTCACACCACTTACACACCCAATATAAAATTTATGCAAACTTTATCTATCAGTCCAGCCCTCGAGGTCCAGCCTAAGAGTTCCCATGCCCCCTAATCGGATATTCATGCAAACTTAAAACTAGTCACGCCACTTACACACCCAATATAAAATTTATGCCTTTTTCACAGAATCAGCTATCTTTAAAAACAGTCATTTAATGAAACCATTGAGTCACTTATCCTAATCCTCAAAATCTCCGGTTAAATCCTTATTTCCAATCATTCCTTCATCAGTGCACCTATGGCATCATTGGCAACTAGAACGCTCACCACCTAGCCACTCAGGGGCCTTTTCGATAGTTCCTAGCTCATAGTAACCGGTAATATATTCATATATCAAAATGGAAACTCCATTGAAGATCAGCAAGATCAACCAAAACGGATCCATATAAAAGGGCCATGGACTCATCCGTTGAGGACCAGCAAGGTCAATCAATCCGATCTAGGCCCAAATTCAGAAAACAACTCTTACTCCTTGTTCCAATATCTTCCACGATACACGTGTGGGTATCGTCGGCAACCCAGAGCCCGAGCACCATATGGTCAGCACCCTCTAGGATCCTTCGTAGGTGACCTAGCACTTCACTCATAGGCCGCTTTTCCTTGGTCCCTCATCCACCGTACCGGAAGCTCACCATTTTAATCGAACTGAGGCTGGTCAAGACCTCGGCCGACATCTTGCTACGCGAGACGTCCTCCTCCATTGACTCTTCGTCAGCTGTTGCAACTTATAGATTAGGTCTCCCACGACCTCATTCACAAGACAGTCAAAATGCTTCCCCAGCATTCTTGACATAAAACATTCATCTTGCTACGCGAGACGTCCTCCTCCATTGACTCTTCGTCAGCTGTTGCAACTTATAGATTAGGTCTCCCACGACCTCATTCACAAGACAGTCAAAATGCTTCCCCAGCATTCTTGACATAAAACATTCATTAAAAAACAGGTCATAAATACAGTTTCTATAATGAACTCTCGTCTTTCCACATTGTTCCACATTATTTAATTCCACAACTATTTCACAAGTATTCCTATTCTCATCCAATCACATCATTTTCATCACATCACATCTTTCCTCAATTTCCTCATCAGATCTCATCCACTGCATCTACCCATATCCACATCACATTCATTCATCCACATCTCATCTCATCACATCACATTCATTCACATCTTAATTTATTCCAATTGCACATTGGAAAGTTCTTTTTGAATTTCTGTTTCAGTGGAAATCATTTTAATAAGAAGGGATATTTTTCCATCCAAAGATATCTATAAACTGAATTATCTCTCTCTAGGCCAAAACAGATAGAAACAAGATCTGTTATTATTCTGAAAAGGGGATTGATTACAGGGAGAGAAAGTAGACATCTTGAGGGGTTGGGGGAGGAATCTTACAATGATAGGAAATTTTACATTGAAGACCACATTAGGGAGTTTGGAAAAATCCCATTACTTTGGGAATTTTCTTTTCAATATACTTTTTGGTGTATCTGCAACATACAAAATCCAAAGTTATCATATTCCAATTCTTGTATTCATTTACATCTGCAGCAGTTGGATTAATCTTGGGTATCTCTGGTGCCTCCTCATGTTCACCTCTTCACAATATAGTCCCAATAGCCTTTTACCATAAGAAAATTTATCAATCTAAACCTCCAAGCATGGAAGTTGTTTTGTCAAGATTCTCTACAACAATCTGGTTAATTCCATCATTGGACATCTTGTCTGCACCACCAACTCACCAAAAATAACACTCTTGTTTGATCTACACAACTGTTGAATTCTCTTCAAAGCGATATTGTATTGCACCCAAACTGTTATAATCTGCTACCCCAATTTGAATACATACACCCAATTACAACTATAAGATATCTTTGCAGTACACAAAGTGTTTGCACAACCAATCGCCCTTCCTATAGTATCAAAAATAGAATTCTACTGTGATCGTGAATGCCTCTGAACTAAAAAAAGAAGGTCTACACAGGCCCAAAGTGCATTTTCAGCCCTTAAGCTCCTCTCCCATAAAGAAAGCTCCTCAATCGGAGTTGGTTTGTCGGTGCCTCCCAAAGAGCTCCTAAGATAAGGGTGTAGTAGGTAACACAAAGGGGGAAGAGTAGATGAAGCTCTTACCCTCGTACCACTTCCTATGCTTCTCTTGCTTGTTGCTTGCGTGAACCAAGCTCTGATACCATGAAAAGATGCAGGGGACAATAGAGCTTGAGCTCTTGCAACCAGACGCACACTCACATAGAACACACAAGATGAGAGGCTAAAAATTGTTGTTCTTCTTCTTAAAAACAAAAAGAGGGTTTTCTCAAAAGACAAGGAAAATACAACATATGTACTAAGGTACTATGTACATGCGGTTCATAATGTGAACACGCTAAGTGGAGTGGGTAGACGTGGACTAGTCGGTGTACTCTAGCTCTAGAATCTCTGGCCAAGATATATTAGTGCCAATACCAAAATCGCCAATGTTATAAATGTCGAACGGTCATGCACGCGCCTTGTGAGTGTCAGTTTATGTTAATCTTGACAACTCAACAATAGCCACCTCTACCATTAGAAGAATAAGTATCTTCATGATGATTACCTTGATCATTGTTATTGTTTTCTTGGCTGATGGTTGTTATGTGTTCCCCTTCCTCTTTTATTATTTGATCTTCCTCTTCCTCTATGTGTGGGGATTTTTTATTGTTGTTTTCTAAAGTGTTGTTGCTGCCACGAATGTTTTTCATCGTTGCTTTCCTCTGATCCTTGTCTCTAAGGATTTGCTCCATTTCATGTAGTGATAGTTTTTCCCTTAGAATAATGAGGCCTTGAATAAGTCCTTCATAGCCTTCGTTCAGAGTCCATGGATGATGATTGTAGCAAGTGCTCTATCTGACATCTTATCTTCGACATCTATACTGATGTATATCTTTCACCCGATTTATGAATTCTGTAGCAGTCGAGTGGAAGCATGTTAACACACTATGCTTTTTGGGAGGCGGTTGTCAGAAAAAATGGGCCTGGATAAATGTTTTACAAATCAAAGCATAATTTATCATAGATTATACATCAAGATTCTTTGTTTTAATAGCTTTCCAATGATATATGGCATGATAGGAAATTTTGCATTGAAGACCATATTAGGGAGTTTGGAAAATTCTAATTACTTTGGGAATTTTCTTTTCAATATACTTTTTGGTGTATATGCAGCATACAAAATCCAAAGTTATCAGATTCCAATTCTTTTATTCTTTTATATCTGAAGCAGTTGGATTAATCTTTGGTATCTCTAGTGCCTCCTCATGTTCACCTTCAATGTAGTGCTAATAGCCTTTTACCACCATAAGAAAATTTGTCAATCTAAACCTCCAAGCATGGAAGTTGTTTTTGTGTCAAGCTTCTCTACAACAATCTGGTTAATTCCATCATTGGAAATCTTGTCTGGACCACAAACTCGCTAAAAACAAGGCTCTTGTTGTTTGACCTGCACAACTGTTGTATTCCCTACATTGATACTGTATTACACCCAAACTGTCACAATTAGTGACCCCAATTTGGATACATATACCCAATAACAACTATATGACCTCTTTGCAATACACAAAGTCTTTGCACAACCAATCACTCTTCCTATAGTAGTACACCAAAAATAGAATTCTGCAGAGAATCAAAACCTACCACAGTGCCCGTGAATGAACTCCTGTGAACTGAAAAACGAAGGTCTATAATACGGGCATGAAACACAATTTCGGCCACTAAGCTCCTCTCCCACGAAAAAAGCTCCTCAATCGGAGTTCTTTTGCTGGTGGCGCCCAAAGACCTCCCACGATAAGAGTGTAGTAGGCAACACAAAGGGGGAAGCGTAGATGAGGCTCTTACCCTCGTACCACTTCCTATGCTTCTCTTGCTTGCCGCTCAGCTCCTTAGCATGAACCATGCTCTGATACCATGAAAAGATGTGGGGGAGGACAAGAGATCTTGAGCTCTTGCAAGCACACACACACTCACACAAACCCTAGAAGAGAACACACAAGGTGAGAGGCTAAAAATTGTTCTTCTTCTTCTTAAAAACAAAAAGATCTCTGAAAAGATAAGGAAAATACAACATAGGTACTTAGGTACTATGTACATGCAGTTCATAATGTGAACACACTAAGTGGAATGGGTAGATGTGGACTAGTTGGTGTAGTCTAGATCTAGAATCTCCGGCGAAGATATGTTAGTGCCAGGTACCAAACCTTCTAGTAATGTAAATGTCGAATGGTCATGCAGGCACCTCGTGAGAGTGTCAGTTTATGTTAATCTTGACATCTCAACAATAGCCACCTCTACCATTAGAAGAATAAGTATCTTCATGATTACCTTGATCATTGTTATTGTTTTCTGGCTGATGATTGTTATGTCTTCCCCTTCCTCTTTTATTATTTGATCTTCCTCTCCCTCTATGTGTGAAGAAGGATTTTTTATTGTTTTTTTCTAAAGTGTTGTTCCTATCCCCAACGAGTGTTTTTCAAAGAGCTGCTTTCCTCAGATGTTGGGTACAAGCAATGAACCATAGTGGATAAGTTGGGTACAGTTGTATGGTGTCTTTGGACAGCTACATGCATGGATTGGGATGATGGTATGAAGGGTTTCGTTGTTGTAAATTTATTATATGGAAATCCATGGCCATTGGTGTGCTTCATTTTCTCATCAATCAAAGCAAGCTACAACAAGACTCCATGGGCTTATGGGTATCATAGAGATTAGTCCATATGTACATCAAATAATTGGATATCTCTATATGAAGTTCTCTTGTGCGAGATGCCTTTTGGATTGCAAAGAATGTCCCTCCACACTCATGCTTGAAGACAAGAAGGTTTTCCATAGTCCATTCATTGTTCCCTACATGGTTTTGAGGATGCAACCTTTGGGTGGGGATGGTTTGTAATGAGAATGAAGGGGGCTTGGTCTTTGACATAAGGGAAGCCCATGGGCATGGATATGGCCGGATAAGTATGGGGGCCCAACATTAATAAGTGTGAAAAGGGTGGGCAAGTGTAAAAGTGAACAAATTGTAATTAGGGACATATAATCATTTGACTAATCAAATCGTACATTCTTGTAGCTCCAAGATTCCATGGCTACGATAGTACTCCCTTGAGTGCATTGTTGAGATATCGAGCTCATCTAGTGAGGCGGTGGACACTGATGACCCACCTGGGGGATAGGCCCCACACTCGCATTATTGGTGAGAACATGGGTGATATGCGGCCAATGGGATGACAGGCTGTGTGACAGCCATTCTAGAGACTGGCATAGTTATAGCACCAGCTCATTTAGTTGGGTTCACACTATAGAGAAACCTAGTATGTATTTGGTTGAGTACCTTTCATATTGTGTGTACTCTTATCTTTGTATATGGTGTGTTGAGTGTTGTGTGAAGAAGAAGAAGAACTTTAGCCTCTCACCTTGTGTGTTCTCTTTTAGGGTTTTGTGAGTGTGTGTGTGCTTGTGCAAGAGCTCAAGCTCTCCTCCCCCCTCCTGCATCTTTTCATGGTATCAGAGCCTAGTTCATGCTAAGGGCTGAACTCTAAGCAAGAGAAGCATAGGAAGCGGTACGAGGGTAAGAGCTTCATCTACTCTTCCCTATTTGTGTTAGCGACTACACCCTTGTTGGGAGCTCTACGGGAGGCACCGGCAAATGATCTCTGATTGAGGAGCTTTCTTCGTGGGAGTAAAGCTATAGGGCAACTATTGTGTCCTAATGGACAAAATGTTTCCGGATGAAAACACGTTTCAAGCGCGTTAGGACCTCCGTTTTTTGGAAAGCAGGCAATTTCGAGCACTGCGGGCGGGTAAGTCATCGATTCTCAAAACTCTGTTTTAAGAACTATAGGAAGACATATTGGTTGTGCAGACAGTGTGTGCGCTACAATGAGGTCAACAGTTGCCATAGGGTGTATGTATGCACATTGAGGTCACTGGTTATGACATTTGAGTGTAATACAGTACCGCTGTAGAAAATATAGCAGTTTGTGCAGGACAAACCAGAGTGCTATTTCTGGTACATTTGTGTGTCTGGCAAGATGTCAAATGATGGCATAAACTAGATTGTTGCTAAGAAGCTTGATAAGAACAACTTCCATGCTTGGAGGTTCACGTTGACAAATTTCCTGAGAAAGGGTTAGTGGGACTACATAGAAGGTGAGCAGCATGAAGAGGCACCGGAGATATCGGAGATTCAATCCAACTACTGCAGATGTGAAAGACTTCAAGGATTGGAACCAAGGAGCGAGAAAAGTTATGTATTGGCTCTCTATCAGTATACATGACACCATGATTAGGCACATACAAGATGCCAAGTTCCCTAAGGAGGCGTGGGACACCTTGGTAAGACTCTATGAAACGAATACTAAGGCACAAAAGATACAGTTGAAGAATGAACTTCATACTATGGAGAAAAAGAGTATGTCTGTGAATGACTATACATTGAAGATCAAGGGTATTGTGGAATCCCTTGCATCTATTGGTGTTTCAGTAAATAATGATGATAAGGTGGAAGTCTGTCTACGTGGTCTCTCGGGCCACAATACAAGGCATTCAAGACATCTATTCAGACTTAGGAAAACATTCCCAATTTCACAGATTTGGTGTCTATGTTGATTATAGAAGAGAAGAGCTTGGGTGAAGACCAACAGTCTTCACAAAACAAAAACAGTTCAGAGCAGCAGGCCTTCTACACAAGTTCAAGAAGAGGATGAGGTAGAGGAGGCCGTGGACGCGGCCAAGGAGGTGGCCGAACAGGTAATCAAAATTATAGGTAGCACAGCAACAACAACAGTCCCATAATTCACAATAACACGTAGGTGGAAGAGGCCAATTTAGAGGCAGGGGGAGTCAAAGAGGTCGTGGAAATCGGCAAAGGTAGTATAATGATACACGTGAATGCTTTTATTATGGTAAGCCTGGACATGTGTAGGCAGATTGTTATAAGAAGCAGGCTGACATGCAAAATGGAAAATTGTAGCAAAACAACTATGCATCCTCGAGCAAAAACAATGAGGATAATGAAAGGTTGTTTGTTATGCAGCATGTTGTTAATGCCATGTGTGAAAATGTTGAAGCAGCACATAAAGATGATGTATGGTACGTTGATTCAGGTGCTTTGAACCACATGACAAGTCATGGGGAGTGGTTCAAGGAGATGAAAAATCTTGAAAGACTAGGTTTTGTGGAAACAGGGGATGACACTGCTCATCCAATCGCCCATGTTGGAGATGTGCTATTGTCTATACAGGATGGCAAAGTGAAGTACCTTGCAGATGTACTTCATGTTCCGAACATAACAAAGAATCTAGTTTCAGTTGGCCAGATGATTGAGCAGCGTTTGCAGGTTTGGTTTAACCCTGATGGTTGTTATGTTGAAGACTTTAAAGACAAGTGCAGGTTGGTTGCAAAAGGCAACAGAGTGGGCAGAATGTTTACATTGAGTATAAACATGCCTAAAGTGAGTGCTGCGATGTTTGCAAGTGGTTCAAGAATTGTTGCAGACATAGACATTTGGCATAAAAGAATTGGATATGTGAATGTGTAGAGAATGATGTCTATGCAGACTAAAGGAATTGTGACAGGGCTGCCAAATTTTAAAGTTGAAGGTATGCAGAAAATATGTGAAGCATGCCAATTTGGAAAGCAAACAAAGCATGTATTTCCACGTGATAGAAATGTGAGCAAAAATGCACTAGATGTTGTGCATTCAGATGTATGGGGTCCTATGAAGACCATGTCTAATGGGAGGCTGCAGGTATTATGTGACATTTATTAATGACCATACAAGGAAAGTGTGGGTATACTTCATGAAGGAGAAGGCTGAGGTGTTCACTCATTTTCAGAATTTCAGAGTTATGGTTGAAAAGCAAACAGGGAAATATGTAAAGTGCCTAAGGTCAGATGGAGGGGGAGAGTACTGCTCTAATGAGTTCTCTGAATTTTTAAAGAAGAATGGTATTCGAAGACAGTTTACATGCAGATACACTCCGCCGCAAAATGGAGTTGTTGAGCGGAAAATGGAGTTGCTAAGAAGCTTGATAAGAACAACTTTCATGCTTGGAGGTTCAGGTTGACAAATTTCCTGATGGGAAAGGGTTACTGGGACTACATAGAAGGTGAGCAGCATGAAGAGGCACTGGAGATACCGGAGATCAATCCGACTGCTCTGTTGCAGATGTTAAAGACTTCAAGGATTGGAACCAAGGAGCAAGAAAAGTTATGTATTGGCTCTCTATCAGTATACAGGACACCATGATTAGGCACATACAAGATGCCAAGTCCCCCAAGGAGGCATGGGACACCTTGATAAGACTCTATTAAACGAATACCAAGGCATGAAAGATACAGTTGAAGAATGAACTTTATACTGTGGAGAAAAAGAGTATGTCTGTGAATGACTATGCATTGAAGATCAAGGGTATTGTGGAATCCCTTGTATCTATTGGTGTTTTAGTAGATGATGATGATAAGGTGGAAGTCTATCTACGTGGTCTCTCAGGCCACAATACAAGGCGCTCAAGACATCTATTCAAATTCGGGAAAACATTCCCAATTTCACAGATTTGGTGTTTATGTTGATTATAGAAGAGAAGAACTTGTGTGAAGACCAACAGTCTTCACAAAACAAAAACAGTTCAGAGCAGCAGGCCTTCTACACAAGTTCAGGAAGAGGACGAGGTAGAGGAGGCCGTGGACACGGCCAAGGAGGTGGCCGAATATGTAATTAGAGTTCTGGCCAGCAGCAACAACAACAACAGTCCCAGAATTCACAACAACACGTAGGTGGAAGAGGCCAATTCAGAGGCAGGGGGAGTCAAAGAGATCGTGGAAATTAGCAAAGGCAGTATAATGATACACGTGGATGCTTTTACTATGGTAAGCTTGGACATGTGCAAGCAGATTGTTATAAGAAGCAGGCTGACATGCAAAATGGGAAATTGTAGCAAAACAACTATGCATCCTCAAGCAAAAACAATGAGGATAATGAAAGGTTGTTTGTTATCCACCATGTTGTTAATGCCATGTGTGAAAATGTTGAAGCAGTACATAAAGATGATGTATGGTACGTTGATTCAGGTGCTTTGAACCACATGACAAGTCCTGGGGAGTGGTTCAAGGAGATGAAAAATCTTGAAAGACTAGGTTTTGTGGAAACAGGGGATGACACTGCTCATCCAATCGCCCATGTTGGAGATGTGCTATTGTCTATACAGGATGGCAAAGTGAAGTACCTTGCAGATGTACTTCATGTTCCGAACATAACAAAGAATCTAGTTTCAGTTGGCCAGATGATTGAGCAGCGTTTGCAGGTTTGGTTTAACCCTGATGGTTGTTATGTTGAAGACTTTAAAGACAAGTGCAGGTTGGTTGCAAAAGGCAACAGAGTGGGCAGAATGTTTACATTGAATGTAAACATGCCTAAAGTAAGTGCTACGATGTTTGCAAATGGTTCAAGAATTGTTGCAGACATAGACATTTGGCATAAAAGAATTGGACATGTGAATGTGCAGAGAATGAAGTCTATGCAGACTAAAGGAATTGTGACAGGGCTACCAAATTTTAAAGTTGAAGGTATGCAGAAAATATGTGAAGCATGCCAATTTGGAAAGCAAACAAAGCATGTATTTCCATGTGACAGAAATGTGAGCAGAAATGCACTAGATGTTGTGCATTCATATGTATGGGGTCCTATGAAGACAATGTCTATGGGAGGCTGCAGGTATTATGTGACATTTATTAATGACCAGACTACTAATTAGCACATGCTATTGGAGATTACAATAAAAGACTTGTAACAAAAATAGACAAGTAAGCATGTATACTCTTTCTAGACAAAACTATGTTCCATTTCAAAGAATGCTTTAAATTACAAAAAGTTGTATCATTACAAACAAGGTCCTTTAATTACAGGGGTCCTTCTTTTATGGCTTTGATTTCATAACAAGACGTTTATACTTTTGCGGTTCCCTTTCCTCTTTATTTCTCTGAGATCTTTCACTCTCCTCTTTGTTTCTTTGCTCACTCTCGCTCTCCTGTAACTCTTGTTCTTACATTCGCCTTTACCTCTCCACCCTTTCTGCTTCCATATCAGCTTACATTTTTCGTCGATGGTTTTCTGCTCTCCACCTTGCTTCATCTCACACTCTTGTTTCATATTCCACACAACTGAGCACTGCATCGGAGAATTTATCTTCTCCTAGTTCAAAGGGATTTACAAGCGTATACTCCTGACAATCCATGTTTTGCAACCACAAAAATAGCCAGTATTTTAATGTTTCTTCCTGTTAAGGCTCACCCTAGCCCTCCTTAAAACACATCCAACAAGAGATTATGTGGTGAACTCAAACTGAGGATCTTTCCAATAGCCGAGCTTGTAACCCTTGAGGTCTCCAAGCTCTACAACTCCTTGAGAAGCAATTCCATCACGCCTCTCGTGAGCGTTGTCACATTGCCGCGTTGCACTACGAGAACTCGTCCCTCCTCTCACCTCACTTCACTCACACACACTCACTAGCATGCATTAGGGAGAGCGATTAGCAAGAGGATTAGCAAGAGCAAGACTCATTTGCACAATGGGAGAGTATGTTGTATTATGAGAGATATTCACTTATATACATGGCCATAAGTGTTCACCCTCACTTAAACCTTGGCCAGCTGGGCACTTTAGGCTCATAAGAGGCCTAATGCTATTACAATGACTACTCTCGTAATATATCCATGAAGTACATCACTTAGGACTTCATCCTAACTTGCTACCACATCCTCTTAAAGTGAGAATCGCCATAAATACTCCATCACACCATTACGGGCGCCCGTCCAAGTTATAGCTTTGGACACCATTGCTTCATATCTTAAATGTACGACCCTTTGGTGTATCTACCTTGACTCCTTGATGTAATATAATGGTGGTAGCTCTTGTTAACCCTAGGAATGGGTTAACA
The DNA here is from genome assembly GCF_041138505.1 of Cibotium barometz. Taxonomy (NCBI): domain Eukaryota; kingdom Viridiplantae; phylum Streptophyta; class Polypodiopsida; order Cyatheales; family Cibotiaceae; genus Cibotium; species Cibotium barometz. Next base: position 41,113,496 of record NC_141076.1, read on the forward strand.
TCCCCCCCTTCCTGATGGCAATCACGTCCTCACATGATCGCATTGAAGACCTTTTTATGGGAAGAATGGACAAGCTTTGTTGATTGACGTTCAAAGGTGTTTGTTCCTCCAGAAGCAATAAGAAAAGCTAGTTAGTGAATGAAAAGGTTAGTGGTAATTACTAATGGGTCTGGGGAGATGGGGTTTTTTGGGCGATTGATTGCATTTTTATATTTCTGTGAGCATGTTTTTTTTTGGCTCACTTTACATGTGATTTATGTTTTAGAGGGGATACTAAGAGATGTTAATAATGGGACAGAAGACAAGGAAGGATCCCGAGGAACGTAGACATAATCATTAGAACTAGATAGTGATTCTCAATTCCTCATTTGATGCATTGAAGCGACATTCATCATTTGAAGAATTTGGCCTTCCATGATTTTCCTTTGTGTGGCAGGACTCTTGTCAAATGTTGTTGAGTATGACTTGTTCCTACATGCTTCTTTCCATGTGTTTTTTATTTTTTAATGTATATTTAAGTGCTCTTATGAAGCAAATATACATGACGTTAAAAAAATGAGTCATTTAGACTCCTATTGACTTGCTCTATGTTGAAGTAGCCACTTGTCGTCGGTGAGGATTGAAAGAATTACGTCAACTTGTGAGGCTAATATAAATGTCTTCACTAAGGATTGAAGATTAGTGATTTGTGAAGATGGTAGTTTCTTTTGGAGAGGTTTGTAATTTGAAGGAAAATTCTGTGCAATGGATTGTACCATGACCAAGCTTTCACCCACCATGCCCCCCCATCCAGAGATGTACCTGGAAGTTGTCGATGGTAAGGCTTTAGTGTAAATGTTCCCCAGTGCATGAGTATGGATATGTACTCATGGAGCAGCTGCTACATTAATATAGCCAAAAGAATAGTAAGCTATAAGCTTAACAAATATATAATGGCTATTGAAGATTATTGGGAAGGTGCTAATGTGTTTTTGGCTTAATATATGATATGGCATAAATCGTGAAAGTGCAAGTTCTTAAGCCGTGAGACTCTTAACCCACGAGAAACCTGAACTAGTGAGATTGTAGGTTTTTTTGGCCGTGAAGGGTTATTCCATGAAATGGCCTAAACCCGTGAAATGGTGTCTCCATGAAAGTGCAGGTTTTTAGGCTGTGTGAAGGGTTATTTCATGAAATGGCCCAAACCCGAGGTAATCCCGTGAAATGGTGTCTCCGTGAAAGTGCAGGTTTTTAGGCCATGAAGGGTTATTCCATGAATTGGCCTAAACCCATGAAATAGTTTAAACCCATGAAAGTGCAGGTTTTGATGCTGTGCAGGAGTTCTTTTGCATACTTCTACCTCTAATGCTTCTGGCCTCTTCCTTGCAGTTATCACTTTGTCTTTAAATATTGGCACTATGTTGAGCAATTGATCCAAAGTGATATTTAAAGGTGTATGCATTAATTCTTCAAAGAGTGAAACTGAACCAACCTCATCCTTCTTCTTTTCATCTTCCCAAGCTACTTGTTTCTTCTTTTGCATCTTCTTCAACTGTTCCGATGACTGCTCTCGGACATCCTTTTATTCCTCCCAATCTAATGGAGACTTCAGCTTCTGAGATCTGGTTACTGTCATCACCTCAACATTATCTTCCTTCTCTGCACAATTGGAACAGTCACATGCCATTTGCATTGCTGACACTAATTTCTCTTGTAAACACTTCCTTCCTTCACTCTCTCGGATATCAGATGGCAGACTCACCACCGGCTGGACTTTTGTTAATACAAGGTTAACCTGTGGAACAGGATTCTCTTCTTGTCTAGGCTGTTGGTGTGGAGCCTGGTTTTGATTATCATACTCATTCCAATTATTCCTCCATTGATTCCACCAAGGAACTCTTCCTCTTCCTCTATTCCATTGTCTGTTTGGAGGTCTCCATTGATTTCTGTAATCCTGAGTTAGAGGATACCAATTTTGATTTCCTCTCGGTTGTGGACTTCTGGGGCAACTTGCACCACTGCTGCTTGAGTCTCCTGTCTTTGCTTCTGAATCCGATCTGGAACTGGGCCTCTATACCGTGGATTATACCAACAGTTTGATGTTAGATGACCATTCCTCTCACAAATATGACAGTGAGGTTTATCAGATGATGAAATCCCCATTTCTTTTATATTTTTGGATACTAACTTATCCAATTCTTGAGTTCCTTTGTCTTGCTTCTTCCTCTTTGCCTTGCTCTTTTCCTCCTCTTGTTTCTTCTTCTTGTCTTTCTTCCTCTTTGTCTTTTTATTCTTCTTTTTAGATTTCTTTTTCTTTGATTTGCTCTTTTCATCATCAGAGCTATCTGAATCTGAATCAAAATCTTCAGAATCATCCGAATCAGAATTCGACTCGAAATCTGAATCACTGTCCGAATCACTGTTGGAGTCATCCTTCAATATACCATATCTCTTCTCCACTCTAGCAGCTGTTTCTACTAGATCATCCATTCCTGCAGCCACATCCACACTGGCTACTGCAGACCTTATGGTTTTCCTCAAACCCTTCAAAAAGTATCCAGCTTCTAACATTTCTGGGGTTGGTCTTTCTGCCGCCTCCAATCTATTAAAACTAATTGGGTAAATTTCTAAGCATAATCCTGCACCACCATCTTCTTCTGTTCAATTCTCTTTATCTTGCGCAACACATCATTTGGTGTCTTTTCCTTTCTCAACCTAGCCAAAAATGCTCCCTTCAAATCATTGTATGTTGCAAAGTGATTTGGGGCAAAATGGCTAAACCATTTCAATAGCTTTTCCTCCAAAAGTAGCCTTAAACTGATGCATCTTGTCAGCATCACCATATACTCCAGCCAATCCGCTAGCTTGCCAAGCTGCTTCAAATTCAGCAACATGACAATCGGGGTCCTTCTTTTTTGGCCCCTTGAACTTTTTGAACTTGACTTTGAGATCAGCCTCGATGTGCCATTCCGAGTGCTGTTGGAACTACCTTAGGTTTAGGTTTTCCTTTTACTAGAAGAGGATCAAATTGTAACCGCTTTCTTGAAATCAATGGTCATACCGTAGCGACACCCACCAATTGAGCAACACCCCTTGCCGAGTCCTCCGGCGTTCTTGCAAACTGTCCTCCTAACTGACTTGAATCATTGTCCTCTGAATCATTTTCTTGCTGTCCACCTTTGGCCCGTGATCTTGTGAAATAAACCCTAGAAGCCCTTCTTCTTTCTTCACTCATGCATTCCGTGCATCACCCCAAGCTTCAAGAATGCCTTGATAAAAACAATACTCATAATGAGCATTCAGGACATACTGCAAACCCCTAGACATGATTCTCCTTCTACCTATCAAATCCCTAGATATGATTCTCCTTTTGCCTATCAAATCTCGAAATTGATGAATCCAGACCTTCTTCTTGATGATGGAGATAATATCTCTAGGAAGGTCAGAGAAATTCTGGTTGAAGAATATTTCTGCATAAGCATTTACTTCCTCCTCATCTGTTACCCAGTTTTGGAAATCATATAGCAACCCATCCATATAGAAAAAATCCTCTTATCCCCAAAAATGCTAGGTTTGTTCCTAATCTACCCTTTTCAAAGTAGAAACCCGCAGGATCGCCAGTGTATATTCCTGACTCAAATCAGACTTTATCTAAACCTAATTCGGAATACATAGAAGTAAGACTGAAATCAGAATACACATGTAGATGACAGAAATGAGTCCGAATGCCATTACCAAACGTAGACGGAACTCCTGAATTCATCATATCAAAAACACAATAGTGCGGCTGATTAAAAGCCTGCATTCAATGTAACTTTAAGTTGTAAGAAAGACTAGGTGATAGAATTAAAAAGATCACCATCTGTATTGAATCAAAATTCTTGAACAATGGGTGAACCATAAATCTAAAAGCTTAAGAAAGCCTTACAATCTGAATAATGATTGAACTATGAGTTTGGTAGCTTCATACAACATTGCTAAAAGATTACGAAGCTAGTTGCCCATGTGCTAACAAATCATTCTTGCTCAACTGCACACTGACGTGTGATGGTGCCTCACTTTCATGTTGATTCAATTGATTCTGTTTGGCCTTGAGTATTATAGCCTTTAGAATCTTGATTTTCTCTGGAAGTCATCCACCCTTGGGCTTCCATGCCCAAATGATGCAGCTAGTGTCTTCCCAGCGCTGAGGATCATTTTTGTTCTCTCGCCAATACTTGTTCCAGCAATCCTTATAAACCTCCACATCACTTGCATTCTTCTTCTTTAAAATTGGTCCCAATATTGTATCTGAACTTGTAAGGTAGTTTATCGAGTTGTTGTTTTGATCATCACTTGTTGTCACTCCCAACCATATTGGGTAATTTGCATCACAAGGTTGTACAAGCACAAAATCTCCTTTAGACAGGTTGCACTCTTCATAGGTTGCGCATTGGACCACAATAATGGTCCTCATTTACATCCAACCTTTCATCTACATCATCCTCCATTTGAAGGTTAAGAGGCTCAGCTTTTTCGCATACACTCCTTGGCCAAAAGTCATGAAATCCAATGTCTTCCCTTGCACTAGGGGTTTGCATGTTTAGCATAAGATTCTCCCAATAGGCAAGGACCAGATTGATCCACTTAGCATAATCACTTTGGTCTCCTTTCTCTTGCAAGTGCTCTTTCCACCAATTGACATGTTTTTTTAAGCCCTCCACAATCTTCTCATTTTCCTTAACATACTCAAAGGGTGGCAATACTTTTGGAAAACCTTCAAGAAGCTTGGGTCCTCCCTGGTCATCTCTCTTCCATAACTCTATACCGCTAACCAATCAATATTTTTGGGGTGTACTTTGTATTGCATCAAAGGTATTCCATCACTCATATAAAACCTGAATTGCAATGGCTTTGAATGTCCAATCAAGCTATCGGCTCCATCATGTAAGCATCCCTTGACATAGCCTTTAAAGTATGCCACCTTTTTGTAGGAGAAAGGGTGCTGGATGCATGCTAACACACTCATTAAAGATCTTCATCAAATGTGGAAATGTGAAAATGGTTTGTTTCCTTAACTTCTCAGAGAAGAGACTAAACAATGCATCAATATCTTCATGAGTATGACCAACCATAAGAAAACCAAGCTGCACCATGTCAAACACTCCTCGTGCAACCAATAGGGATAGGATAGATAGGCAAATACATAACGATTCTTATTTTCAGAACCACAATTGTCAAGTTGCAACAACAACGTTGTGAGGCAGCTCAGGAACACATGAAGGCTGCTATAGCTCGCCGACTCACCACCTTCGGAACACTCACAAGCACAAGGGGCACCACCAACTCAATGCTGGAAACAGAAATTTCTCTAAATACCACACAGAGATACCCAAAGAAAGGCAATTTCAACAGCTCACATATCTCATTATAAAAGCCTTTTATCTGTCAGCAAGGCTAAGCCACTCACATACCATCAACACAAACCCTGTTGTCCATTTACAAGGGGTTACATAAATTTTATCAATTTATAAGCTTCAACCCACTCTTCCTCGCACTCTCCTTTATCACACACTCACAGCAAACAACTCACACACAAGTTGCCCACAGCTTCTCTTGGTCTCACACCAGAGGCCTCGAAACAAGACGGTCACCTCTCGGTAAAAAGCCAGTAGCTGCACCAACACTAGTCTCCTCTGAGGCGGCACCCCATGCAGCTTTCCTCGCGACTGTCAACCCTTTGGCAGCTTCTCTACCTTCGCTCGATCCGCCTTTTTCACAAGGCAGTCACTCTCCAGCTGTTGCCAACTTCTGCTAAAAAACCAGCCTCACCACCCTTCACAATGTTCCTTCCACTCTCACCAAAACCACTGCCTCTCCTTCGCTATCACCAGCCCTGCGGCGGCGGCAGTCTCTCCAGCCACCTCTCCACACTCTCCTCTCGCTGCGATTCACCACCACAGCCTCTCTGTCCTGGCTCTCACACGCCTGTTTGCTGCTGCTCGACCACCCAAGTGATCTTCCACAACCAGGCGGCGACCTTCACTACTACGTCTCACAGCCCAGCTCGTCCACCAGCTTTGCAGGCAACCACCTTCTCTGCAACCCCGTCTCTGCAGCAAACGTCCTCTTCTTTCAGGCAGCCCTCACCTACAAGGTGGCTTCTCTTTCCACTTCACGCCTTCACCAGCTACTTTATGCTGCTCCCCAGCTCGGCCTACTCCTACAGCCCGACGTCACAGCTCCTTCGCCTTTCTGCAGAACCCGGGGCCTCACCTTGCGCCTGCCATCTCTTGAGCACCTCCGCAAGCAATCTCCCCAGCACACTAGGCGGCTATCTCTTCACGTCGGCTATCTTCGCCAGCTACCTTACACCCAGCAGCAAGCTCTGTAGCCTCACCTGCAGTGTTCCAGCGAGGGTCTTTCTCTGTCTGGTTATCTGCAGTGCCTGCCAGCCCATTTTCACTACAAGGTGGCCTACTTTACACCTTCCGCAGCTTCACCAGCTTCTTCTCGATGGTGCGCTGGCAGCCATGTAAAATCTCCACGTGGTCCTTTATAGGGTGGCCACATAACATATTATTTATTATTTTTTTTAAAAGCTTCAAAGCCATAAAATGATGGCCACCAATGCCCTCGCATCTCCTTGTTTCGGATCATCACGCCGTACCCACAACCTTTCCAAAACCAGAGCCGCCCACTGCCCATAATCATCAGTTACACCTTCCGCAGCTTCACCAGCTTCTTCTTGATGGTGCGCTGGCAGCCATGTAAAATCTCCACGTGGTCCTTTATAGGGTGGCCACATAACATATTATTTATTATTTTTTTTAAAGCTTCAAAGCCATAAAATGATGGCCACCAATGCCCTCGCATCTCCTTGTTTCGGATCATCACGCCGCACCCACAACCTTTCCAAAACCAGAGCCGCCCACTGCCCATAATCATCAGTTACATCAACTTACCAATCATGAGTTGCTATTCAGTCTCGGTACCATGCATTTAGTAACCACCCGCTCACCATATGTTGCAATAAACTTCCAGATCTCTAGCGTTTGTTCCCTTAAAAAAAACACGTGCATATACCAGCTCACAACAAAACCACTCAGCCTATACATTTGCCAGGGCATTCAGGGCAAAGTTTTATTGCACACCATGTGTCCCATATGTACACGGACTCAAAACACCTTTACAAAAAAATGCCTGACATACTTTGCCCAACCCCCAACCTGCTGAATCATTCATGATCAGCAGTAAAAAGCATTTCAAGACCTAAATCCATATCCAAAAACTGCCCTTCATCTGAAATCACATCTTCAGACACTGCATCCTATACAATCACCATCAAACGTGCATAATACTTCTTCAGCCTGTATCCATTCACCCTGGAAGCATGTAAAGTTCCATCTAAATCTGCCAATTGATAGGTACCATTTGCAAATCCATGCATCACTAAGAAAGATCCTTCCCACTTAATTTGGAACTTCTTATGAAAGGAATTATCCAGCCTCCTATTATAACGTAATACCAAGTCATCCTTCATAATTCCTTTGCTTTTAATCTTCTTGTTGAATTTCTCCAACGTCCTTGTCTGCATATCTTCATAATGCTTCAAAGCATTTAGCTGTGCTTCTTGTAAATATAATAGCCGCTCTTTAAGGGCATCTTTAGGCTCTTCCAAAAGCTTTTCCAACATTTTAATAGCCGGTATCTCCACCTCAATAGGCAATAAGGCTTCCTTCCCATAAACAAGATGAAATGGAGTGAAACCTGTACCAGTCTTAATTGCTGTCCTGTATGCCCACAAGGCAGCAGGCAACTCCAGATCCCAATTCTTACCTTGTTGCTCTGTCACCTTAGATAAAATCTTGATCAATTCACCATTGAAACACTCATTCAGACCATTACACTGTGGATAGTAAGGTGTGGTAAAACTGCGACTGATCTTCATCTTTAGTTTTAACAAAAATAATAGAAAAGTGTGTGGTTGCTAAAAAAGTGGTTGTGTGGTTGCTTTGTTGTGATTTAGTTTTAACAAAAATAATAGAAAAGACTGAAAAGAAAATAATAAATGATTCATGACAACTTTGCTAGTTCCCTCCCACTATGCACATTTTTCAAAAATCCCTCCTTCCCTCTGTGTATATTTTTGGAATATCAATCCCTCCCTCCATCCCTCTCCCCCATCTTTGCGACACTCTCTTTTCTCTCTCCCTCTCTTTCTCTATGTCTTGTAAGAATTGTGGGAGGAAGATCTCTAGATTCAACTCTCTCTCTCTCTCTCTCTCTCTCTCTCTCTCTCACACACACACACACACACATGTTTTTAAGAACTCTTTCCCTCCCTATGTGGAACTGTGCGCGTGCTCATGTGCTTAAAATAGGCTTTAACTGTCTATGTCTTTGTGACATGTAGGTGGAGATCTATCTACTTCTCTTTGTCTCGATTAGTCTTTACTCTGTTCATGTAGGGCTTGAACATCTCCCTAAGGCACATGTTGGCGGTGTTTAAATGTGTGTGGGTGTGTGTGTGTAGGTTTCTCTCTCACACATATTATGCATGTCTGTTTCACTCTAATATGCTCTCTTTCTCTCTAACTAAATGTTTATTTGTGTTTTTTTGTTTCAGTAAAAAAGACAAGGACTTCCAAAGTCAAGAAGAAAGCTTCCCTGCATAGTCTCAAAGGATAGGATAAATGTAGTTATTCAAGCTTTACATTCCACATGATAATTGAGTGCATAGAAGAAAGAATTTGCTTTTAGCACCTAAAATATGTACTGTGTGTGTGGTCTTCCAGTGAAAAAGGATTTGGTTTTAGCACCTAAAATATGGACTCTACATAGTGTCCTAAGATCCCTAGCAAACCAAGGAGAAGGGGGTGCCACCCTAGCAAACCTACCAACTCCTTGTCATATCTTTGTAATGAAGATATAACATATTTTATGATTTCTATAGATTCGTTCCCTAAGGCCTTACAAAGTTTCTCTAACTTGTAGATATTTATTCTGTTTTTATGCCTAGAATATAATACTTACCAATGATTATATCAAAAGTAAGTGTGTTGGAAAGCTTCTAAAGTCAACTTTCCTCAATAGACTCATTTTTGCATGATAAAAGAGGAGTTTCATGAAGAATATGGGCTTAGAGTTGCAGGTAAATACCCCAAGTTGTTGATTGAATATTTCAACCATACCAAATGGCTTTCGTTGTGGTCTCAGAAGCGCCATAATAATGAGAAAGTCCACTTAAGTTCATTAAGAGTGGATCTGCATCATGATGAATGCGTTCTTCTTTATCACAAATTCTATCAAGCAGCCCCCTCAAATAATGAAGTCTTAGTGCATTTTTCTCAGGGATTCACTTGGGAAAGGTGTAAAGCAGCCCAAAGCCCTTCAAAGAAAGAAAAACACAAGGTGAAATGGGCTAAATTTGGGTGTCATTAGAAAAAGAAGTTGAATACGAAGAAGGATAATTGGAGAGTAGTGAATGGCACATGCTATCCCTCAACGATGCACCTCAATGCTTGGCACATTTTACCTTCACACAACCAACACCACCTTGATGATTCATTTGTGTCACTGCATTTAAATGAAGACTTTAGCTTTCAAGAGAATCACCAACCTAGCTTCAGTGGAGGTAGGAGATCTAGCTTTGAACAAGGTTTACACTCAATATCTACACACACATTTAGTAGTATGCCAACAACTTCAAGTGAAAATTCAATGTAGTTACTCCATTAGGAATTTTTTGGGCCCAAAAAGGGCCTCTTGGATTAACTTTTGATTAGGAATGGACCAATAGGAAGAGGGCTGGGTGCACATTTTTGACTTCTTTGACGCTAGGGGGCCTAGGCTTTGGTTTGCTAATGGGGCCTAATTACTACTCTTGTCCCCTACCTTCTAGGCCCAAACTTAGAGGTCCCCCCACCTAGAATCTCACGGATTAAAAAACCCTAAAAATAAAAATAAAAAAAAATTCCCAAAAGTGTGTTTTCCCTCTCAAACTTTCCCCCAGTATGGAAAGCTCATTTTTGAACCGCTTTCTTCCTCTTCTAAGCTCTCCATTACTGTAGAAACTCCATACCTCTCAAGCTCTCCCTCCTTCTCAAGCTCCCTCCCTCTCAAGCTCTCTCTCCCTCTTTCTTCCTCTTTCAAGCTCTCCCTCCTTCTCAAGCTCCCTCCCTCTCAAGCTCTCTCTCCCTCTTTCTTCCTCTTTTAAGCTCTCCATTGCTATAGAAACTCCATCCCTCTCAAGCTCTCCCTCCTTCTCAAGCTCTCTCTCTTTCCCTCTCAAGCTCCCTCCCTCTCCATTGTCTGCACACACCTTATTCACTTGTATATTTTAACACCTCCCCTCAAGTGAATAATCCTAGCACACCTGGACCCTATACCAAGTTTCCCTCTTACTTGATAGTCCGCGACCAGTGCCTCAAGTCCCTAAACTCATAGTCCTTGACACACACTCTCTCTCTCTCTCTCTGTGTCCAAGGCTACTACAAGTGCCCGCGACCTTGACTAAAGTGCTCACACATGTTGAGATATCGAGCTCATCTAGTGAGGCAGTGGACACTGATGACCCGCCTGGGGGATAGGCCCCTTACTTACACCACTGGCATGGTTGGTGAGATCATGGGTGATTTGCGGCCAGTGGGATGAAAGGCTATGTGACAGCCATTCTAGAGACTGGCATAGTTATAACGCCAGCTCATTTAGTTGGGTTCACACTATAGAGAACCCTAGTATGTATTTGGTTGAGTACCCTTTCATAGTGTGTGTACTCTTATCTTTTGTATATGGTGTGTTGAGTGTTGTGAAAAGAAGAAGAAGATTTTCAGCCTCTCACCTTGTGTGTTCTCTTTTAGGGTTTTGTGAGTGTGTGTGTATGCTTGCAAGAGCTCAAGCTCTCTTCTCCCCTCCATCTTTTCATGGTATCAGAGCCTGGTTCATGCTAAGGGCTGAGCTACAAGCAAGGGAAGCACAGGAAGCGGTACGAGGGTAAGAGCTTCATCTACTCTTTCCTATTTGTGTTGGCGACTACACCCTTGTCGGGAGCTCTACGAGAGGCACCGGCAAACGATCTCTGATTGAGGAGCTTTCTTTCGCGAGAGTAAAGCTATAGGGCAACTACATTGTCCTATTGGACTTCCTATTGGACAAATTTTTAAGGCTGAAAACGCATTTCGGGCGCGTTAGGACCTTCGTTTTTTCAGAAAGCATGCGATTTCGAGCACTGTGAGTAAGTCATCGATTCTCTCCAAAACTCCGTTTTAAGAACTGCAGGAAGAGAGATTGGTTGTGCAGACATTGTGTGTGCTTCAAGGAGGTCAACAATTGCCATTGGGTGTATGTATGCACACTCAAATGTCACTGGTTGTGAGATTTGAGTGTAGTACAATACCATTGCAGAAAATACAGCAGTTTGTGCAAGACAAACCAAAGTGCTATTTCTGGTAAATTTGTGTGTCTAGCAAGATGTCAAATGATGGCATAAGCCAGATTGTTGCTGAGAAGCTTGATAAGAATAACTTCCATGCTTGGAGGTTCAGGTTGACAAATTTCTTGATGAGAAAGGGTTAGTGGGACTACATAGAAGGTGAGCATGAAGAGGCACCGGAGATACCGGAGATCAATCTGACTGCCAGATGTGAAAGAGTTCAAGGATTGGAACCAAGGATCCAGAAACGTTATGTATTGGCTCTCTATCAATATATAGGACACCATGATTGGGCACATACAGGATGCCAAATCCCCTAAGGAGGCGTGGGACACCTTGGTAAAGCTCTATGAAACAAATACCAAGCACGAAAAATATAGTTAAAGAATGAACTTCATACTCTGGAGAAAAAGAGTATGTCTGTGAATGACTATGCATTGAAGATCAAGGGTATTATGGAATCCCTTGTATATATTGGCGTTTCATTAGATGATGATGATAAGGTGGAAGTCTGTCTACGTGGTCTCGGGCCACAATACAAGGCATTCAAAACGTCTATTCAGACTCGGGAAAACATTCCCAATTTCACAGATTTGATGTCTATGTTGATTATAGAAGAGAAGAGCTTGGGTGAAGACCAACAATCTTCACAAAACAAAAACAACTCAGAGCAACAGGCCTTCTACACAAGTTCAAAAAGAGGACGAGGTAGAGGAGGCCGTGGATGCGGGCCAAGGAGGTGGCCGAACAGGTAATCAGAATTATGGCCTAGCAACAGCAACAACAACAGTCCCGAATTCACAACAACAAAAATACGTAGGTGGAAGAGGCCAATTCAAAGGCAGGGGGAGTCAAAGAGGTTGTGGAAATTAGCAAAGGCAGTATAATGACACACGTGGATGCTTTTATTGTGGTAAGCTTGGACATGTACAGGCAGATTATTATAAGAAGCAGGCTGACATGCAAAATCGAAAATTGTAGCAAAACAACTATGCATCCTCGAGCAGAAACAATGAGGATAATGAAAGGTTGTTTGTTATGCAGCATGTCGTTAATGCCATGTCTGAAAATGTTGAAGCAGCACATAAAGATGATGTATGGTACATTGATTCAGGTGCTTCGAACCACATGACAAGTCATGGGGAGTGGTTCAAGGAGATGAAAAACCTTGAAAGACCAAGTTTTGTGGAAACAGGGGATGACACTGCTCATCCAATTGCCCATGTTGGAGATGTGCCATTGTCTATGTAGGATGGCAAAGTGAAGTACCTTGTAGATGTACTTCATGTTCCAAACATAACAAAGAATCTAGTTTCAGTTGGCCAGATGATTGAGCAGGGTTTGCAGGTTCGGTTTAATCCAATTGCCCATGTTGGAGATGTGCCATTGTCTATGTAGGATCGCAAAGTGAAGTACCTTGTAGATGTACTTCATGTTCCAAACATAACAAAGAATCTAGTTTCAGTTGGCCAGATGATTGAGCAGGGTTTGCAGGTTCGGTTTAATCCAATTGCCCATGTTGGAGATGTTCCATTGTCTATGCAGGATGGCAAAGTGAAGTACCTTGTAGATGTACTTCATGTTCCAAACATAACAAAGAATCTAGTTTCAGTTGGCAAGATGATTAAGCAGGGTTTGCAGGTTCGGTTTAATCCTGATGGTTATTATGTTGAAGTCTTTAAAGACAAGTGCAGGTTGGTTGCAAAAGGCAACAGAGTGGGCAGAATGTTTACATTGAATGTAAACATGCCTGAAGTGAGTGCTGCGATGTTTGCAAATGGTTCAAGAACTGTTGCAGACATAGACATTTGGCATAAAAGAATTGGACATGTGAATGTGCAGAGAATGAAGTCTATGCAGACTAAAGGAATTGTGATAGGGCTGCCAAAGTTTAAAGTTGAAGGTATGCAGAAAATCTGTGAAGCATGCCAATTTGGGAAGCAAACAAAGCATGTGTTTTCACGTAACAGATATGTGAGCAGAAATGCACTAGATGTTGTGCATTCAGATGTATGGGGTCCTACGAAGACCGTGTCTATGGGAGGCTGCAGGTATTATGTGACATTTATTGTTGATGACCACACAAGGAAAGTGTGGGTATACTTCATGAAGGAGAAGGGTGAGGTGTTCACTCATTTTCAGAATTTTAGAGTTATGGTTGAAAAGCAAACAGGGAAATATGTAAAGTGCCTAAGGTCAGATGGAGGGGGAGAGTACTTCTCTAATGAGTTCTCTGAATTTTTGAAGAAGAATGGTATTCGGAGACAGTTTACATGCAGATACACTCCGTAGCAAAATGGAGTTGCTGAGCAAAAAAACAGGCACATTGCTAAGATTGCGCGAGCATTGATGGGAGAGAAGAATATGCTGCATAGCTATTGGGCTGAGGCTGTGTCTACAGCAATTTACATCATGAACATGACTCCAACTGCAGCCATACATGATGTAACTCCAGAGGCGAGGTTTACTGGCAAAAAACCTAATTTGTCTCATCTGAAAGTCTTTGGATGCATTGCATATGTGCATGTGCCAGCTAAGCTGAGAACTAAGCTGGATCCAAAAGCTGAAAAATGTGTGTTTATTGGATATTCCCTTGAGCAAAAGGGATACAGGTGTTATAACCCTGCTACACGTGAGTTGAGGGTAAGCAGGGATGTTGTTTTTGATGAGATGAGCAGCTAGTATGCTGCTGAAAAAGAAGCTGTTGGGGCTGATGTGAGTGGAAATGTGGTTGCACAGAATGCAAGTCAGCAATCATAGTCTTTGAGTGGAGCAGGAGAGTCCTCATCTAGTAGTTCAGTTGTGATAGACCATGGAGTGGCAGGCTGCGTCATAATACCAGTCGTGCAAATGTGATTAATACATCACATAAAGGCAAAGAGAAATTGGTTGAGCCCCTTAGTATGCCTGACATTTTTGCAGGGCATTCTCATGTTGATGGAGAGTCTAGTGGCTTAGAGATGAGCCTTGATGAGGATCTTGGGATACCAGCTATGAGAACACATGGTGTAAAGAAGGCTATGGAAGCCATGAATGCAAAGCTGCGAAGATCTGGGAGAGTGAAGAATCTTGTGCAGAGATTTACCTATGATGGTTATGTGGCACATCACTATGCATACATGGCAAAAGTTGTACAGGTTGTAGAGCCCACATGCATTGATGAGGCTGTTGGAAATGTGTGTTGGGAGAAAGCTCTGAGCCCCTTAGTATGCCTGACATTTTTGCAGGGCATCCTCATGTTGATGGAGAGTCTAGTGGCTCAGAGATGAGCCTTGATGAGGATCGTGGGATACCAGCTATGAGAACACCTGGTGTAAAGAAGGCTATGGAAGCCATGAATGCAAAGCTGCGAAGATCTGGGAGAGTGAAGAATCTCGTGCAGAGGTTTACCTATGATGGTTATGTGGCATATCACTATGCATACATGGCAAAAGTTATACAGGTTGTAGAGCCCACATGCATTAATGAGGCTGTTGGAAATGTATGTTGGGAGAAAGCTATGGAGGATGAGGAGATGGATGCACTATATGGAAATGAGACTTGGGATTTAGTGCAATTGCCTGAAGGTAAGAAAGCCATTGGATGCAAGTGGGTGTACAAAGTAAAACATAACAGTGATGAGGCAGGTACAAGGCTAGGTTGGTAGCCAAAGGATATGCGCAGACATATGGCATTGATTATGAGGAAACTTTCAGCCCAATTGCCAAGATGGCAACATTGAGAGTTGTGATAGCAGTGGGCTGCATCAAAGCAATGGTCTTTACATCAGATGGATGTAAAGAATGCATTCTTGGGGATTTGTAGGAAGAGGTGTATATGTTGCAGCCACCTGGTTATGAGGATGTGAGTCACCCCGAGCATGTTTGCAGGTTGAAGAAAGCCTTGCATGTCTTAAAATAAGCACCAAGAGCATGGTCTAACAAGATTTCTGAATATATTGTCACTATTGGCTTTCATGTAGCCACTTTCATGCAGCCAATGTAGATTTCTGAATATCTTGTCACTATTGGCTTTCATGTAGCCAATGCAGATTTCTCGCTGTATATGAGACACAGTGATAGAGGAGTTGTGCTTATTGTCATCTATGTAGATGACCTGATCATTACTAGGGACCATGATGTAGAGATCTTTGATGTAAAGATCTTGCTTAGACAGAAGTTTGAGATGAAGGATCTGGGGGAGCTCAAATATTTCTTGGGCATTGAGGTGATTAGGTCACCACATGGTATTGGATTACTGCAAAGACAGTATGGCTTGGACATGTTGTCCAAGTATGGTATGACAGGCTGTAAGCTTATCTCAGCTCCATTGGATCAGAATGGCAAGTTGAGTGCAAATTCAGGAGAGATTTTGAAGGATCCTACTATGTATAGGCGCGCATAGTAGGAAGCTTGATCTACATGACGATCACCAGGCGAGATTTGAGCTATGCTATTGGGTTGGTGAGTCAGTTTATGCAGGTTCCTCGAAAGCCACATACTGAGGTATGTGAGGTCTACTTTGCATTGTGGACTATTTTATGAAACTGGGACGACAGAGCTATGTGTACATGGGTACACAGATGTCGATTGGGCTAGTAATATCTCAGATAGGAGATCTACTAGTGGCTTCATGTTTTCTTTGGGGAGTGCTGCTGTGACTTGGAGCAGCAAAAGAAGCAGCATACAGTTGCTCTATCCAATATAGAGGCCGAGTACAGAGGTGCTGCTATGGCAGCATGTGAGGTAGCTTGGTTGAGAAAGCTACGGTGGGCAAGATAGCTATGCTTGCCTAGAAGCTTTTGCCCTAATGTTTCTCCTGGAGGGAGATCAAGCCCCTCCACTGGCTGGGGGTGCAGAGAGCTAGTTGAAAAGAGGTAAAAATCTTAATTATCTACTAGTCCTAATTAGTCAAGTGATTAGTAAGATAATGGGCTCACAAATTGATGGATTCTAGGCTAGGCTCTGATACCATGTTAAATTTGCAGCAATGTGATGAGCTATGGTGGATCAAATGCTAGAATCAACATCATTAGAAAAGAGATTAGATGATAATTAAGACATGATTAGTGAGCAATTAACTGATAGCTTAATGTAAGCATGGATAATCAAAAACCAGTAAATTCTCATTAGACCAATGCCTCAATTTATAGAGTCTACATCCAAGCATCTAATCCCACTGATTTCTCCTTGATTCACTCCACCTCTTTTGTTTGATTCTCTCCACCTCTTCCCAGAATATCTCCACACCTCCTAAATCTCCTCATGCTACCCTTTATTCTCCTCATGCTACCCTTTATTCTCTCCTAGTAGATACTTCTCACCTTTTCACAGGTTCTCTCACATTTACAGATTCTCTTTTACAGCCTCTTGCTACTAAGGGTTTGTTCCCGCACACACCCTATTCACTTGTATATTTCAACAAAAGTGCAGTGATCCAAAACCTGCTTCAATAGAACCACCCCCCAATATGCACAAAAAAAATGTTTTTGACCCGTTCTAGTGTCCCCAAGCCAAAAAGTTACAAGCAATTGTAGTTTTTCTATTGTCTTACACAATATGTTTATAAAATTGCGACCAATTTTCACCTTGATCAAATTCTAAATGCTTTTCAAATCATTGTTCCAACATTATATTTATGAATTTGAAAAATCATACAGAAACTAACTCGTTTGTATATCAAAAACTCACTCGTCTGTATATTCAAAAAATGATTTACAACAAACCTTCATAACTGAAGATTACTAAGAAAGTTTCAATCACGTTTTTGACCCGTTCTAGTGTCCCCAAGTCAAAATGTCACAAGCAATTGTAGTTTTACTACTGTCTTACATAATATGTTTATAAAATTGAGACCAATTTCCATCTTGATCAAATTCTAAATGCTTTTCAAATCATTGTTACAACATCATATTTGTGAAGTTGAAAAATCATACAAAGACTAACTCGTTTGTATATCAAAAACTCACTCGTCTGTATATTTAAAAAATGATTTACAACAAATTTCCATAACTGAAGTTTAATAAGAAATTGTAACTGAAGATTACACTTTTTCACTTTAATTTGAAGAAGAATAGTTTTATGTATGGTTTAATGAAGATTACACTTTTTACAAGAGGGGGGATAAAGGGGCAACTTCGTTGACTATGTGCACTTCATTGAAGATGGGCCTAAGATTCTACCATCTAATTTTTCCCTCAGTGTAATCATTTTGTTCCATGCCATCATTGCCTATCTCCATGGAATTAGGGAGAGAGAGAGAGAGAGAGAGAGAGAGAGAGAGAGTATGGTCACCTTGCATAAGTCTTTTGCAATTGACTTGTAACATCTTGTGATGATGTGCACGTGCGTGTGTGTGTGTGTGTGTGTGTGTGTGAGAGAGAGAGAGAGAGAGAGAGAGAGAGAGAGAGAGCGCACGTGCGCGCATGTGTGTGTGTGTGTGTGTGTGTGTGTGTGTGTGTGAGAGAGAGAGAGAGAGAGAGAGAGAGAAAGGGACCTATGTGCCTTCGGGTTCCACAATTGCCCACATGAGTAGAGGATGAACGCGCATGGGAGGTCCGAGCAAAAACGACATGTGATGGTCCCCTAGATGAACATGCCAAGTCTATAGGAGGGGATACAAGTGGCAGCTCCTTTAACTACATGCACTTCATAGAATAGGCCCATGATTCTGCCATCCGATTGTACCCTTAATGGAATAGTTCCATTCTAGGCCATCATTGAGTATCTCCATGGATGGAGAGCACTGTATAAATTTGAATTTTTAAAAAAATTACCATTGGTAACAAAGTCAAAAACCTAAGTTACCGTTTGGAAACTTTCTAGATTTATAAAAATTCCAATTTGTTACTTTTATGTTTAAAATGGTAACAAAAACCAATTCTATAAGTATATAATAAAATGAATAAAAACTAAAAAGAAAATATTATTTACCCCAAAATTTGGAATACCATATAATAAAATGATTAAAAGCTAAAAAGAAAAGATTATTTATCTGAATATTTAAAATACTCAACTACAGTCTTTCAAGCAATGTGTTAAAAGAAGCACTTGGTCTAAACAATGCTTGATCACCCCTCGTAAAGGTAGAGCAGTCATCCAGCTTTGATATGATTTGTACCTATTTTGTCATAAGACACACAGAATCTCTCTCTCTCTCTCTCTCTCTCTCTCTCTCTCTCTCTCTCTCTCTCTCTCTCTCTCTCTCTCTCTCTCTCTCTCTCTCTCTCTCTCTATGTCCCCCATAATTATAGTTTGTGTGTGTGTGTGTGTGTGTGTGTGTGTGTGTCGCCCTCCCAAGAAAGAGAGAGAGAACGTTATATGAGGCTTCTTCAACATTCGTCATTGCAATTGTCTTACATGGATGGAAGATATCACACCCACAAAGCATCAAGTTACCCAATATCAACTTGTTCTATGAGTAGCACAACAAGCATTGGACAGAGGTCCTTGTTACATAACTTTTTGTTTCTCTTTGTGCTTTTGAATCTCGATTAAATTTCCAAAGTCATTTTGTACAAAGATTTCTATGCCAAATAAGTTTTTCATAGTTACAACACTTTAACGAGAAGACAAACACTCCATGCGACAAATATATGAGCCATCTCATGAACTCAATAGATGTACCATAACCAGTCCATTGGTGACCTAGGAAAAACCATTAGTGCCGAAAGATACAGGAAAAAACTCAACCCACAAATGAGGTTTACTAGGCTTATGTCCCTAACAAGTTTACATTTTGGAAAATTCTAAAAATAAATATTTTATACCAAACACAAATAGTTCGTTCAAGAAGATGACACGTTTCCATTTGATAAACGTATGAACATTATACAAAACGCAAAGTTCTGGCATGCCAACATCTACAAACCATTGTATGCCATGCCAAAGAACCCATAAAAATAAATATGAGAAATTGCATACCATAGGAGTTAAAGTAGAGCAAAACTTAGGTCCCCCATGAGTCACTCAACAAAGGGAGGTCAACAAGCAAAATAAAGCTTGGTGGAGAGAAAGGCTCAAACAAGAAGGTTGTCAAGCTACTTGACTTCCTCCTAGAATGTGGATCAACCATGTGCAATAATGACAAGAGGGAAACTACTTGGTGAGGTCTTCCAAAAGGCTAGCTCAAGGAGATTCCATCAAGTGCTTGGCCGCTTTTTTGCTCACTTCCCTCGTGACCAAGTTATCATATACCACGATTCACGAATGAAAACTTTTCTTTGCCTCTTTTCAACTCTACCATATGTATACCTCACAACAAATGTAACAAAAATAGCTTATTGGTGGCCTGGCAAAAACCTTTAGTGCCAAAAGCAATAAGAAAAATGTCAGCCCACAAATAAGACTCGCTAGGCTCATGTTCCGAACGACTATACATTTCGGAAAATTAAAAACACATAGACATTAGGGGAAGGTTGAGGTCTATAGGGGCCCTTTAAGATGCCATGTGATTAAAAGGTTATTAAGGAAAAGGGCCAATCATGTGATGCCATGTATACAAAAATGTTGAGTGATTAAAGGTGGTCAAAAGATTCTCTAGAAGATGCCTTTTTGTACTTTTCATTCCCAAAAAGTGGGGAGGAAAGTTTTTGAAATTTCGGACATCCATAACTTCTACATATGAGCTCAAAATTTTTCGGAGATTAGAGATCCAGAATCTACTCGCTGAGCTCTTTCCATAGATATGTCACATGATATGGTTTTGCCCACTCAATTTTAAATTCAATTTTGGCGAAAAACTTTGAAATTCAAACTTCTAGCCATTTGAAGAATAAGAAGGTATCTTAAGTCAAAGAAACTTAACATTTTAACAAAAAGTCATTAAAATCATAATATGGCAGCTTAAAGGGCCCCTATAGACCTCAACCTTCCCCTAATGCTTTATACCAAACACAAACAATTTGTTAGATGAGCTAACCCATTTCATATAAACAATAGGAACATTATCAAGAATGCAACATTTTGGCATGCCACCATCTTATGAACCCTAGCCTTGTATGCCATGCCAAAGGATCGAGAAAAAAATTATCATAAACCTTTTCTTTGCCTCTACTCAACTCTACCATCCGTACACCTCCCAACAAACCACGCCATTGGTGGTCTAGAAAGAACCCTTAGTGCTAAAAGCAACAGCAAAAATATCAGCCCACAAATGAGACTCGATAAGCTCATGTCCCATCATTACATTTCAAAATTTTAAAAATTCAAAAATTTAGAAATTCAAAAAGCTGCGCAGGAGTCACTTTATGAAGGGAGGTCCACCAAAATAAAGCAAAAGCCAGCCCAACAAATGTACAAACCAGCCCACCATTGGTGGCCTAGCAAAAACCTTAGTGCCAAAACCCACAAGAAATACATATTCCCACAAATGAGACTTTCTAGGCTCATGTCTTGGGAGGACGACTTTACATTTCAGAAAATTCAAACAAATTCAGAAAATACAAGTTGTTCCTTTGGCATCCCCAATGCAAATGATATGACTGGATACCTTCAAACCAGCCAAATTTTTACCTTCCTATATGTATCCTAACCATGGCCTATACATTCACTTGTCATGGACAAGCTACCACCATAACCCAAATGGCATATCGATTGCGAGACATCCAAAAAGTGAGCAACAATACCATATAAGCATAAACTTTGATCTTAAACATCAGTGAACCACATTATTCATGCAAGATTTTTCCTACCATGTAGTGCTAAATAGGATCTAAATTTGCAAGATTTATCAAATTTACAAGAGCTCAAAAATGAAGCGAAGGCAAGGGAGCTGATTGGAGAGGTGTACAATAAGCTGACAAGAGAAATAGGAGATAACAAAGAGCAACAGCTGAAGTAAGAGTCATCAAAACCAAAAGACATGGTCGTGAGAGAGTTCCAGGTGAAAAGGAAGAAAGCATTGTAGCTCGATGATGTCGTCTACCAAGGCCTTCGACCATGCTCCTTCATATCATTCCATATACTTTCCACTCTTTTCCAATTAACTTCCTCATATGGAACCTTTGTCATAGAAATCATCATGTGAGCATTCAACGTGTCAAGATGCAAGAGACTCCGTAGCTTGGATTTCACTTCATTTTGCTTCCAAAAACCTCTTTCACAAGTGGCTGTACTCACTGGCACAACCAAGATTCTTTGCCATAACCTCATAATGGTAGGAAAGTCTTCAAACCATTTGCCCGAGTAGCCCCTCCTTTGAGTAGCTCGCATCTGAAATGCAATACTTCCATGCACCAAGCATACTTTTGTGTGGACAAGCATTATACAAGGTTTCCACAAAACCTTCACTTTCATCATAGCATGGTGTAGGATCTACACCCGTAAGTGAAATGCTCAAAAAGAGTCTTCATCCATGCAGAAGTTGATTCTAATCGTCTTCTCGTATGATCTGGATATCCAACTGACTCGAAGAACTTCATGGCCTTGAACACATCAATGTCACCAAGTCTAGTGTCAAGAGCTTGAAGTAGGCGTTCCACATGCTACCTTGCTAGATTCTTGCATGATTCAAGTGATCTAGACTCATCATTTTGAGCATTTTCTCCTTTCATGAGATCTTTTATAGATCTCCAAGTGATGGGAAAACTCTTGATACCTCCACCCGTTGTTTCGAAGCCCATGAATCCAAATGAGCTTGTGCGGTTCAAAAACTTACTCAACCTCGTGGAGTTTTTAGCAAACTCGCTTTGAGGATCCAAGTACCTTGTATGCAAGATGGTTTTTGTTGTTTGAAACTTCGACCCAAGAGATGAAACATCAACGATGTTCTCTTGAAAGACCTTGCTCAAGATGTTCATTTGCTCCAAAACATTGGGGCAAGATAATGAAATAGAAATTGAACTTGATAGGAGACCAAAGCCTCATACTCCAGATGATGATTGACATTCCATTGCTCCAAGATAGCAGGCATGACTTCCACAATGCGAGCCATTACCAAGCCTCTTGAAAGCCATCGAACACTATGGAGTTGCAAAATTTTTACGTCATGTAGTTGGAACTCCTTCAATAGCTTTGAAAACTCGGAATGCCTATTGCTTGACTTACCAAGCCAACTATAGATTTTCCCAGCTAGGCTGTCCATAAACTCCATTTCTGGAAATTGATCAGCAGCATCTTTGGCTGCCAATGCCTCCTCCCTATATGCAATACAATGGATAGCAAGAAGAGAAGGAAATGTTCTTTGAAGCCAACAAACCACACCTTTTCTTTTCCCTATCATGGTGCTACAACCATCCGTAGCAATGGCTACAAATTGGCATTCGTCTAGCTTCAAGTCTCCCATGAGTTTGATGATGGTGCTACAACCATCCGTAGCAATGGCTACAAATTGGCATTCGTCTAGCTTCAAGTCTCCCATGAGTTTGATGATGGCATTGTATATTGTTTCACCATCAGCCTTTTCTATCTTCAATAGCTGCAAGAAGTTCACCTCAACATCAAGTTGTGATATTAGGTAAGTAACATAGACAATCAAGTGCTTCTCCAAGCGTCGACGATCGGTGCTTTCATCTATGGATAAAGAAAAGAATGCACTCCTTCTCAACTTTTTCAATAATTCACCTCTTATGTGATCACAAATGGCACTGAGCATCTCTCTTGCAACCATAGCGTTTCCATAGGTCCCATAGCTATCACTGATAGGAATAAAAGGCGTTGTCATGAATCTCAAGAATTCTATTAGCCTTGGGATTCCATTCAAACTCTTCCCTTCCAAAGCCTTGTAGTAGACGGCCTGGATAACACTTACAACTTGAGATCTATAGACTTCTCCACTTCTTTGCAAGCCGGTATCTATTGCTCGAACCACCTTTCCACCATCTTTTTGTAGCTTCTCCAAAATCCTCTCAGCACTTTGATGCTGATTTGTTTCTTCATGCCTCTTAAATGCACCACGATGCATAACATGTGACCCTATAGTTGAAAAAAGGTTTCTCTTTTTTTGCACTTCACCACTAGCTCACCATCTTTAGAGCTAGGAGACATCCATGGATGATGAAACCGCCATGAGTCTCTAAATTTTCTTTTGAAACCCACCTTAGACTTTGAGCTGCTTGCGTTGTTGTCCGTATCACTCTCTTCTAGGTGAGCCATAGAATCATTGTTTTCTTTAGAAGCAGAGCAATTTTCTCCAAAGAGCTGCTCAAGTAGTTGTCTGCATCCATCTTGGTCAACATGTTGAGTCTTAGATGGAGCTTGAGATGTTTGTGTTTGTGTGCCCTAATTTGCTGAAATTTGAGATGGTTTTGCCACTAACCAACCACTCAAATTTGATTGTTTGAAAGTTCCTGTTTGGCAAAGTTAAACATTCATATGAATACATAAAAATGTATAGATATGAGATTTACTTTTCTACCATCAATGTAATTACCTGTGTTTCTAGCCATGTTTTCTTACTCAATTCAAATCAAGATTTCCAAGCTAGAAGATACAAAGACATTAGCAGCTTGTATTTGTCCAACTAACCAAAAGTAGCTTTTTGGCTCCTTGAATGTTACAATACCCTGCAATCTATTTACAATCAAGCAAATCGTGTTATTGAGAGATACACCATATCAACTTAGTTTGTCACATTTATCAAGACGTTATTGTTGTAGGAAAAATTCTTCCCCTACGAGAGTCATCGACTGCCATGGGCTCCACCCTTCTTAGCGATCCATCTATTCTAAGCGTTTAACATATTGCTATGCTTAGAGTTTTTCTCATGCATGCCTATGTTTAGAAATTGGAGGTAGGTGCAACTCACTTGCATGTATAGACATAAGAAAAAGAACTATGACAAGCGAGGGCAGTTGGCAATAAAACAAGAGGAAGGGGGAGAACTATGGAGGTAATGCAATGGTGGAAATGGCAGTGTGAGCTTAAGGTAAGCCACATAGGCTAGCTAGGGCTTGCGTTAGTTGACCAAGTCCTGGTCTCTCTCTCTCTCTCTCTCTCTCTCTCTCTCAACAATCATGAGCACAGAAAAAACAGAGCCTTGTTGAGAACTTAGAACTCGCAGGAAAGAACAGAGCCTTGTTGAGAACTTGCACCTGAGTCACAGGAAAGAACAGCTCCCTCTTCTCTACCAACTCGAAACACCCCTTCAACTGTAGCTACAAGGCTCCAAGACTCTCTGCACTGAGTCTGCACTGCCCCACACCATCAGGCGCTCACTCCACCCCTCCTTGGCCGGGCTCTGCTCTAAACCTCCTTCATCTGCCACCCAGCTCCCTGTGATGGCCCACTACTCTGACCTCCAGCCGGCACCTCACTCTGCTCATGATTAGCTGCCGCTGCCACCTCCAAAGACTCTCCCTCCGCCTGAGGACCCCTGGTATCACCCAGCGCCGGTGCACTCGAAGAGACTGCTGCCCTTGCGGCCCGCTCCCTAGTGGCATGTGTGGCTCTAGAACTGGGCCTCTGATGCCCCTCTGTGGCCGTGACTAAGAAGGTAGAGGCTTCTTCCTCCACTCAGTCCTACCCTTGTCCGCACCCTTCGTCGGAGGACACCCAGGGGCAGGGAGGAACTTGTGTCTCGGCGAGGACCACCGCCGAACCCCCAAGGCCCTCCTCCGCGGTTGCTTCCGCAGCCAACACCTCCTGCCGCAATGATCAAACTGATGGCACCTGAGACACTAGCCTAGCAAAGGACTCTGTAGCGGGATGGCACCTGAGACACTAGCCCAACAAAGGACTCTGTGAGCGGGATGCCACAGCTACGGCCAATGTCCTGAACCAGGTGTCGAAGATCCACCCCGACTCTGCAGACGTGTCACCAGAGACTTGAGCAAGAAATCTCCTCTGCAACTATGTATCTGTGAGTATCGAGTGTCCTCTTGTTACCTGTTCCAGAAGGTATTCAAATTTCAACGCGCCATGCAAAAAAGCTTTGCCTAGTTTATAAACCAAGGTCCACCAATATTTCCTTCGTTCCGGTGTGAAGCAACTTAGCTTGTCCTTTAGGTTTTGTCCCATGCAAAAACTATCCAAGTATTTAAGGGTCCTTTCTCATGTTTTATATATATATATATATATACCCTAATGGTAATAATTTGTAAAATCTAAGTTACCATATGGTAGTTCATAAGAAAATCTACATTACTAAATGGTAACTATGTTTAGAATCAAAGTTACCACATGGTGATTATATCTTAAACTAGGATTACCATTGGTAACTTTTTCTAGTATTGGTTCCAAGGAAGTTACCAAATTTATACAGTGATGGAGAGAGAGAGAGAGAGAGAGAGAGAGAGAGAGAGAGAGAGAGAGAGCCAAATGTCATACACAATTGAAAATGCTACGTAGTGAAGAGATTCCTTTGGATTTTATACTTTAAAAAATCAATCAAACGTTACCAAAGACATTGAAATTGGATTGAAAACAGGGCAGATAAAATGGCGAGAGGAACATAGTAGGGGTCAAAGTATAGTAATATTATATTGTAGAGCCCATGATTTAAAAAGGGGGGGGATCTAGTTTAAATTCACCCCATGATCGAGGCCAGGGTGGCGAATTGGGACGTTAGAAGCTTCCTTTTATAATTTGGCCCTCGTTGTTTCTCCACCAACTCCTCATTGGCGCTTTCCTTCTTCGCGCTAAATGCTGCTAGCAGCTTGCTACACAGAGCGCCATTTTTATGCACCTTTGCAAAGCTTTCTTCCTGGCCATCTTCGGTGATTCGCGTTGTGAGGCAAGCTTCTAGAGCCATTTTAGCTGCTATTTCTGGTGTGGCCACTGCTTTTTGCACTTAATCCAAGCTCTCACAGCCATTTTAGCTGCTTTTTCTTGGTTGTCTGCAGTGCTGTTTTCACTCCATGTACCTGTGGTCAGTAATGGTTTCACTTGATTTAAGCTCCATAACTGTTTCTGGCTGCCTTTTTCGGTTCCGGCACTGATAATTTCACCTCATTCAAGCTCTTGCTGCTTTCTTCTGTTGATTCAAGCTTACATCGCCATTTCTGGCTGCATAATTAGTGTTGATAGCCAGTTTTTTTGCTAAATCAAGCAAGCTTAATTCTCTGTAAAATGGCTTATAACTCCCACAGCTCGAGGTCTTCTTCCCCTTACAAAACCCAATCCCCGTATATATTTCCAAGCCCAATAATAGCTTCTGATCACAGCAAGAAGCCCACCTTGCACAGGAATCAGTCTGTTTCAGATCCCAACTCTGCAACAAAGAAAGGTTTGCGCAGAACAAAGAGCTTCACTCTATCAGAAAAGTCACCCCACATTTCTTTCCAACAGCAAGAGTCTCGCCCACCCCTGAGATTCTATGTGGATGATGCCATCAATGAGATTTTTAGCCGAAAAGAGAAAGGTGGGAGGTCTAAAGGGGGGCCACTTAGCCTCATTGCAGGCCTTTTTGCCTGTTGGAATCCTTCCAAGAAGGGAAATAATGAGGTTAGAAACCTCTCTGCAAGTATGAGAGTTGCTGAGCTTTTGGAGATGAGCAAGAGGCAGCAATCTGAGCTAGCTGATAAGCAAGATACCATTGATATGCTAGAATGGCAGCTGGAGCAGATGCAGGCCTCGGCCTTCATGGACAATGAGGAGGAGCCTGCAAGGAGGAGCACAGCCACTGGCAATGGGCTGGCTGTGTTGCAGGAGAGAGACACTGAGGACCAAAAACTGAAGGATTTCGAGACCAAATCAGATGAAAAAGAGAACAATGACCATGCTTTGAAGCCAAAATTAGAAGAAAATGATCATGCATTGAAGGATTGCAAGAAAAAAATAGAGGAAAAGGAGAACAAGCAGCCACCAAATGTAGGGGAGAATGCCCCCCCTCTAGGTGAACTATCCAAGCAAGCACAGCCCAAAAGTGAACAGAATGCAGACCTTGAAGGCACCATGGCTACCCTCTTGCTCTTTGAGATGGCTACCATGAGAGCTAGGTTCTCTATCAGATCATTCTCCAAGGCCCTTATCAAGCAAATGGAGACATCAGGCTACTCAGTGCTTAGAACCTTATCAGAATTAGAGCCTAATGTGGTCTTTACAAAGAAAGAGCATGTTGTGTACACTCTGGAGTCTAGGATTAACAAGGCATTCTTCCATTGCTTTGAGAATGATAGCTTTGACGACTCAGGGTTGATGCAGATATTGGACCCGAAGGCGAGGTGTGCAGCTAGGCTTGAAGAGTTTCAGAGAATGAAGCTGATTGAGGTGGATGATGCTGTTAATGCGAATCATCCATCGTTCCAAACAGAGTTTAGGCGGTTTTGCCAGAGGAAAACAAAGCAGCTATGGTCTCAATTCTCATGGCAAATAGTATTTAACACTACAGAGGAGAAGGAGGTGTTCACTGCAGCTTTCTTGGATGCTGCTAAGAGTGTGTGGCTCCTTCACAGGTTGGCCTTCTCCTTAAATCCACATGTGGTTATCCTGAAGGTGGGCAAGGGTTGGGAAATTGATCCACTCTATGTGGAGGCAGTGCCCAACTTGATGGGCCCTGAGGGGGCTTGCAGCATCTGCTCCAAATCTAAGGTGGAGTTTCTCATCATGCCTGGCTTCCAAGCCATGGGCAAGGTGGTCAAATGCCAAGTCTACCAGCATGTGCAGTGCAATGCTGATAATTCTGGAGCTTAATCCCCTAATCCTTTGATTAATTAAGCTTAATCAACGCAGGAGAGTGGCACTGAGCTGATGTAACTCATGCATTGAGTGCTCTCAGCATGCACACACAGAGTGATTAACTACCAATATTGGGTCTTAGCAATGTGCATTGTTGATCAATTGATGGATTGAATAACCTACCACCATCATCATATTGTGCAAATAGTGCATTGTTGATCAAAATTGACTAACCCTATTACTGACCATGCATTGTTCATCAATTTCACCATCACGTTCAATGCAGTATAATTGCTGGACTGAGGCGCATAATCATGTCCATAATGCGGTGTTTAGGTGATGGATTAAAACTGCCATGGGGCAAATGCGTTGTGGATGATGGCCTAATCCTGTTGGAACTGCACATAATTTTGCAAAGCAGGTAGATTAACTGCCCAAAAAAACGTTTAAACACAGGGTTTTTAGTGCTTTTAGGGTTTTTGGGCTTTCGACAATTTTATGGCACGACTCAAAACAATCCAAACTTCAACGAGCCGCCCTAAGGATAATTATAGAGAAACTGTTTGTAATTACCCTTGTTTTACATAACTCCTTAAAGTTTGGTAAAACTTGTTTTCATATAAAAGCATAAAATAATCACTAGTGGGCTCCTGTCAATAGTGTTCGGGACATATGGTTGCCTCTTTCTTGTCGGTTGTTGAAATTCTCAAATTGCTAGTTATCCTCTTTTTATATTAAGAAATTGCAAAAATAGTTTAATTCTTGAAATTTGGATGTTGATTTACCACTCTTGTCTCAAATCAAGAGGAAGTGACACCAAATATGTTTTCGAACGAAAACCTCACATGTAAAAATATAAACAAAAAACAAGTAGGTGACTCGCGCGTTGCTGTGGCATAAAGTTTTTCTTCGTATGCATATGTGCTTACATATGTGTGTGCGTACGTAAGTGTGCATATGTGAATGCATATATGTGCAAGCTTATGGGAGTGAGTGAGTGTGCATGTGTGTTTTTATGTGTGGTGTGTGTTTGTATACGCATGTGTGCACGTGTGTGTATGAATGTGTGTGCATGTGTCTATGTATGACTCTCATTCAGACACACACTTGTGTGTCTCTGTCATGTACATAGGCACAACCCTCTCTCGCACACATGCACTCTCTCTCTCTTCTCACAACCACCTCGCATATACACTCTCTCAAACATAAAAACTCTCTCTCTCTCTCTCTCTCTCTCTCTCTCTCTCACACACACACACACACACACAGCCTCCACACGTACGTGTGTGGTTGTGTATGCATACATGTGTGTGTGTGTGTGTGTGTGTGTGTGTGTGTGTATTTATATATAATAGTATTAATATAATACTATTATATATTTATTATATGTATATTGATTTATATATCATTATTGTAATATATTTACTTTGTATATGTCTTTAATTTTTTATTTAAATTTAAGTATTATATAGATAACATTAAATTATAATATATTATCATAGATATAAGAGATTAGCATGTACCAGCTCTAGAGAATCCTTTGTATGATTCTTGCTTTCTTATGGAAATGCATGTTGATGTTGCTTGCCCATCATAGGCTTCACACACATCTGACATCTTTAAAAATGTTGATAGATGTGCCATAATAATCCCAAACTTTTGCATCTCTTTCAAGACTACAAATATCAGGTTCCCTAATCTTTCATACCAGAGCTAGCTTGTCCTCCCATCGGCTCGAGCTATAAAAGCCAATAGCTCATACAAGTTGTTACGCCGGATTTCTATTGCTGGCATCTGTGAGATGACTACACCAACTTTATCGAAGAGAACCTTCAAGTCGCAGTCAGCTATGGCTGTGAAAAAGACTGTAGATTCCTCTTGTTGTCTAGAACATAAAGGACACTGGATAACTTCTTAGTTTCACCATTGCTAGAAATAAAACAAATGGTACCTGACCCCATGGCTGGGCATCATTTGGCATCATTCCCGACCACTACCAGGATGGAGTCCCTCATAGGCTTAAGGGAGGTATACCGGTTCTTTTGACTAGTCATATGTTGAGATGCTCCATTGTCAATGATCAATGAACCATCATATATTAAGGAATGTTTTTCTTTTATAGAGATTTCTTCTATTGCCACAAACTGTACTAATTCCACTTCAGCATTGTTCCTGGACTCCTTCCAAGGCTTCAAAGTGCCATTCTTTTCGTTTGCTTCCTTCAATCTACATGCTTTGACCACATGAACAAGCTTGTCATAGTAGAAACACTTAGCCTTAGATTCCTTCTGTTCAGGAGCATTGGGTTTATTAGAGCCCTTCCCTTTCCTTTATTTACATTTGTAGAGAATGCCACGTGGTGCTACCAACTTTGACTTTGAAATGCATCTTCTCCTCCACCAACATACACCAAACTACGCACCTAGTGTTTAGTGAGGTCATCACCAAACTATCATACTTTGGAGGTAACTCTGATACACCTACATGCTAGTCTTAGTGATCCCCACTATCACCACCTCTGATCTTGTAAATTCTTTATCTGCAATATGAACTGCTCTGTTCAAAATGTCTTTCTGTTGCTTGTTGATTCTCAACAGTTTGAATACTTGTCTAATTCCTCGTCTCATATTGGTTCTTTAGAATTTGCCATGCTTTAGAAGTTGTGGTAGTATGTTGAATCATGGTCGCCACCGAAACATTGATGTTGGTAACAATGGCAGATAGCGTATCTGCATTCCTTTGCCCCCAAGCCAAAGCAAGAACAAGATCTAGTGGTATGATCTATAGTGGAACTACTGGATCCAGAGCTCATCTAGGGTAGGATGCATCTTTACATCAACCTCTATTGCCACCACAACTCATATGAATCAAGAATGGAACTAATCTTGAACTTTCAAAGCGTGTAATTTGTCCCATCCAACTTTCCACACAAAAGGTGGAGGGAGCACGAGCAACTGTGTTATTTGTAGGTTGGGCCATCTCTCCAAATTTGCCTTCAAATAGCAAACCACCAAAAACAAGCTTTATCTAGAGCCTATGTAAGAATACATAGCAGCGGATCTAGATCATTATAATATAAAGAATTGAATTGTAGCAAGAAGTGGAGAGAAAATAATATTACTTCTTATAAAAATTTGATTTCAAAAACTAATGGTGTCTACCCAAGCGTGTGCTCCCGGTAAGGATCTTTGATGGCAATCTAGACAGACTCTAGAGAGAGGATGTCTTGCTTATAACGCTTGAACACAATTAACTCAATGTGATGAACTAAGGCTACCAAACTAATTATATAAAGTATCAAGGGTTGACAGAGGGATTTAGGTTAGCCACATCAACCAACCCATGACCTGGTCCAACATGACCAACCAACCACACCATCCGACTAGGACCATGTATTAGACTACAACTAAGTTTTGTAGGGGCCTTTACATGGCTCTCATGGCCATTTGAGATAGTGTGGAGCCTCAAATGGCCCAAGAATAATGTGTCCTCGATAGCACTCACTAATGCGATCACATAGCTTGCATAAGCATGTATCCTACTTGGCAGAGTGCCAAGTTTATATAAGCCGTTTCCCTCCCTTTCTTCGCCATTTGTCCACACACTTGGTTTGATGCCACATCCAGTTTATAAACTAGGAATTGTCGAGTGCTCGGGTGCTCACCACACAATGGTGGCTACTCCTCATAAAGGGGACCTTAGAAAATAGAGCACGTCCATCACTCACCAGAAACAACGTGAGGGTGGAGCATTGAGCAATTGCTATGAGATGCATTTCTTCTTAGATGGTTTCAAAGTGAACAATTAGGTTAGAATGGCACGTGAAGATAAGGAAAAATATTATTCATCATAAAATCAGGTGTCTTTGTATCTAATGCAATGACTTTTAGCCAGA
Source organism: Cibotium barometz (assembly GCF_041138505.1). Classification (NCBI taxonomy): domain Eukaryota; kingdom Viridiplantae; phylum Streptophyta; class Polypodiopsida; order Cyatheales; family Cibotiaceae; genus Cibotium; species Cibotium barometz. The sequence goes on from NC_141076.1 coordinate 41,145,315, forward strand.
AAACAATGGTTTAGCAGAGGATGGTCCACGAGATCTTTACAACTATTTGACTAAATTCATGAAAGTATTTGTGGATGACTTTAGTGTCTTTGAGAAGAGAAAGAGCATCTCAAAAAGATACTACTAGGTTTGGAAAGATGCAGGTAGGCAAGGCTGAAGTTTAATCCAGCCAAATGTGTCTGCAATTGCAAACGGATCATTATTGGGGCACATATTGGGGCACATAGTGTCACAAGAAGTGTTGGCAATTGACCTAAAGAAATTTGTGATAATCAGCACTTTCACACAGGACCACTTGGAAACAAAAATGGAAAGTGCGATTGAAAGGACAACGCAGGGTATAGACATCATGTGGGTGGAGGTGGATCGCATCATTCCATACCCATAAGCTTAAAGCAGCTGGAAATATTTCTTAGGAAGGTCAAATGGCACAACATGTCCTTGAGATGCCTGACTCATTTTACTTATCCATTGTATCTGATGACAAAGAAGGATATTACTTTTGCATGGACATAGCAGCATGGAAACTTTTTAGTGGTGGGTAAAGAAAATTCTTACATTAGCCCCAATCTTGGTGGCACACTGAGTGATTAGACTAGACCTTTCCCTATCTTTGTGGATGCATCTTAGCAATGTGCTATTGCAAAAATCAAAAGAAGGATAGATAAGCCAGTGTATTATGCAAGAAGAATGCTCTCAAGAAATGAAAGAAAATACAACACTATTGAAAGTGAATCCTTGGTTCTGATCTATTCTATTTAGAAGAACTACAAGCCTTATCTATGGTGAATAAGTTGGTGTTTTATGTGAACCATCAAGTATTGCTCTACAATGATAGTAAGCTAAAGCTGGCATGGAAATTCACCCAGTAGGTAATAATGTTGCAAGAATTTGGCTTCATAATTGTACATCCTAGGCAATCGCAGTCTTGTTCTCAAGAATGGAAAATGGTGATGGTGGAGACCATGATCACCCAACTGATGCTGACCTGTTTGCTATCACCCGATGATTAAGTCAAAGGTAGTTGGTACTATGATATGTTTGCTATCACCCGATGATTAAGTCAAAGGTAGTTGGTACTATGATATGTTTAACTTTATGAACAAGGGTTTTTTCCATGAAGGCATGACCAAGGATGAGAAGAAAAGGTTAATTCTAAAGAGAGCAAGGGATACAATATTAGTAACTAGTCAGTTATGTAAGATGAGCATTGATCAAATTCTAAAGAGGTGTATCCGAGATCATGAAAAGGAACCTATGCTGACAAAAGCATATCAAGGCATTAGCAAAGGTCACTTTGGAGGAGAAGTGGCAAGAAGAAAAATCTTATAAGAAAAATTATCGTGGGCCCACATACATGGGAATTTGCAAAGTAGTGTGATATATGCCCACATACTAGGTCAGTCAAATTCAGCTAATTGGATTCAACACCATATCGTATTGCCATTGCAACAACTATTTATGAAGTGGGGATTGGATTTTTTTGTGGACCCTTTAAGCCTACAACTCAAGATTGGATTTTATTATGGACCCTTTAAGCCTATAGCTCAAAGTATATCTTAGCTATACATCTTTTTTACAACAGACTATTGCTCTAAGTGGGTGGAAGCAAAGGCCTTACAGGACAATTATGCTACATTAATAGATAAGTTTTCGTAGATTATTACAAGGTTTGGATGTCTTGTAGGACCAAAGAAATCATTTCACAGGAGACATGGTAAAGAAGCTGATAGACAACCATCTAATAATACAAAAGAAGTATATAACTTACACAAGTCAACTTCTTAAAAAAATTATGACTAAGATAGTATTCCCAAAGTATGGGGATTCTCCCAAAATCCTTGGTATGATATTTAGAGAGACTAAGTCCCCAACAACCCTTAACTCAACAGGTTGAAAGCACTCTAATCAACAAAAGGGTGTATCCTAAAATCAAAATGTAGGAAGCCTTAAAAAAGGCTAGATTAAGAGAAATTTGATGAAAAATAAGGATCCTGACAAGTAAAGATTGATGTGCCAAATTAAAAAGATCCAATATTTAAGAAGTATAGTAAGGAACTCTCAAGGAGAAGCAGCTTTAAGAACCTCAAGAATTGAATTCTTGAGGTGAGAAAAAGTGTAGAGCTACACCATTGATTTTGGAAGCTTAAGTTAGAAATGATCATCCTTGTATGTCTAAAGAACCTTAGACAAGACTAGTTGAATTGGATTTGGGAAGACCTTGAGAATGAAATATTCTTGAGAAAACCTCACCATGATATGTTATGGTTGAAGGAATTTGACTTGTTTAGAGTTTCAGCTAAAGAGATGTGATATCTCATCAAACTTGCCATGGTTTACTCTACTTTAGAATGAGATTGTGATGTGTTTTGATTGAAATGATGTTTATTGTTTGGAATAATACATTCATGTGTTACATATGTTTGTTTGTATATGTAGCCTATGAAGGTACCACACAAGTTTATGGATTGCCATGTGGATATCATCCATGATGTGTATTATACAACGGTGGTCATCCAAGACCTTGACCCTCTCAATGAAACGTGGGTGTGTTGTTGGCATGGTTGGTGTGAGGGAAAGAAGAAAACATAGAGCGAAACAAGAAGGATAGTGCCTAGTAGCTAAGTATACATGTTGGTACTAGACACTGTAGGGATCCTGATGCCAGTAGTAGCTAGAGTATGCATGCTTGTGGGATAGGTAACAACTGATAGAAGTAAATTTTTGGATTTACTAACATCTGTGTTGAGGTGGATGTGATACATTATAGGGCTCCTCCGATTATCATTGTGGTCCAGGCAGTGTTTGGGCGGCTCATAAGTGCATACCACTCTGGTCTTAGAATCACCATTGTGGTGCAAGTAGATTTATGCTGATGAGATGACATGAATATGTTACTTGGATATTTATTATGTGATGTGGATGTGTGATATATGCATGGTTCAAAAAGAATAGTATATCTTCTTGGACTCTTTTTATTTTATAAAGGCTTTTCTAAAGAAGTGTATATGTGAACTCTTATTTTTTTATAAGAAGTGTATGTGAGTATACTATATTTTGGGAAGTTTTCCAAAAGGATTCAAAATCCCTGAACATTCAAAAAAGTGGCAACTCTACTGAGTATTGTGGTTACAGTGTCACAAATACGAAAGCGTGTGCATACAAAATCTCATCCCATACATAACATCATGGGATGCCACATAAGCATCTGACAATACATAATCATGCTTTGAAGCGAATGAAACAATAATATGAAAACTTGCACAAGACACAACACTAGGGGATGAAGTTGGGCCAATTCCCCCTGAGGTATCTTTGTCTAGTACAAGAGAACGAGTGCCAGAGAGTAAACACTTTACATATTGGCATCATATACATCCAAAATATGATGAAAACAAGTAAACAATTGCCTCAGATCTCAATCTCAGCATTCCAAGAGTTTCTCGAGAATAGCCATACTCTAGTATATCATTACATCCTCTAGCAGTGGTGCTGTCCTGAATAACCAGGCCCATGAAAACCCTAGCTCCAAAGGTTTCACCCTTAGAGCTACAATTACCATATTGGAGAATTTGGAAAAATCCCAAAACTTTTGGAATTTTCTTTTCAATATACTTTTTAGTGTGTCTTAAGCATACAAACTCAAAAGTTATCAAAGAATGTACATTTAGAACCTACTCTTTAAGCTCTTTCCAATGATAAAACCACAACTAAAAATATGGCATTCTCCCCAACTTCTAATCAATTGTCCACAACTAAAAAGCGGCCAAATAAACCTGTAGAAGATCGGGATAATCTTTGAAGTTGTCTTCATCTACCCATTTCGCATCCAGAGCAAGGTAGTTCTTAAACTTCACGAGGAACCTACGGAAAAGCCTACCACCAACAACTCTCCATTCCGTATGAAACACAATCTATTCCAGTTGAAGAACTTCTTCAAGCTCATTGATTTTGGGTTGGTCCTCAATAACCGGCTCAAGCGGCTTAGGACCCACATATTTCTTAAGGAGGCTAACTGAAAAACATTATTTATGCACTAGTGCTGCTCAGGCAGCAAAGCAAGCCTGAAAGCCTCCTCATTAATCCATTCCAACACAATGGCCCATAGGACCTGGGAGACAACTTTGGGCACATTCCTTCCTTCCCAGGTTGCTTCTAAAGGTATGTCTTCTCAACCTTGAGAAGCACCCAATCACCCTCTTTGAAATCTATAGGTCTACAATGTTTATCTGCAATTTCTTATGTTTTTCCTGAGTTCTTTGTATGGCTGTCTATACCTGTGAAAAAGCTGTATCCAGATCTCTAACATACCATTTCATCCTTCATATGCAAAGGATAGGTGGAAGCACCACCTTGCCACAAACAATATAAAATAGTTCTTTCCCAGTGGAGGCATGCACCGTATTGTTATACAAAAACTCCACAAGAGGAAAGTACTTCTCCCAATCTAATTTTTGCTCAGCTACATAGTGTTTGAGCAAATCAAGTACAACTAAATTTGCAATTTCACTCTGCCCATCCTTCTAAGGATAATAAGCTAATGAAAAATTCATCTTTGTGCCCATATTATCAAATAAAGCCCGCTAAAACAAACTTGTGGTTCTCAGATCCTGATCTCTCGGAATAGTCTTAGGCATACCATGATGTTTGAAAATCTGGGCCAAAAATATTCTCGCCATGTGCTTAGGCTTAATATTCTTTTGCACACGAATGAAATGAGATTTCTTGTTAAACCTATTGATCAATGATGGTCCATATGGCATCATTCCCCTTCTGCGTTCTAAGAAAATCCATAATAAAATCCATGGCTATGTACTCCCATGGCTAATATGGAACAGGCAACAATTGAAGCAAACTCCGGTGGCTTATACCTGTCAAACTTCACTTTCTGGCAAACCATACATTCACGCACATAAGCATCTGTGTCTTTGCGCATGTTTAGCCAAAAAATTATATTTCCAAAGCCCGAGTAGTGGCAAGAATTCCCCTATGTCGATTTTGCATAATCAAGTATCCATTCCATATGCAATATTTTGGGGCTGAAAAGTGCTGCTAAATCAGCCCATATAAGCTAAAAATCATCATCCGTATCATGGGAATTTCACATGTCAAAAAGATCCTGATAGGCCAACCTTCTAAAAAGAGCGTCTACCACTACATTCTTTTTACCAGGTGTATGAAAAATCTAAAAATGAAACATAGAGAGGAAATTTACCCATCTCATATGCTTCTTCTCTGATAATATATTTTGCATCAAGAATTACCGCAAACTCTGGTGATCCATTTTGACAAAAAATTCACCCCCAAGAAGATAATGCTTCCACATAGTAAGGGCATGAATCACTGCCAATAACTCTTTTTCATAAACCTGTAAGTGAAGCTCTAAATGTTGAAGATGCCTGCTTTCAAAATCTATGGCGTGACCTTCCTGATTAAAAATAGCTCCAATGTTGTGACCTCCACATGCATCACACTCAACCAAAAAGGGTTTAAGTAAATCTGGAATAATCAATATCGATCCTGATACGATACAAGATTTCTACTTACGGAAAGCTTTCTTTTCTTCATCAGTTCACTTAAAGATAGCTTTCTTCTTAGTGAGATCATGCAATGGTGAGGCAATCTTAGAGAAGTGTTTGTTGATAAACCTCTTGTAATATGCACATAGCCCAAGAAAACTTTTAACTTGATGCACATACTTCAACTCTAGCCAATCCTGGATAGCTTGTATTTTGCTTAGATCCATGCGTACCCCATCCTTGGATACGATATGACCAAGATAATGAACCTTAGATAGGAAGAATTCACTCTTCTTACCATTTATGTAGAGCTTATGCTGTCTAAGATCTTACAAAATTATCACCAATGTTCTCTATGGTCTTCGTCATTCTTTGAGAAAACAATGATGTCATCAAAGAATATGCCAGTAAACTTCCAATGTTTCCTGAATATGCAATCCATCATTTAATTGAAAGTGGCAAGAGAATAAGTAAGGCTAAAAGACACTACCAAAAACTCATAAAGCCTAAAAGTGGTTCAAAAATCCATCTTATGGAAATCCTGAGGTGCCACTCTCATCTTATGATAGCCACTTTTAAGATCAATGCGGCCAAAACAAGCATCTTCTCCTAGCTTATCCAAAATATCATCTATGCGTGGAATAGGAAACCTGTTCTTAATTGTGATTTTATTCAAGGCATGATAATCCACACACATGCAGTACGAACCATCCTTCTTCTGTACCAATAAAACTGGCGAACCATAGGGAGAAGAGCTAGGGTGTACTAGACCTTTCTCAAGCAAGTCATTAACTTGCATCATAATCTCCTCTTGCTAACTGGCACTCACCCAATAGGGTTGCCCCATTAGAAGGAGAACTACTCAGGATTAGATCAATGCGATGAACTTTAGGTCTCTCTCATGGTACTCACCAAGCAAAGCATCACAAAAGCAATCACTAAAACCATGCAAGAACTTTAATCTTTCTTGTGTCAAATGATCCACATCTACATTAGTTTGAGCATGTTCAACTTCATCTCTAACAAAAACCAAGTAAGAACAAGTAGAATTTTTCATTAGTTTGCAAATTTTTACATGACTGACAATAGATATGGTGCTTCCTGGAGCACCAGCATCTATGTGACCATACCTCTATGGAAAAAGGTAATTTTCTTGGACTTATAGTCCTTCTTTGGCTTCATACAAGCATGCCAAGGCTTTCCCAACAATACATCACATCCCATGAGTGGAGCAACCAAAAATCTCTCATGATCTAGATAGCCCTGGATATGAATGCAAAGTTTCCCAATGATTAGGATTTACATTAACCCCTTTACCAACAAAAGCGGCATCAAAATTCATTTGCATACCATAATCTGATACATTTAATCCAATAGCTTGTTAACCAAATCATCATACTACCTTGTACAAGAGAGGGAGAGAAGAAGAGAAAGATTCCATGCAAGGGTCAATTCGGAGACTAGCACTTAGCCAACCCTAATGAGGGTTAACTCCCTTATGTGAGGCCGCTAGGGGCTCACTCCACCTCCACTTGTGTCACTCAAATGGAGCTTCCACAAGCTAGGTGTTGAAATGAGTGATGCTAGAGTGCCAAGTCACCTAGCCAAGTTTATCCCACATGAGCTATCATAGCTTTGCTGTACTTTTCTCATATAAAAGGAGGACATTTGAAGCATTGGAATACAAGCACAACATCTCAAGTCTTTCTATGCGTACAAGTTTCCATCTTGTAACCTGTCTGAATTTGAGTCTAAACAAACACTCCGTGAGTATTGTTCATTTTTATCCACCTTAGATTAGTGTTGTCATTAGTGTAGGATTAGATTAGGATTGGGATCTAGTTAGGTAGTTGATTATGGAGCTTGATCCATGAATTTCATCTTGGTATCATAGCTTGGTTTAAGCTCCCTATAGCTTAGCATCCATCTTCCCTAACCCCACATTAGTCTAATCTCATCTCATTAGTCTCACTAATCACATCCTTATCTTCTTCTTCTACTTGTTGTCCAAATTTTCTCAAGCTTATTCTCCTTAATCTCTCAATCATTAGCCAAGTCCCCTTAGGAGAGTGTTGCTCAACCCTAGGCTAAACCATAGCCAGGAGGGTTTCATCAATTTCATTCTAATCCGACTGAAATCGGTGCATTTCAGCAAACCTGGTGGTATTTTGCACCATTCCGCCTCTACACTTTGAATTGAAGAAAATGCTCTTAGCCAAGCTTAGAGCATAATAAAAGCATCCTATAGCTTGAATCTTGTGAGCATTAATGCACTGTACGACATGGGAGAGTCCAAAAAACTATCGCCCCACCAATCTGCATAAATCCATCTTTTTCGTGTTTTTTGAGCTCATTGGCATAGTCAAATCTTTGCTCCTAGCAAGGGAAATAAGCCTTGCTAAAAATCCCCTTCAATGGTAGCTTCCACAAGCTCAATTTAAGCCTCCAAAAAATTGGGCTTCTAATCACTCATGATTAAGCACTAATTATTATCATTAGTGATGTATTACTAGAAATTGAGCTGACCCAAAGACAAAATTGAAAAATTAGAGTGCTATTCCATTGTGGAAAACTTTTGTTGCATCAAAATTCATCTCAATCATTTTCATTGCTCTCAAACTTAAGTGATTTTTCACCGCACTGTTTATCTCTAGTGTTGCAAATCACTTGTAAAAGGGTTAGACACTGCCTGAGCACTAAAATTAAGGCTCAAGGTAAGACCCCCTTCTCATCATGGAGCATGTAGAAGTTGTCTCAAGATTTAATGGTGATGGTTTTTTCACATGGCAAATCAAGACCATGTACTTGCTTATGCGTGTAAGGGGATTTGGCACCTTATTGAGGATGAAGTGGAGGTTGAGCCACTTCAAAACAACAAAGCATTGGGCCTCATTGCTCAAAATCTTGGTGATGATGTGATCAGTCACATTGCTAAAGTCATTGAGGAAGATGAATCTATTGCTGTATTGCTAAAAAGTGTTGACAAAGAACCTTATGAATCAATTGTTGCTACACTTAAAAATGTCCCCAACACTAAACTTCAAGATGTAGAATCATCTCTACTTGAACAAGAATCCAAGTTCAAAACTAAAGAGTCATTCAAATCACATTCAAGTGAGCAGGCACTGTATACAAAGGGTGGGAGATTTCAAAGGACAAATCAATCAACATCTCAACTTCCAAGATGCTATCACTGTGGAAAACTTGGTCATACCAAGATTGAATGTCGTAAAGATAAACCAAAGCTTGTTTGTGACTATTGTGGAAAAATTGGTCACCTAGAAGAAGATTTCTATCACAAAAAGAAGCAGGCAAACTATATCAAGGTCAAAACTGCCCCAACTGAAGACGTACTCTTCTAGAGAAAGAACCGTTGTATTTTTTCAGCCCTCTTGTCTCTACAAAAAGTGTGATGTAATCAGCCTCTAAGCCCATATGATGCACTCAAGCTAAAATTCATAGCCAAAGTAGCTATAATGCCAAAGTAGCATAAAGGCCGAAGTAACCTAGCACAAGGGGAGAGAGAGGAAGAGTGAAAGCCTAAAAATTGTACCCAATCTAGCATCAAGGGGGGGTGTTGAAATGAGTGATGCTAGAGTTCCAAGTCACCTAGCCAAGTTTATCCCACATGAGCTATCATAACTTTGTTGTATTTTCCTCATATAAAAGGAGGACATTTAAAGAATTGGAATACAAGCACAACATCTCAAGTCTTTTTATGAGTACAAGTTTCCATCTCGTAACCTAACTAAACTTAAGTCTAAACTTAATTAGCACACACTCATCACCATGAGTATTGTTCATTTTTATCCACCTTAGATTAGTGTTATCATTAGTGCATGGATAAAAGGATTGAGAAGAAAGGTTCAACCACCAGCTAGGTTGCTCACCCATAAGTTTGAACGTGATGGGGCGAGCAGTGGAGTGGGGGGGTCATTAGTAACCGCCTCATTGACGATGGGGGTGCTTTCATGCATTATGCTAGCTATACAAGTAGGGTCGCAGGTCAAGGATGTCCATACGGTCAATCACCCTAGTGACGGGGGCTTCTTGGAGTTGTCGATTGAGCAAGATGTTGATTGCCTACTCAAACTCCGGGCAATCCAAGGAATTATGCTAGTTGAGGGGGTTAAGGTGTGGATCCACCTCTTCACTCTCTTGCGGTGGGGGTGGGGGGATTTCATCTCCCTTCATAGGTGTGGGGAAAGGGAAGTTGGTGGGTGATTGGGATGAGGGTGGAGATGTCAATAGAGAGAATATCCTGGCGAGGGTTGTGGTAAAGAGAGGGGGGTCCTTCTCAACATCGAGGGAATTTATTTGAGGTTTAGAGGAAGGCCCAACTAGAGATGGAGGATGGGGGTGAGGGGGGTGTTGGTGAGGAGGACTAGGTAGGTGAGGGGGTGTAGAGGATTGTGAGGGAAAGAGAGAAAGGGTGGTTCTTGGGGGTGGTGGGGGTGGTGCCAGTTGGGAGCTAGTACTAGGTTGGGATGGGTGGGAGGGGAGGTTGATGAGAGGAGATGAGGGTGGCTCCGTGCAGGGGTGTTCGAGAGCGCTCCTCTGTCTCGATCATCATCGTTGTCATCGTCGGAGGACGAGGTACTATCAAGGTCCTTGGAGTGGAAGAATTGTCGAGCCTCGTCGGCCTCTTGAGGGGGTGAAGTCCAAGGGAAAGGCCACATGGGAATCATCAAATTGGATGATCTCAGTGGCCTGGATTACTTGGAGTTAAAGATGGCAACAATGGTAGTGGATGAGGAGTCCTTTGGCAGTGTACAGGAGGGGGAGCTCGTATATCGGCAAAGGGACTTATATGCTACATAGATGATTTCCCAACCTATGTGATGGAGGAAGTGGAGGGCTTCTGCGATGTGGGATGAGGAGTAGGGATGTGGGCGAGGATGGCAGCAAGGTCGATGGCATCTACCATGGCAGTGGGTTTCCCTAATCGAAGTAAGTGGACCCAGTTTAGGAGATTGGCTCTCTTGGAGGGGGTGGACAAGGAAATCAAAGAGGGTGGTGGGTTGTGTGAAGCAAATTTGGCTTTGAAAGAAAAGAGTGGCAAGAAAGGAGATGGAGGCAGACGGGAGCTTGGTGAGGATGTATGAGAATGTGGAGGGGGAGATGGCATGGTCAAGGAAGATATTATGTTGGAGAGGAGGTTGAGGCGGATGGCTTGGAAGTAAAGATCTAGGGCAGGGTTTTGGGGAGGTTGGCGGGAGAGATGGCAAGCTCTCTGGTGATGTCCATCAGCACGTCTACCTTCTTCTCAATCGTGCTCTCAGAACACAGCCAGAGGGGGTGGGTGGGGGTTGGATGGCCCAGGCCTCAGCAGCTTGGTGCTAGGTCTCCTCATCACGTAGGGCACCCTGGTGGGTGACTTCCCTATACTGCTAGAAGGTGAGGCTGATGGTGCAGTCATAATCTTTTGTGTAGATCACTCTCTGTTATAGATTATGTGTTTCTATTTGGGCGAGGAATATAGCATGGAGGGCCTGTTGTTTGCCTTCTTAGGTAGCCTAGAACTAGTGCGGAAGCTTTGTGAGAGAGTCTAGTGTGTTGGCGATGGGAGGAGGTACCAGCTTTAAAGAAGTGAGGAAGGGGTGGAAAGGAAGCAGCGGGGGTGTCTTGTACAGATTCTGATAAAAAAAATTGTGCGGCACTACTCCTCTTCAATGGGCTTCAACAACTTGTGCCCTGTGTTTGTTCTAGCAGAGCTGTGGAGCAATGAGGGTTAGGGTGATGGCTCTTGGGGTGGAGAGGTTGGAGAGGGCGAGGTGGAGGGAGAGAGGGGATGGCATTGGGACCCTTCAATTGTACAGGTCGAGGGAGGTCAGTCCAGCCTGTAGCATGGTAGAGGACCTTGGTGAGGTTTTAGGCGACCTGCCGCCGCGAGCTTCCCCTATGGGTTTACACATATGGCATGCAGCTCTTTGTGTAGGTGAGGGCCTTGGTGAGGAGTGAGGTAGCCGCGAGTTTCCCTGTGGGTTTACACAGATGGTGTGCAGCTCTCAGTGTAGATACTTGACCCAATTCATGGGCACTCCTTGCTAGACCCGAGTGAGGGTAGAGAGGTGGCATAGCAACTGAAAAAGTCAGTCCAACAGGTGGTGAGAAGAAAAGAGAGGACACAGGTGGTCTCATGACTAGCTCCTGTTGAGTGATGTTTTGCCACTCGACCCCGTCCTTGGTGGTGGTGCCCTGGTAGGTGCCACGAGCATGGCGCAGCACATTGGCGAGGAAGACACACAGCTGCTCTATGCGTGGGAGATGGAGTGCCTCCCAAACAAGATCCAAAAAATGAGGTGGATTGTCTGGGGGTGGCCCTCGTTATCTAGCACCTATCCTGTACCTGTGTTGGCATTGTGTGGTGGCTAGGTGATGGCCTCTACTACACCACAGGCACACAAGAAGAAGACACGATGCAATCAAAAATGGGGTAAACTATAATCCTATCTCTAAGGCACCTCAACAACTATCCCCAGCCCTCCAACTCACTCAATGGGACATTAAAAACCTTCCCAACCTCCCTAAGTGAACTAGATGCCTCCTCCAATCATCCTCCCAAGTAATCTCTCACCTCCAAAAGCTCTGATCTTCCTATATTAAGAGCCTCTCTTGATCACAACCAACATCCAGCTCACTAGAAACCTCTTTAGCTGACACAAAACAAATCACATTCTACCTCCAAAATCCACCTCTAGTCCTTAGAAAGAATCCTCTCCTCTAGGCTCCTCTATTGTCCTCCAAGGTTAGTTGACCTTACTGTCACAATCCTAGGAACTCCTTGGACACCTTGCTGTGATCCTCTTCTGACCCTTCTCTGACTAAACATGTTTGATTTTTGCTTCAATCTGACAATCCCAATAGACTTAGAAACCTTTACTAAAGGCTGCAAGCATGTTAACGTGCTCTAAAAATGTTGTTTAGGGCATTGTTAACTGTATTTTAAAACATCCCACATTCCCCTTTTTCAATTTCAAATGTATTTGCAAATGTCATTCCCTCCCTTTCCAAAGTTTAAAAATAATTTCTTTATAATATTATCATTCAGTTACACACCATAACATGGACACGTGAGCTCTCTCTCTCTCCCTCTCTCCCTCCTTGAGGGGTTCACCATATGTAAACTCTCTATATCACGTGTGTTCAAAGCCTAATTTAAAAACCCCTTATGTATAAAATTTTCATGAATAAAACACACCCTTTTTCTATTCAATATGTAAATACCCCCTTTAAATGGTACCCTTCTGTATGTAAAAAATATGTTAAAAAAGGATTTTAAAAACTCCTATTAAACCCATGTGCTACGCTTACATATTTATCTGAGTAACCTCCCGAGTCTCTCTCTCTCTCTCTCTCTCTCTCTCTCTCTCTCTCTCTCTCTCTCTCACACACACACACACACACATGCACCCTCTCTCTCTCTCTCTCCCCCTCTCTCTCTCTCTCTCTCTCTCTCTCTCTCTCTCACACACACACACACATACCCTCTCCCCCCACCCCGTGTCACCCTCTCTCTCAGCATCCTGGAAGGCTCCAAGACTCCCTCATTCCCTTCCTCCTCCCACATCATCTCCCTATTCTCCGAGACTCTTCCCCTATATGCAAAGATATCAAGAACCATACAATGGCATCTAATCAGGTAGGTGTTTTTGCGATGTAGGGAATGTCTTCAATGGAGGTAAAGAACTTTAACCACTATTTGTATGAAGGCATGCCTAATATCTTGGCAATTTTCCTGAGTATCATTATGTATGCAGTTAGCAAGAGAAACTTGCAGAAGGGATCCATTAAAGATGATAGATTCCAACTTACAGCACCCAACTCTTATCGTCATTAGGGAGTATGAGAGAGAAATGAAGAGGAAACAATGGGAGGAGCATAAATGCAAGAAGGGTGAGAATGGAGTACGTGCTCTTGATGAAGAAGAAAATCACAAAATATCTTGTGAGATAGTGAAAGTTTTTAAGAAGAGGACCAAAGGTTTTGTTACAAAAGTGAGATGGTTATTTGGAATCTATTTATTTAGCATCCTGCCATACATGAGAGGAGGCTATTGTTTAAACCGCAATCATTTCCAATGTGCAGAACACATGGGCGCTTGTTAAGCAACCCTATTGCAAAGAGGATCTTTTTTTAAAGAATACAACATTGTCCATGATGTTGAATTCAAAGGAAAATATTCCTATTGCAAAATTCTTAAGGGTCCTTAAAGTCCCCCTTCGCAGCTTGTACAAGGAAAAATCATGGGTGAAACCTGATATGCTGATGGACTGTTTTCATTAGCTACATGTCATAAGCAACATTGTCATAGCCTAACAAAAAAGATGTTTGTCGGAAGAGAATGGGCACCTGCTTGATGAGCCTTAGGCTATCAATCTAACTCAAGTGAAATAAATCAAGTCTCTAATATTAGCACTAGTGATTTATGTTTTACTCTACTTTGAACTCTATGCTAATTAGCAGTAGTAACTCATTTTGCTAGTTAGTCCTTCATCTCATAATTAAAACTTCCTATAATAAATAGCACTACAAAGTGTGCTATCTAGTGTCACATCTTAAAATTAGCATGGTCTAATAGCTAGATGATGCTAACTAGAATGGTCTAATGATAACAAGCATAGATTGATAACTAGCATATGCTAATAACTAGATTGTTCTAACTAGCATGGTCTAATTAGAAGAACGGTCTAATAACTAGCATGTGATTCTAGCAAGTAGATGATGCTAACTAGCATGGCCTAATAACTAGACGATGCTAACTAGCATGTCTAATAATAATAACCAATGTCTGATAACTAGCATGTGCTAATAACTAGATTATGCTAACTAACATGGTCTAGTTACAAGCATGTGATGCTAGCAAGTAGATATGCTAACTAGAGTGGTCTAGTTACAAGCATGTGATGCTAGCAAGTAGATATGCTAACTAGAATTGTATGATAACTAGCATGGCCTAATAACTAGTTACAAGCATGTGATGCTAGCAAGTAGATATGCTAACTAGAATTGTATGATAACTAGCATGGCCTAATAACTAGATGATGCTTACTATCATGGTCTAATAACAAGCATGGTTTGATAAGTAGCTTGTTCTAATAACTAGATTATGCTAACTAGCATGGTTTGATGATAAGAACGGTCTCACTAGCATGTGATGCTAGCTACAAATCATCCAAAACATGGGTACATGAAACTTAAATGTATATTCATAGGAGATAGATGTGGCCGCCAATTGAACTCTTAAATAGCATGCCTGATGGATCCACACATTGAACTCTTACAATCTCACTAATCCTGGGCATCAAGGTCTCTAACAGACACATCAGCACATTTTCCTTCTGTCCTGACAATGCCTGCCTCCCATGATGCCTGGAAAGAGCAAAGCCAGTTATGAAAACACCCGAAATAGCAAGGCTGTTGTTGCATGACCTACAATTCCTGATAAAATGGCCATAGCTTCTCCAACCATAGCAAGGCTGTTGTTGCATGACCTACAATTCCTGATTGTATGGCCATAGCTGCTCCAACCAGCCAAAGGAGATGTTAATACAACCAGTTTCTAGGAAGCTACAAAATAATATGGAGAAAGCAACTTGAATGAAAGACCATAGCAAGCCACTTGAATGAAAGCAACACCTGAAATAGCAAGGCTGTTGTTGCATGACCTACAATTCCTGATCGCATGGCCATAGCTGCTCCAACCAGCCAAAGGAGATGTTAATACAACCAGTTTCTAGGAAGCTACAAAATAATATGGAGAAAGCAACTTGAATGAAAGACCATAGCAAGCCACTTGAATGAAAGACAGATTTTCAAATTAGCATAGATCTACATAGGCAAGATAACAGAATTTCAAATTTCAAATTTTCAAATCATACCAACATGCAAGTCCACATCCATTTGCAAGACCCAATCCATTTCTAGAAGAGCCAACACCTGCATCCATTTACTAATGACCCAATCCATTACAGATTTTTAGATTTCTAATTTTTAAATTTCAGAGTTTCACAATCAAATTTTCAGATTTTCACCATTCACAGATAAACCCTACACAAAGACTAGAGTTCTAAATGGTGAATCAGATTTTCAGATTTTAGATTTTCCTCGTTCTCCACCAAGTCCTGCAATAACACTAGCTTCCAAGGCTAAACAAACACCATGAAAATCCTCCTTCCAGCATAGCTCCACATAGGTAACATGACAGATATTCAGATTTCAGATTTTTAGAACATACCAACATGCAAGTCCACATCCATTTGCCAATGAGCTGGCACCTGCATTTACAAGACCCAATCCATTTCTAGAAGAGGTAGCACCTGCATTTGCCAATGAAAGGACCCAATCCATTTCTAGAAGAGCCAACACCTGTAAGACCTTGGATTTCTTCTCATCACAAGCCTAGATTACAGATTTTCATATTTCATATTTCATATTTCGGATTACAGATTTTCAAATTTCAGATTACCAGATTACAGATTTCAAAACGTGAACAAGATACATACAAAATGTGACAAGATACAAAATGAGACAAGATTACATATCATGGAAAAAAATGTAAATCGAGATACAAAATGTGACAAGATATTGTCATCAATACAAAATGTAAACCAAGATACAAAATCGGACCAAGATCCATATCATCGATACAAAATGAGGCCACATGTCAAATGACATCAAGAAGATAGCCCTTTGCATAATGTGACATGGCACCAAGACAAGAGGTGGCTCTTAATCTTCTCAACATCTTCATGAGTATACCAATTTGATTTCAACTATTAAAAACAAGGAACAAAATAACAATTAGGTTAAGCATGAATCCCAAGCCAAAGCCACAATCCACGTCAATAGGTTGACGGGATACCTACAATGTAAAAGAAATTACATATTATGATTATCTATGCAAAAATACATGTAAATGCTTACCCTAAACCCTAAGTCCATATACCTCCACCTCCTACATGACACAATGCAATTGCGGGTTCTCCAACTCATGCTTCATTGCCGCTAGAGCAATGCCTACTAAGATGCTGTAACACTCTGCCATAAAACATGTCATTATATGTATGTTGTTATAAAATATTGTGACACAAGGGAAGAAACTTACTAGTACACATCATCTAGATAATCCGAAAAAGTGCACATGGACAAAGAGTTGAAGAACAATATTGCAGTTTTCCCTCTTAGCAAACCTGGGATACAGACCTTGTGGCCATTGAAAATTGTCACACAAGAACCCAATGATTTCTACAAAAGAAACTCATTTAAGTTACACAAACACTTACAAGATAAAGTATTACATAAAGGGCTTCTGTCATAGTATTACATGTGCAAGATAGGAAAGAAAGTAAGCACATGCTGTGCCAAGTCCAAGGGCCCAAAAAAGTTATCCATTGTCATATGATTCTGAAGCCTCGATGGCACATACGCATACCACAAGCTATCCACCACAAATCAAATTTCCTTGAAAATGTCGTGTGGTAGCTTGTTCTCCATCAAACTACAAGAACTTGAGGTTAGCAAGACGTAAGGTCACATCCATTGTACAAAGTTGTTTTAAGGTGTACTTACATCGCAAACATGTTCATTGTCTTTGTGGAGGCTTCTCTTTTAAAGTCATTGTGGGTGGTTGCAAGATGAGGTTATCGAGTTTCATGTAGTGGGTGCCCTTGGCTTTAGCTGGAAAACAGGCATTTTTTCAAGAAGAATAGCCAATCTCTCATAGTTAGCCAAGGAGTTTCACTTCAAGGTCTTCTAATGAAACATCATATGCAAAGTTGGGCACCTAAAACTATAATCTGATCGAATATCCAATAATTGCAAATCCCCTTTTCTTTGGGAATCAAGTTTGTATACAGGCCCTGTCGTAGGTTTAGACAGGTACAGTGAATGAGAGTAAATTGCCTATAACTTTTACATTATTACTCATATGATGTTCCCACTTTGCATATCACAAATACAAATAACATAGAGCTTAACTTGATTTATCGAGTAATTTTTGATGTGTTCTACTATTTTCTATATTATTTAAAAGGTATTAGAATTGTTAAAAAACATACTATTTTATCTTCCCACATCTACCATTTAAAATGCTCAAATTGTATGGATCTAGTGATGATTAGATTGGGAAAGATTAGTATAATGTGGGTATAAGTTAAAATTTCAAATCTAACGGGGTTTATAGATTTACTTTGGAAAATTTATTATGACTGTCAGAGGCCCATTAAATCAATTGTAATTTAATTCTAGAAAATTAAATATTGAATCTTTTAATCTAAAAACTCAAGGGATCAATACTCTTGTTGCCATGAATTTATTAAAATAAATTTGGCTTAATTTGAGTATGGGAAGGTCCATTTTCAATCCTCCCAAGTGAAAATTCCCATATTGTGTCCACTCTCCCCTTTTCAAGTCTAAAACCAATCCTAGTTAGGTTTGGAAATCTAGGCTTGGTAAACTTCACAGCTTAGATTTCATTCCATGTGTGAGGCTTGGGTAGGCACAAATCTTATTTATGCATGCCATTTTATGTCCACATGAGCTTCGAGAGGATCCACCTAAGCAGCTTGCCACCTCCACCCTCCATGTCAACATGGTCAACCTAGTTGACTCCCAACCTCATCATCCTAGTCATCATTAATGCCACATCATCTTGCCACCTTTGCATGCCACCTCGCACTTGGTGACATGGCATGCCATCATGGAATTGCCACATCAACCATAATAGTGCCACATGTCAAGAGATTGCCACGTGTCATGCACGCATGTGACACATGGCACCTCCTTTCCACCTCCCCTCTTTTTTCAAAAATATATTTTTGAAAAAGTTAATTTAGTAATTTAGAGAAATAGAATTTAGAATTTTAAATAATAAAATATATATAACTTATTAAATAATAAAATTTAAAATCATAAATTTTAAAGGATTATATTTTGGGATTAGATCAATAATATTATTATTAAAGTTCATATTATTAATTTAAAAAAAGTAAATTTTTTAATTTAATATTTCTTGAAAAAATCTTATGTAGAATAAACCTTTGAATAAAATTTTAAAAAAAATACTTTATTAAAAAAAGCAGTTATATAATTATATATTTAAAGATATATTTATATATCTAGTAATGATAAATATTTAGACTTGTTAATAAATATTATTAATAATATTAATTTTTAAGTGGATAATAGTTTATCTTTAATTATCTTTATGTTTATCTTAATTATCGAATCAATCTTAGATAGGAAATCCAATGAGATTTGAAGTGGATAACCTATTTTTCCTATATAATCACACATCTCTAGTACTATCCCACACTTATCTCTAGTACTATCCTATCATTGAGCCTTTATAATATTTTCTCTCTTAGCTTCCTTGAGAATGGGTTCTCAAAGTCGTAGGAGTCGGAAACATGATAGGACTAGACTTCCCCCCGTCCACCAAGTTCAAGAGGAGGAGAGGAGAAGGGTAGCTCGTGAGAGAAAGAGAGAGTGGAGAGCACGTCAACGAGCAACACCTTCCGTTGGCGATGATCCAAGCCTTGCTCCTCCTCTTCCACTTCCTCTCCCTTCGCCCTCTTCCCCCCCACTACCCCTTAGTTTAGATAATCCACATGAACCCGCCCTTCCTGAGTCCCCTTCTCTTCTACAAGAACCCACCCCCCCTCCTTTGGGCGCCCTTCATGTAGATAAGAACTATCAAAGTCAAGGGCACATCGTCGTGCCCATGCAATCTTCCATTCCTATTTCAAAGACCTCACGCCTTCATCACAGGCATGTGTGCTTGATGCTTTGATTGATCTGCCCAACATGGCCAACTGTAGGGCGCTTTCCGACATTGGAGGTCGAAGAGAGAGGAGAGCTGGCATGGCGGTGCTACAAAGTGTTCGTCATTCCTATATAGTTAACAAGAAGAGGAACTCTGCGGACGCTTTGGCTGCACGATGGGCTATCATGGTAGCCATAAGTAGCTCCCAAATGAAGGGTAAGGTTAGTGCCAGATCTCGCATCCTTTCCATAGCACCACACGTACTTAGAGTTGGGTCTATTAGACGACAAAGTTTAGATGTCAATGAGGTTGGTGCTTTGTGGGCGAGTAGTGGTCGTGTAGCTAGGCATGATCGCCTACTAGATGAAACCACTAGAACCTTGATAGAAAGTTTTTGGGAGGAGAATTGTCGTGCCTCGCCAGTTTTCAAGAAAGCTTTGCGTAAGAGAGTGACAAGAGGAGTGTTCATTGAGCATGGTGCTTGCTTTCTTGAAATGACCCAAACTGAGTTGTATTCTCAGTTTGTGGCTTCGTATCCAGAGCTTAAAATTGGGCAAAGGTCATTTGAGGGGTGTAAGCCTTGGTTTGTGAGGTACTCACGTCAGCGTGACACATGTTGCCGCTACCATGTTGAGTTCAAACTTTTTTATGATGTGTTCCTTTCTCTTAGTGGGCATAGAGAGTTGCCTCGTAGTCCTCGTGATTTCATCCACTCTCTTTTGTGTGCACGCACAGAGGATGCCCAGTTCCAGAGGATGCCTTGTGTGGAGAGCAATTGCACATCATGTGGTTCACTTGCACATCTACAGATGGTAGATCTTGATGCAAGTGACCAAGAGATAGTGGCATGGCAACGTTATGAGTATGTGACACACCAGCTCCAGAGTGATGACAGTCCAGGAAGTTGCAGCTCGTGGACAAACATACACCACGTTGTCACTTCACAGCCACATTTAGGGAGCAGATCTACCCCTATATACGGCACAGTCACTGTGCCAAGTGGCAGGATCGTCAGTTCCGAGCATGCCTGGCAGAGTTTCCTATTGGTGTGGTCGTCTCTGTGATTGATTTTGCAGAGAACTACACATTCACACCTTTTCAGGAGATACAATCTGAGTATTACTTCTCAGAGCAGGTAATGGTTATATTTCGTAATATTTGTTTTGTGTTTGAGCTACATTACTTATTTGATTTTTTGTGTCCTAAACGTATGTATTGCTTACCTCACCAGGTTGCTATTATGGTCCACATTAGCTATCGACATGTAGAGGCTCATGTAGATGGGATAGCGAGTACCTCCGAGACCTGTGTCATTTTTCGAGAGTATCATTTCTATATCAGTGGATGATCATTCACATGATGCACATTTTGTGCAACACTATTTTCGTCTCCATGACGATTTTTTAGGAGATTGTGGGATCAGACGTGTCTAGTGATGGGTTTGGTCAGATGGTTGTGGCGCACAGTTCAAGTCATCACGACAATTCTATTGGCTCTACGGGTATTACTTATGGTTTTCTTACATTTACAATTAAACTAAATTCACTAGAACATCTTAAAGAAAACAATAACTAAGACTATCTTTTATGGATTTATAGGTGGCATGTGTAGTCTAGTATCCCAGTGATTTGGTCATTCTTTGAGACTGGTCACGGGAAGGGAGAGCATGATGGTGCAGTCTAGTATCCCAGTGATTTGGTCATTCTTTGAGACTGGTCACGGGAAGGGAGAGCATGATGGTGCAGGCGCGTGTGTGAAACGTGCCTTGAGGCGTCATCAGCTGCGGGCAGGATGCTTAGCAGTTCAGAGATGCGGGCCACGTAGTCGAGTGGTGCTCCCAACATTTGTGTGGGAGTGCAGCATCACCGTACCCCAAACGTGATGCTCGGATTGTCAGGAGATTTTTTTGGCATGTGGATGGTGGCATGATTGACCGTAGAGCCTCCCATGATTGTGACACAGTACATGTACATTGTACTTAGATTTATGGGCAGTGACTAACCTCAGACTAGCTGAGGTAGCTCATTTTCATTCTGATGTACTTATTTGATGTTTATATCATTATGAGTTTTTTCATTATTGAGTATCATTACATTTTAGTTGATGTTCTTGATTTTATTATATTTTTAAACACTTTGGCTATCATATTGTTTGTTGAAAATCTCCATGGCATCGTACGCAAACATGCTCCGATGGGGACCAAACTTTGCAAGCATGTGGGGGGGGGGACCCACCCCCACATGCTTGCAAAGTTTAGTCATAATCGGAGCATGTTTGGATTGGTAATTAGCGCCGAGTGCGGATTTTTCAAGTCTCTTGGTGCTTAAGAGGCCATGGAAAATCCGGGCCTTCCCCATACCATCGTACCCAAACATGCTCCGATGGGGACCAAACTTTGCAAAGCATGTGGGGGGGACCCACCCCCACGTGCTTGCAAAGTTTGGTCACAATCAGAGCATGTTTGGATTGGTAATTAGCGCCCAGTGTGGATTTTTCAAGTCTCTTGGTGCTTAAGAGGCCATGGAAAATCCGGGTCTTCCCCATACCATCGTATACCCAAACATGCTCCGATGGGGACAAAACTTTGCAAGCATGTGGGGGGGACCCACCCCCACATGCTTGCAAAGTTTGGTCACAATCGGAGCATGTTTGGATTGGTAATTAGCGCCCAGTGCAGATTCTTCAAGTCTCTTGAAGCTTAAGAGGCCATGGAAAATCCGGGCCTTGCCCATACCATCATACCCAAACATGCTCCGATGGGGACCAAACTTTGCAAGAATGTGGGGGGGACCACCCCCACATGCTTGCAAAGTTTGGCAACAATAGGAGCATGTTTGGATTGGAAATTAGCGCCCATTGCGGATTTTTCAAGTCTCTTGGTACTTAAGAGGCCATGGAAAATCCGGGCCTTCCCCATACCATCTTACCCAAACATGCTCCGATAGGGACCAAACTTTGCAAGCATGTGGGGGGGACCACCCCCACATGCTTGCAAAGTTTGGTCACAATCGAAGAATGTTTGGAACGCCCAGTGCGGATTTTTCAAGTCTCTTGGTGCTTAAGAGGCCATGGAAAATCCGGCCTTCCCCATACCAGCTTACCCAAACATGCTCCGATGGGGACCAAACTTTGCAAGCATGTGGGGGTCCCACATGCTTGCAAAGCTTGGTCCCCATCGGAGCATGTTTGGGTACGATGGTATGGGGAAGGCCCGGATTTTCCATGGCCTCTTAAGCACCAAGAGACTTCAAAAACCCAGACTGGGCGCTAATTACCAATCCAAACATGCTCCGATGGGGACCAAACTTTGCAAGCGTGTGGGGGTAGGTCCCCCCCACACGCTTGCAAAGTTTGGTCCCCATCGGAGCATGTTTGGGTATGATGATATAGGGAAGGCTCGGATTTTCCATGGCCTCTTAGGCACCAAGAGACTTGAAAAATCAGCATTGGGCGCTCATTACCAATCCAAACATGCTCCGATTGTGACCAAACTTTGCAAGCATGTGGGGGTGGTACCCTCCCACATGCTTGCAAAGTTTGGTCCCCATCGGAGCATGTTTGGGTACGATGGTATGGGGAAGGCCCGGATTTTCCATGGCCTCTTAAGCACCAAGAGAATTGAAAAATCCACACTCGGCGCTAATTACCAATCCAAACATGCTCCGATTGTGACCAAAATTTGCAAGCACATGGGGGTGGGTCCCCCCCCACATCCTTGCAAAGTTTGGTCCCCATCGGAGCATGTTTGGGTACGAGGGTATAGGGAAGGCCCGGATTTTCCATGGCCTCTTAAGCACCAAGAGACTTGAAAAATCCGCACTGGGCGCTAATTACCAATCCAAAAATGCTTTGATTGTGACCAAACTTTGCAAGCATGTGGGGGTGGGTCCCCTCCACATGCTTGCAAAGTTTGGTCCCCATCGGAGCATGTTTGGGTATGATGGTATGGGGAAGGCCCGGATTTTCCATGGCCTCTTAAGCACCAAGAGACTTCAAAAACCCGGACTGGGCGCTATATACCAATCCAAACATGCTCCGATGGGGACCAAACTTTGCAAACGTGTGGGGGTGGGTCCCCCCCACATGCTTACAAAGTTTGGTCCCCATCGGGGCATGTTTGGGTAAGATGGTATGGGGAAGGCCTGGATTTTCCATGGCCTCTTAAGCACCAAGAGACTTGAAAAATCCATAGTGGACGCTAATTACTAGTACAACCATGATCCGATTGTGACCAAACTTTGCAAGCATGTGGGGGTGGGTCCCCCCCACATGCTTGCAAAGTTTGGTCCCCATCGGAGCATGTTTGGGTACGATGGTATGGGGAAGGCCCGGATTTTTCGTAGCCTCTTAAGCACCGAGACTTGAAAAATCCGCACTGGGCGCTAATTACCAATCCAAACATGCTCCGATTGTGACCAAACTTTGCAAGCATGTGGGGGTGGGTGCCCCCCACATTCTTGCAAAGTTTGGTCCCCATCGGAGCACGTTTGGGTGCGATGGTATGGGGAAGGCTCGGATTTTCCATGGCCTCTTAAGCACCAAGAGACTTCAAAAATCCGCACTGGGCGCTAATTACCAATCCAAACATGCTTCGATTGTGACCAATCTTTGCAAGCATGTGGGGGTGCGTCCCTCCCACATGCTTGCAAAGTTTGGTCCCCATCGGAGCATTTTTGGGTACGATGGTCTGGGGAAGGCCCCAATTTTCCATGGCCTCTTAAGCATCAAGAGACTTCAAAAACCCGGACTGGGCACTAATTACCAATCCAAGCATGCTCCGATGGGGATTAAACTTTGCAATCGTGTGGGGGTGGGTCTCCCCACATGCTTGCAAAGTTTGGTCCCCATCGGAGCATGTTTGGGTACGATGGTATGGGGAAGGCCCGGATTTTCCATGGCCTCTTAAGCACCAAGAGACTTGAAAAATCCGGAGTGGGCGCTAATTACCAATCCAAACATGCTCTGATTTGTGAACAAACTTTGCAAGCATGTGGGGGTGGCTCCCCCCCACATTCTTGCAAAGTTTGGTCCCCATCGGAGCATGTTTGGGTACGATGGTATGGGAAAGGCCTGGATTTTCCATGGCCTCTTAAGCACCAAGAGACTTGAAAAATCCACACTAGACGCTAATTACCAATCCAAACATGCTCTGATTGTGACCAAACTTTGCAAGCATGTGGGGGTGGGTCCCCTCACATGCTTGCAAAGTTTGGTCCCCATCGGAGCATGTTTGGGTACGATGGTATGGGGAAGGCCCGGATTTTCCATGGCCTCTTAAGCACCAAGAGACTTGAAAAATCTGCACTGGGCGCTAATTACCAATCCAAACATACTCCGATTGTGACCAAACTTTGCAAGCATGTGGGGATGGGTCCCCCCACATGCTTGCAAAGTTTGGTCCCCATCAGAGCATGTTTGGGTACGATGGTATGGGGAAGGCCCGGATTTTCCATGGCCTCTTAAGTACCAAGAGACTTCAAAAACCTAGACTGGGCGTTAATTACCAATCCAAACATGCTCCGATGGGGACCAAAATTTGCAAGCCTGTGGTGGTGGGTCCCCCCCACATGCTTGCAAAGTTTGGTCCCCATCGGAGCATGTTTGGGTACGATGGTATGGGAAATGCCCGGATTTTCCATGGCCTCTTAAGCACCAAGAGACTTGAAAAATCCGCACTGGACGCTAATTACCAATCCAAACATGCTCCGATTATGACGAAACTTTGCAAGCATGTGGGGGTGGGTCCCCCCCACATGCTTGCAAAGATTGGTCCCCATCAGAGCATGTTTGGGTACGACGGTATAGGGAAGGCCTGGATTTTCCATGGCCTCTTAAGCACCAAGAGACTTGAAAAATCCGCACTGGGCGCTAATTACCAATCTAAACATGCTCCCATTTGTGACCAAACTTTTCAAGCATGTGGGGGGTGGGTCCCCCCCACATGCTTGCGAACTTTGCAAGCCCCACATGCTTGCAAAGTTTGGTCCCCATCGGGGCATGTTTAGGTACGATGGTATGGGGAAGGCCCGGACTTTCCATGGCCTCTTAAGCACCAAGAGACTTGAAAAATCTATAGTGGACGCTTATTACTAGTACAGACATGCTCCGATTGTGACCAAACTTTGCAAGCATGTGGGGGTGGGTCCCCCCCACATGCTTGCAAAGTTTGGTCCCCATCGGAGCATGTTTGGGTACGATGGTATGGGGAAGGCCCGGATTTTCCGTAGCCTCTTAAGCACCAAGAGACTTGAAAGATCCGCACTGGGCGTTAATTACCAATCCAAACATGCTCCGATTGTGACCAAACTTTGCAAGCATGTGGGCGTGGGTGCCCCCCACATTCTTGCAAAGTTTGGTCCCCATCGGAGCACGTTTGGGTGCGATGGTATGGGGAAGGCCCGGATTTTCCATGGCCTCTTAAGCACCAAGAGACTTCAAAAATCCGCACTGGGCGCTAATTACCAATCCAAACATACTTCAATTGTGACCAATCTTTGCAAGCATGTGGGGGTGGGTCTCTCCCACATGCTTGCAAAGTTTGGTTCCCATCGGAGCATTTTTGGGTACGATGGTCTAGGGAAGGCCCCGATTTTCCATGGCCTCTTAAGCACCAAGACACTTCAAAAACCCAGACTGGGCACTAATTACCAATCCAAACCTACTTTGATTGTGACCAAACTTTGCAAGCATGTGGGGGTGGGTCCCCCCCACATGCTTGCAAAGTCTGGTCCCCATCGGAGCATGTTTGGGTACGATGGTATGGGGAAGGCCCGGATTTTCCATGGCCTCTTAAGCACCAAGAGACTTGAAAAATCCGGAGTGGGCACTAATTACCAATCCAAACATCCTCCGATTTGTGACCAAACTTTGCAAGCATGTGGGGGTGGCTCCCCCCCACATTCTTGCAAAGTTTGGTCCCCATCGGAGCATGTTTGGGTACGATGGTATAGGGAAGGCCTGGATTTTCCATGGCCTCTTAAGCACCAAGAGAAAAGCATGTGGGGGTGGCTCCCCCCCACATTCTTGCAAAGTTTGGTCCCCATCGGAGCATGTTTGGGTACGATGGTATGGGGAAGGCCTGGATTTTCCATGGCCTCTTAAGCACCAAGAGACTTGAAAAATCCACACTAGACGCTAATTACCAATCCAAACATGCTCTGATTGTGACCAAACTTTGCAAGCATGTGGGGGTGGGTCCCCCCCACATGCTTGCAAAGTTTGGTCCCCATCGAAGCATGTTTGGTTACGATGGTATAGGGAAGGCCCGGATTTTCCATGGCCTCTTAAGCACCAAGAGACTTGAAAAACCCGCACTGGGCGCTAATTACCAATCCAAACATACTCCGATTGTGACCAAACTTTGCAAGCATGTGGGGATGGGCCCCCCCACATGCTTGCAAAGTTTGGTCCCTATCAGAGCATGTTTGGGTACGATGGTATGGGGAAGGCCCGGATTTTCCATGTCCTCTTAAGCACCAAGAGACTTCAAAAACCTAGACTGGGCATTAATTACCAATCCAAACATGCTCCGATGGGGACCAAGCTTTGCAAGCGTGTGGTGGTGGGTCCCCCCCACATGCTTGCAAAGTTTGGTCCCCATCAGAGCATGTTTGGGTACGATGGTATGGGAAATGCCCGGATTTTCCATGGCCTCTTAAGCACCAAGAGACTTGAAAAATCCGCACTGGACGCTAATTACCAATCCAAACATGCTCCGATATTGCAACGAAACTTTGCAAGCATGTGGGGGTGGGTCCCCCCACATGCTTGCAAAGGTTGGTCCCCATCAGAGCATGTTTGGGTACGATGGTATAGGGAAGGCTTGGATTTTCCATGGCCTCTTAAACACTAAGAGACTTGAAAAATCCGCACTGGGCGCTAGTTACCAATCCAAACATGCTCCCATTTGTGACCAAACTTTGCAAGCATGTGGGGGGTGGGTCCCCCCCACATGCTTGCAAAGTTTGGTCCCCATCAGAGCATGTTTGGGTACGATAGTATGGGGAAGGCCCGGATTTTCCATGGCCTCTTAAGCACCAAGAGACTTGAAAAATCCGCATTGGGCGCTAATCCAAACATGCTTCGATTATGACCAAACTTTGTAATAAGCATTGGGGATGGGTCCCCCCCACATGCTTGCAAAGCTTGGTCCCCATCCGAGCATGTTTGGGTACGATGGTATGGGGAAGGCCCGGATTTTCCATGGCCTCTTAAGCACCAAGAGACTTCAAAAACCTAGACTGGGTGCTAATTACCAATCTAAACATGCTCCGATGGGGACCAAACAATGCAAGCGTGTGGGTGTGGGTCCCCCCCACATGCTTGCAAAGTTTGGTCCCCATCGCAGCATGTTTGGGTACGATGGTACGAGGAAGGCCCGGATTTTCCATGGCCTCTTAAGCACCAAGAGACTTGAAAAATCCGCACTGGACGCTAATCACCAATCCAAACATGCTCTGATTGTGACCAGATTTTGCAAGCATGTGGGGGTGCGTCCCCCCCACATGCTTGCAAAGTTTGGACCCCATCGGAGCATGTTTGGGTACCATGGTATGGGGAAGGCTCGGATTTTCCTTGAAAAATCCGCACTGGGCGCTAATTGCCAATCCAAACATGCTCCGATTGTGACCAAACTTTGCAAGAATGTGGGGGTGGGTCCCCCTCACATGCTTGCAAAGTTTGGTCCCCATCGGAGCATGTTTGGGTACGATGGTATGGGGAAGCCCTGGATTTTCCATGGCCTCTTAAGCACCAAGAATCCGCACTGGGCGCTTATTACCAACCCAAACCTGCTTTGATTGTGACCAAACTTTGCAAGCATGTGGGGGTGGGTCCCCCCCACATGCTTGCAAAGTCTGGTCCCCATCGGAGCATGTTTGGGTACGATGGTATGGGGAAGGCCCGATTTTCCATGGCCTCTTAAGCACCAAGAGACTTGAAAAATCCACACTGGGCGCTAATTACTAATCCAAACATGCTCCAATTGTAACCAAACTTTGCAAACATGTGGGGGTGCATCCCCCCCACATGCTTGCAAAGTTTGGTCCCCATCGGAGCATGTTTGGGTACGATGGTATGGGGAAGGCTCGGATTTTCCATGGCCTCTTAAGCACCAAGAGACTTGAAAAATCTGCAGTGGGCGCTAATTACCAATCCAAACATGCTCCGATTGTGACCAAACTTTGCAAGCATGTGGGGGTGGATCCCCCCACATGCTTGCAAAGTTTGGTCGCCATCGGAGCATGTTTGGGTACGATGGTATCAGGAAGGCCCGGATTTTCCATGGCCTCTTAAGCACCAAGAGACTTGAAAAATCTAAACTGGGCGCTAATTACCAATCCAAACATGCTTCGATTGTGACCAAACTTTGCAAGCATGTGGGGGTGGGTCCCCCCCACATGCTTGCAGAGTTTGGTCCCCATCGGAGCATGTTTCGGTACGATGGTATGGGGAAGGCCCGGATTTTCCGTGGCCTCTTAAGCACCAAGAGACTTGAAAAATCCGCACTGGGCGCTAATTACCAATCCAAACATGCTTCGATTGTGACTAAACTTTGCAAGCATGTGGGGGTGGGTCCCCCCCACATGCTTGCAAAATTTGGTCCCCATCGGAGCATGTTTGGATACGATGGTCTGGGGAAGGCCCGGATTTTGCATGGCCTCTTAAGCACCAAGAGAGTTGAAAAATCCGCACTGGGCGCTAATTA
Organism: Cibotium barometz; assembly: GCF_041138505.1. Lineage (NCBI taxonomy): Eukaryota > Viridiplantae > Streptophyta > Polypodiopsida > Cyatheales > Cibotiaceae > Cibotium > Cibotium barometz. The sequence goes on from NC_141076.1 coordinate 41,174,305, forward strand.
CCAATCCAAACATGCTCTGATTGTGACCAAACTTTGCAAGCATGTGGGGGCGGGTCCCCCCCACATGCTTGCAAAGTTTGGTCCCCATCGGAGCATGTTTGGGTATGATGGTATGGGGAAGGCCCGTATTTTCCATGGCCTCTTAAGCACCAAGAGACTTGAAAAATCCGCACTTGGCGCTAATTACCAATTAAAACATGCTCGGATTGTGACCAAACTTTGCAAGCTTGTGGGGGTGGCTCCCCCCCACATGCTTGCAAAGTTTGGCCCCCATCGGAGCATGTTTGGGTACGATGGCATGGAGATTTTCAACAAACAATATGATAGCCAAAGTGTTAAAAAATATAATAAAATCAAGAACATCAACTAAAATGTAATGATACTCAATAATGAAAAAACTCATAATGATATAAACATCAAATAAGTACATCAGAATGAAAATGAGCTACCCCAGCTAGTCTAAGGTTAGTCACTGCCCATAAATCTAAGTACAATGTAAGTGAGCTAACCCAGCTAGTCTGAGTTTAGTCACTATCAACGACAACCCAATCAAAATCGTCATCTCAAACTGCCGGTCTACGTGCGCGTCGAGACTGCTGTGCACGTCGAGGAGGCTGTGCCGACTGCGAGGGTCGTCGAATGTCTGCGGGGAGGTCTGCCTCAAAGGCAAGATCGTGGGCTAGTGCCGGTGTACTCGGGAGCTCACGAGTCCCAAAAACTGCTATAGCCCTCTCTCTCTCTCTACGTCGTGCTAATGCAAGACGTCTCTATTTGTAAACCCAAAATCTATAATCTGCAATGGTACGTGTCTGCCACTCTGCTTGTGTAAGCTCCTTTGCTGTAAGGACACGCTGCTCATGAGAAGCAGCACTGCTACTAGCACCATCACCCGAGGTGCCACTAGGACCAGCATCCCCACGCGCTCATATGCTGTGATCTGGCTGCAGCACGCATCATGTAGGAAGGGTGGTGCATCCTGAGAGAGAGGTCATCGAAAAACCTCTGTAAAACAGGCCGTGGATATAAAGGTAGGTAAGGCACTGTCACGTCCGAGGATCTGCGAAACTCTCGAACATGCAGCATCAACTGCTCTGCCCTATGCTGGGCAATCCGCTCCATAATCTGGTGATGCTGTGCCTCAGCTCTAGAGCTCTCTACCTCGGTCCGAGCCTACGCAAAAAAGTAAAGCATAAAAATAATTGATTAGTCTCTCTCATTTGGTATTACTTAAAGAAATTTATAACTTAGGACTTTAATTATAATTATTTTACGTGCAAGAGAAACCTACCTGGGACTCTCTCAGATGCTATGCCTCTGCAGTAGTTGCCTCTGCCGTTTGTAATGCAGCTCTAAGGCGGTCAATCTCCGCTCTCACCTCTACCAACTCCTGAGTGAGTCTCTCAGTGGTAGGTGTGGGACCCTACGTGACACAATCAACCATGCCGCTCATGTAAAAATATAGAAAAGTACATATAAACATGTAAATAAATGACTAAAAAAACTTAAGAAGTAATAAATATGTAAATACCTCGACATCTGTCGTCGGTATCGATCGTGAGAACAGGCGCACCATGTGCTGGATGCTCTCTGTGGTACTCCGTACGTCGATGCTGACCTGGGTGCCAAGAGCCTCTACTGTCGACATAGGCACAAATGAAGGATCTGTAGTAGGAGCTACACGAAGGGCTGGTGGAGGCCGCCTACCCTGGTCCTGGAGAGACGGCCTCGGCTAGCACCACCACCACCCGGCTGATGGCTAGTGTAATCCACCTCCTCCCCTAAGACAAACTCCGCATATAATTGCTTTGCGAAGTATATGGGAATCTGGCGGTTGTTCGGCATCCTCCCATATGCGGAAACATATCGACTATAGATATGTGCCGCCATACGAGGATGCGAACACGGCGAAATAGTAAGGGGCTTGCCCGCCCCAGGCCTCATCCCATGACTATCAAGGAAAAGATCTAAGTAGGCTCCATCCCTAATCGGAGCAAGATCACAGACCTGACGATATGTCAGGCCATGTGACACGGGAGCAGTGCGATGGTGGGCTATCCACTCATCTACATAAACAATATCGTGAAGGCTACGAAGGGACGAAAGCATCGCCTCCAAGTCTACCACGATATGTAATGTAGACGGTGTGTCTCTAGCACTCCTACGGATAGCCGCTAACTCACCGTCTATCTCCGCGATGAGGTCCACAATAGATGAGCGACCCTCCTCGTCGCCCTCCTCGTCGTGTGACTCCATGCTAAAACCTAAGCCTAACACAAAGGTCCAATGTGAAGGGTCCAATGTGAAGGGTCTAATGTGAAGGGTTTAATGCTTAGTGCTAAGTAGCACTAATGAAGCTATAAAACAATGCTAATGGGCCCACTAATGCTAATCCAAATCAAGAGTGAAAACGACTTCTGACAATGAGGCAAAAAAAAAAGTTTTCCGGTTTTATAACCTCGATCGAGGTTCGGTTAATCATGAAATTTAGGGTTTGCAAGATTAACGCTCTGGATTTTAGGGTTAGTGAAACATACGGCCAAGATACACACTTAATTTTAGGGTTGGTGAAGGATCGACGGCTGAGATTTGATATTACTATCGCGTTCGAGGTATATTAACCGGCTATGATTTAAAGTCATTACCACGACCAAGGTATGTCGACGGTCGAGATTCATTATATACCTCGATCGAGATATTTAAATGGCTGAGATCGCATCTTCCAACGTACCTAAATGGACGGTAGAGATTGCGTCTCTGTAACTCGAATAAGATATTTGGATGGTGGAGATTGCATCTACGTATCTCGAACGAGATATTTGGACGGTGGAGATTGTATCTCTGTATCTCGAACGAGGTATTTGGACGGTGGAGATTGGATCTCAATATCTCGTTCGAGATACGTGGACGGTGGAGATTGTATCCCTTTACCTCGAACAATGAATGGTCGCGATTTGATTTTAATTTCTCGTTCGAGATATGTGGACGATGGAGGGCTGCCTAGGGGGATACAGCGTGGCCTTGATGTGGATCCGAGTGGCATAGATATCTCGATCGAGATAATGTGGTGGTGGTGACATGTAATGGTGACATGGATGATGACTGGAAACCCGGACCTGCTAACGTGGCATTAGTTGGCATCTCGATCGAGATATGTCGATTTAGGCTTGGGAGACACGTGTCGTGTTTTAATTCACGGCGCTATCACGATCGAGGTACTCCGCTCGAGATGCATGGATATCCCAATTTTAGAGAGAGTGAACAAAAGTGAGTACCCTCATCTTGCAACCTCCCTTGTTAATTAGTCTACCCTCCATTTCAGCACTCAATCCTAAGCATGTGCATGTGAAATGGAGGGTGACACCCTCTCTCAACCTATAGCACAATATTACATGATGTCATCTTATAGCACAATATTACGTGATGCAAAAAAAAACAATCACGATTGCAAATATTGCTTTTCTAAGTGGGTTTATTCGTTGCCCAAATTAGAGCTCATGCACTCGATCATGCCATAAGAAACTCTAAAGACTACTTCATTGTTGGCCATGTCAGGTGTAGGAGATCGAAGAACCTCCAAATCGTCCTCACCTAGGCGCTCCTCAAATACCTTTACTAGGGAGAAGGTATTGTAGTCTCTTCTCGAGGAGCTTTCTTTGATGCCATGTCCGCGTGCTATGTCCGCGTGCTCGACCTTTATTCATGACAATGTTAGTATTCTCTCGAAATACTAGACATGTGGACGATGCGTGCCCAGATTCATAGACTTACAGGACTCCCCGGGACATCCATAACCTCGTCCTCCTCGGCCTCGGCCTCTCTTCTCCGTTTCTACAACACATTTACTCAAAAAGTATAAGTCTAATTCTTGTTTTGTAATAATGTATTTAATTTATTGTAATTAAATCACTTACAGATTTCTCGTAGCCACTCTTGATACGCCTCTCGATGCGTGAGATGCGACTCTCCTTTTTCTCCATGTATGAGATCTCAGCATCTAGGTCGCCCCACCTTAAGCTCGGGGACATCCACCACTACTTGGTGTTCATTCTTCAAATGGCGCATCGTGTGAACTCTCTTAACATATGTAGTGTCCCTCTTGGAGCACATTTGAGATACTCGACACTGTCGACCAATTCTCCCATCAGGGAGTGTAATCTCCTCTCGTAATATGGATTCATCTATAAGTAACATAATAAGGTAGGAGATTATTACTGCATGTCTCTCTCTCTCTCTCTCTCTCTCTCTCATTCAAATATTCTTCAATTTGACTTACACATTCATTCATGTTCTTATACATTAAGTCATGTTATTTTATTCTTTAATGTTATATATATCTCTCTCTTGCCATTCATTATATTCTTTAGCATTGCCCCATTCATGTCCACTAATCTATCTTCTCTCATGGCCGCTATCCTCTCTCTCTCTCTCTCTCTCATATATATAACTCACATTCATTATATATATTATACAAAGAAAATGGAGCCTGCCTGCACAAAACCCAAGCACTGGGGTAGGATGTGATCATGGGCGTCGAGCAATGGGCGTCAAGTAGTAGAGGACGTCAAGCACTGGTCGTATCTGTAAATACCCTAAAATGACAATCATGCACAATAAAATTACAACCTTTGTTCAATATCGCACTCCTGCACTAAATCTTTAATGTGTACACTCCAAAAATCACCTCCTTGTTCAATATAGCACTCATGCCCTAAATCTGTAATGAATGCACTCCAATATAGTGACTCTTCTTCTTACTTGTCAATATGAGATTGGTATTAAATCCATAACAAGAGTGGCTCTTTTCTACAAGTAAACTTGGACCACAAGTAAACTCGGCTTCATGACTAAGGCACACGTGGGAGTGTTGGGATCAATGGTTGAAAACGTTGGCGATCACATCCAGCACCCATCTAGCACCCCCGCCGCCACCAAAGTAAACTCGAACCACAGATCCTTTCATACTAATTCAATTTTTTGCTTCATTTTTTTGGAATGTATGTGTTTGCTAGTTAAGCTACAAGATATATGGTAGCAAGAAAATCACTGGGTCAAAGGTGGTGCACAACCGTCAAGGGAGGGAGGGCGTCCAACAATGATCGGATCAAACGAACACTGGATAGGAAGCGGCATCTGAAAAGAACTGTTGAGGATCTTCCCCTAAACGCAGACCAGGGACCGGGACCATAAGACAACGGGAAACGCAACGTTGGCAAGCTGCATATGCAGAAGTGCAGAGTCCTCGAATCGCAGAGAGGCGGAGGAAGGCGCAAGGCGCACACGAAGTCGCAGGCAGGCGCACACGAAGTAAGCGAAGCGATGGTTGGAACATGAGCATGTAGGGTAAACTTGGAAAGAATTTTGGGAAATCAAACCCGGTCCAATTAAATGCCACCTTCCAATATTAACTAATCATTAATGCTACACTTATTCCCTTCCACACCCATAAATGGCACTTCTTGATGACGACGTTCGCACCGGACATTGGGACGAGTACACCGGACACCAGGCCGAGTTTACTTCTGGGCCGTGTTTACTTTATCTAATCCAACGACGCGTGATCACCGTATCTAACAGCCATTGATCCGAACACGCGCGTGAGCTCCCCCCATGACCCTTGCCATGCATATGAACGCCCGCGTTTCTTCTTTTTCCGTGCCCCGCTTCCGCGTTGCAGATCCGTTCATCGTTTGCATTAAACTCTGCGTGGAGATGGTGCAGAGGGCAAGCGATGGTCCTCTCTGGATTAGCTCATTATTTCGTACGTCTTACAGACAAACCGAAGGGTTCCAACTCTCACGCATAAATTTACCGAGGAGTCGCTATGGATTAACGCTTGCTACAACCCAAATTGGGTTAAAGAAGACAGGCTATGGCTCGAGGGAACAGAAGAGCCTTGTGGCATTGAGGAAACGCACATATCCCAAGAAGAATTAAAGAAGAAGATGAAGAAGGACAACAACAGTACTGGCCGTGGTTGGGCGATGCTTAGCTTAGATGAGGCACTGGGTACTGCCCCAGCCTTCTGTTGAGGACGTTGCACGCATCTTGCACAAGTGCACGAAGGAGAGAGTCCAAGCGCATGCCCTGCGCTTGTATGCCTACATGGGCAAGAGTGGGATGGAAGCTCATAGATCACTTGGGAACTATCTCGTCTCGATGTTGGTGGAAGTTGGAAGCATGCATGATGCCCAGCAGGCTTTTGACAGGTTGGTGTATCGGAATGAGCAGTCCTGGAATTCCCTCATCACAGGTTATATCAAATGTGGGAAGCCACAGCATGCTCTTACCCTGTACCATAAAATGCAACAGGATGATTCTGTACATCCCAAAGGGCATACTTTTGTCGCCTTACTGCAGGCTTGTGCAAAGCTGAAAGATCTGGAAGGAGGCCTCGCGATACATGCTCAGGTCGCCAGAAAGGGGTTGCTGAAAAGAGACCTTTTTATTGGCAGCACCTTGCTTGACATGTATGTCAAATGCGGCTCACTTCCCAAAGCACAGGAACTTTTTGACAAGCTTCCATTTCGAGATGTTGTCACGTGGAATGCACTTATTGCTGGATATGCCAAACATGCGCATGGCGAGGAAGCACTCAATTGTTTTGAACAGATGCTACTTGAGGGTGTTTCTCCAGATGCTGTCACCTTTGTTTGCAGCTTGAAAGCTTGTGGCAGCATAGGAGCCATAGACAAGGGACAAGAAATACATGCTGAGATTGAAAGAAAGGGGTTGCTGGAAAGAAACTCTGTTGTTGGCAATGCCTTGGTTGATATGTATGCCAAATGTGGCTCCCTTGCCAAAGCACACCAGGTGTTTGACAGGCTTCCTGTTCGAGACGTAGTCTCATGGACCACACTAATTGCAGGATATGCTGAACATCGGCATGGTGAGGAAGCACTGAACTGTTTGGAGAAGATGCAAGTGGAGGGTATCTCTCCAAATGCTGTCACGTTTGTTTGCAGTTTGAAAGCTTGTGGCAGTGTAGGGGCCAAAAACAAGGGCAGTGAAATACATTCTGAAATTGAAAGAAAAGGGTTACTGGAAGGAGAACTTTTGGTTGGCAGCACGCTGGTTGATATGTATGCTAAATGTGGCTTGCTTGCCAAAGCACAGCAAGTGTTTGAAAAGCTTCCAGTTCGAAATGTAGTCTCGTGGACTGCACTAATCGCAGGATATGCTGAACATGGACGTGGTGAGGAAGCGCTCGAGTGTTTTGAAAAGATGCAACATGAGGGTGTCTCCCCAAATGCCGTCACATTTATTTGCAGCTTGAAAGCTTGTGGCAGCATAGGAGCCGCAAACAAGGGCCGAGAATTACATGCTGAGATTGAAAGAAAGGGGTTATTGGAAAGAAACCTTGTTGTTAGCAATGCTTTGGTGGATATGTATGCCAAATGTGGTTCACTTGCCAAAGCACAACAAGTGTTTGATAAGCTTTCAGTTCAAGACGTAGTCTCATGGAATGCACTCATTGCAGGATATGCTGAACATGGGCATGGTGAGAAAGCACTGAATTGTTTTGAAAAGATGCAACTGGAGGGGGTGTCACCAAATGCTGTCACAATTCTTTGCTGTTTGAAAGCTTGTGGTAGCATAGGAGCCACAGTCAAGGGACAAGAACTACATGCTGAGATTGAAAGAAAGGGGTTGTTAGAAAGAGACAATGTTGTTGGCACTGCCTTGGTCGATATGTATGCCAAATGTGGCTCACTCTCCGTAGCACAGCAAGTGTTTGACAAGCTTTCAGTTCGAGGTGTGGTCGCCTGGAATTCACTAATCACAGGATATGCGCAGGCTGGAGAAAGTGAAAATCTTTTCTGTGTCTTTGACAGAATGCTAGGAGAAGGTTTTAAGCCAGATCCAGTCACCTTCGTTATTGTTCTGAATGCATGCAGTCAGACAGGTCTGTTTGATAAGGGCCAGACGTACTTTGAGGCCATGAGCAAAGACTATGGCATTGTTCAAACTCTTGAGCACCACATTTGCATGATTGATCTCCTTGGCCGTGTAGGCCAATTAGACAAGGCACTAACAATGATCAAAAAGTTACCGTTCTGTCCTGATCTTGCAGTGTGGCATACTGTGTTAAGTGCGTGTACAAAGTGGGGAAGTGTGGAACTTGGAAGACAGGCCTTTGATCACGCAGTGTGTTTGGATGAAAAGGTTGTGGCAGCTTAGGCCTTAATGTCTAACATCTATCATTGCAGGTGCTGACATGCAGGAGGGGGCAAACAGTTGAGGCAATGAGGGGAACAAGACGCATGGAAGAGGCCAGGACTTGCACCGGTTGATTTGAGCATTCATTTTTGGTTGGAAATAAAAGACATTCCAGAAAGCAAAAGGATTGATGCAAAGCTAGATCTTTCCCTCAAAATGAGAAAGGAAGGGTATGTCAATAGTTAACATGGGATGTCATGGGAGATTCTCTTCAATGATGCAGAGAAAGATGTGTCACGTCAGCACAATGAGAAGTTGACTGGATATAGCAGTGAAGAATTTTTTCAAAGTTGATGATTGTGATAGTAGTGCCGGTACGGTAGCCATTATCCCTTTTACATGAAATGTTGATGCTAGGATTGTGGAGAGGACAGTTTCCCTGTTCAGGTGGTAGGTTATAGTAGCTCAAGCTTGATTGCTGGTTGGGTACTAGTGGAGTTGCATGTGCTTCCTTGAATGTTTTGGGAGTTTTCTTATCCTCCGCTCGAGTTGGCATCCTTGATAGCCAGGTTGTTTTCAGGTTTGACTGCCAGACAGACTAGAATAAGGAACACCATGAACAGAGAGAAAGAAAGAAAGATTATATTAATTTCCACAAAAGATCCAAAGGGTCTTTGAGACCAAAAAATGTTATATATGATCCACGAGAAAATTAGATGTCAAGACAACATAAAAAAGAGAACCAAGCTGCCAAAAGAAAAACAGGCCCAGTGTACTACGCAGGTTCTATGTATACAATGAAGTCAGCATAAAAACCTCATGTGTCATTGTAACATGCGGAAGCTTACAAAGGAGGATTATACTTTGATAAATAACTTTCAGCCCTTTTGTTCTTTATGATGTATAGCACAATGTAATAAGAATAAAAGTGTAGGCAGAGAAGAGAGACTACACAGTGTGTGGGGGGTACTACATTCCCTCTGAAGGCCCCCCACCATGTATGATGTAGTTGCTTTATTGAATGAGTAGAACGACTGACTGCTGGCTGTAACCTTTTGTTCTTTATGATGTATAGCACAATGTAATAAGAATAAAAGTGCAGGGAGAGGAGAGACTACATAGTGTGTGGGGGGCACTATATTCCCTCTGAAGGCCCCCCGCCATGCATGATGTAGTTGCTTTATTGAATGAGTAGAACGACTGAGTGCTGGTTGTAAATAACCAGGACTGAACTGACCTTGGAGATAGGAATGAGGGAAAGACACCTTCGTAATAGGTCTATTGTTGAGTACCTTGTGAAGTGGAGAGGCTTGCCTAATGAAGAAGCTTCTTGGCAGTCCAAAGGCTTCATGAAAGACCATTCGGAGCTTTTACAAGCAATGAACCATAGTGGATAAGTTGGGTACATTTGTATGGTGTCTTTGGACAGCTATATGCATGGATTGGGATGATGGTATGAAGGGTGTCATTGTTGTAAATTTATTATATGGAAAGCCATGGCCATTGGTATGCTTCATTACTCATCATCAATCAAAGCAAGGTGCAACAAGACTCCATGGGCTTATGGGTATCATAGAGATTAGTCCATATGTACATAAAATAAGTGGACATCTCTTTATGAAGTTCTCTTGTGCGAGATGCCTTTTGGATTCCAAAGAATGTCCCTCCACACTCATGCTTGAAGATAAGAAGGTTTTTCATAGTCCATTCATTGTTCCCTACATGGTTTTGAGGATGCAACCTTTGGGTGGGGATGGTTTGTAATGAAGGGGGCTTGGTCTTGGACATAAGGGAAGCCCATGGGCATGGATATAGCCGAGACAAGTATGGGGGCCAACATTAATAAGTGTAAGAAAGGTGGGCAAGTATAAAAGTGAACAAATTGTAATTAGGGACATATAATCATTTGACTAATCAAATCATACGTTCTTGTAGCTCCAAGATTCCATGGGGCTGGCAGTACTCTCCTTGAGTGCATGTGGTACTACATTATGAGTGCATTTTCTTTCTCTCTCTCTCTCCCCATAATTACACATCCCCTTCTAGGGGGAGTTGAGGAGGAATTGGATAGTGAAAGGACCATGCCTTGCCATTGAAAGGTCAAGGGGCTGAATTTGGAAGGTCATGCATCACCTAGGCCTATATAACCATGTATTTAAGGTCTATTTAGGTTATGGTTGTGTGGAGAATCAAAATTATAGTCTTACAAGTCCTCAAGCTTATGATGCAAGGAGCATTACATTGATATCAGAGCTAAGTTCTATCTCTTTCATGTTTCCATTGAGCTACTCATTGCTAATTAAAATCTCTACTTCTTAATCTCTTCTCTATTTATTTCCATAATCTAATCCTTAATCTCTTCTCTATTCATTTCCATAATCCTCACGTTTCTCAAATATTCTCCATATAAATACTTATTGCTTAATAGATTGGGAATACCTCTTGCCTAATTTATTGAGCATACCTCTTGCCTATAAATTGGGCATAGTTTGGAGATTATACATGAAGAAAGTGGAGTACATGACAACCTTGAAGAATCATTGAAGAAAATATCAACAAGAATGAATGAATGGAATTGTTCTTCACATCATTAGAGATAATTCATATTTACCCAGCCAAGAAATATTATTGTGTTGCATTGTTTTTTTAAACTTTGTAAGAATTTTCATTTTGAATATTGTTAGAGTAAATGGCTTCTCAAGGTGGGAAGGATGAAAATGGGGAGAAGGGGAAAAACCCAATGTGCTGTTTCCACATAGAAGAGGATATTAAAAAAACAAATGAAATAGATATGCAAGATTTAGATCTTAATGAGTATGAGGATAAGTTTGACAAAAATAACAGACATTGAAAAGAAGTTGGCTGAATATTTAGAACAAGGATTTATTAGTCCAAGTAAGTCTCTCTAGATTTCACCAATAATATTGGTGAAGAAAAAAGATGCATATATATGCACTTGTGCATATATTATTGTGGATTAAATTCAATCATAATTAAAAAAAATTCTATTTCTAGGATAGATGAGTTATTTAATCAATTCAAAGGTGCTAAATATTTTAGTAAGATAGATTTAGAGTCTGGATATCATAAAGTAAAAGTTAGAATTGAACATGTGCCAAAAAGAGCATTTAAGACATTTTGGGCACTTTGAGTTTTTACTTGTGTTATGCCTTTTGGTCTAGCTAATGCTCTTGCTACTTCTATATTTAGGAAAATCTGTGGTGGTTTTTATTGATGATATATTAGTATTTACTTAAAATGAACATGAACATATTGAGTACCTTAGAAAAGTATTTCAATTATAGAGGAAAAAAAATTACCCAAAAAAATCTAAATTATTTGATAGTAAAAGTTGAACAAAGCTCAAAAGTAATTAGTCAACTTATGAAAAATAACTATTTGAAATTGGGTATGCTTTTAAAAAGTGGAGTCATTATTTGTATAGTGCCAATTTGGAAGTATTGTCTGACCATGAAAGTCATAAATGGTTAAGTACTCAAAAGGAGTTAAAAGGTAGGAAGGCTGGATGCCCTGAAATCCTAAAAGATTTTGAATTTCAAATCAGATATATAAAAGGAAAATTTAAGGCTGTGGGAAAGATTATCTAAGTTGAGCACCCATGATAAATGAGTTGAGTTTTACTCAACTAGAAAGAAGTCAATATTAGGTAATTTGGGAAAAATCACACATTTTGGGAATCAATTACTCCATATAGTTTTGGATATATCTTAAACATACTAACTCCAAATTTGTCGGAAATCATAGATTTAGATTCTACTCTTCAAGATCTTTCTGATGATATGTCACATGAGGGAGTTTTGACAAACTTTTGGACAAGTTCACCATGCTCCCATTTTTCAAATGGGAATGGGATTTTTCCCAAATTATCTAATATGGTGTTAAAGTGAGTTTTTGGCTCATTTAAAATAAAAATGTGCAAATCACCCTAGCTATCAACAAGTAGTTTGGAATTACTCGATTATAAGAGATAACTCTCAAATAGGAGAATGCAACTACTGCTAGTGAGAGAAAGGTATCACTTAAAAAGATAGTGGCTCAAAGGAATCACTTAAAGAAAGGTCAAAAGTGGAAAAGTTCGTTAATGCCTGGTAAAGATAGTTAATGTCTGGTAAAATCGTCCTGTCTATCTATAAATAAGAGTCTAAATCCTTGGAAAAGAGGAAAGACTGTAAATTCTCATGGTGGTGATATAATAAAGTGATGAGTATGTGATTATAAAAGAAAGTAATAACATGTACTCATTTGTGAGAAGAAAAATTGACCATATCAAAGAGGTATTATTACGAGTGGTTATGGATTCCATAATGGTAGACATGGTACAAGGAACCTTATAATTGTTTCTGTGTATGCATAAAAAGTTATCAAGCAAATAAGTTGCTTGAAAAAGGTCTATAAATAAAAAGAAATTTCTATGTGGACATTGTTTCACTTATTGAAGTGTAATGAAAAAGAAGTTATTACCTAGATCCAAATTCAAGGACGCCCAAACTGTTAAAAGGTAGGGTCTGACCGGCTACTTAAGGTACTTGGGAGCAACTAAGTGGAATGGGATGCCTACTAGTGATGCATGCTATGCCAACGTACGAGTAATCGAAAGGAGTTGACCGAGCAAGGTTGAGGTTGTCTCATCCAAAATAATTTCTCGATTAAGTTGGCGGTCAAGAAATAAAAGGAATTGGCCAAGGGAGTAAATGGTTACTTTACTCTTCATTGCTTATGGTATGCAAGGTTGGTCAACTAGTACCTAAGGTACTAAAAGGTAATAGAACAAGCTTATTTGGGAATTGTGTCTCATGGAAAGGAGGTTATCCATAAGATTTATTCTAGCTAGTGTATACAAGTATGCACTAGAAAAGGGTTGATGGTAACTAGGTAAAGCTTCTAAGTGATCATGACACTCCAAAAGTAAAAAAGAGCAATGAAAAGTCACTAATTGCATACAAGCCAAGCCTCTGATGAAGTACATATGAAAATTTCATGGACATAATCATATTGGTTTTCCTCATGTTTAGCATCAACCAAAACAAAATGCTCATCTTGGAAAAGGGTGTTAAAGCCAACCTCATTATTCTAAGGGTAACATAAAGTTCAACACCATGTCACATCTATATGGTGTAATGACACCTACATGAGCAGTAAGTGTTTTGAAAAGAAAAAGATACTCTCTCATATAAAGGGAGTTTAAGAAAACATGAATGAGGAAGTAATATTCCTCTACTAAAGGAAGTGTTTATATAATTGAAATACTAATAAAAGAGAACATGAGCAGTAAGTGTTTGGAAAAGAAAAAGATACTCTCTCATATAAAGGGAGTTTAAGAAAACATGAATGAGGAAGTAATATTCCTCTACTAAAGGAAGTGTTTATATAATTGAAATACTAATAAAAGAGAACTTATTCCAAGTTGAGTGGATACATTGAAGAAATTGGTTCGTGAGTTTGTTTTTGAGGATGAAAACATATAAATAATCTTTTCTAGTATTACCTTGTAGTGTTTCCTGTCAGTCTCATAACATTTCCTCCCCCTTTAAAGAAAGGTCAAGGGGTTGAAGTTAGAAGGCAATGCATCACCTAGGCCTATATAACCATGTGTTTAGGGTCCATTTGGGATATGGTTGGGTGGAGAATCAAATTTCTAGTCTTTTGAGTCCTCAAGCTTATGATGCGAGGAGAATTACAATAGTGATGTGCCATATAACCATCATAGGGTTTCTGACTCTTCGAGGTCTTCGTAACTTTACATTCATGGCTTCCGAGGACTTCTTTACACCAAGTGTCCTTATCGCGGTGGAATCCCAAGCTCCTCATCAAAACTCATCTTCGAGCCACTAGACTCTCCATTAATAAGAGAATCCCCTACAGAAATATCCTCATGTAACCACTTTCTCTTTACCTTTATGTGATGTACCAACTACATTTCTAGGACTGGTATTATGATACAGCTTGCCACTCCATGGTCTATCAATCGAATTACTGCATGAAGACTCTCCTGGTCCACTCAATGACTATGTTACTGCCTTGCCGTCTGTGCAACCACATTTACACTTACATCAATCCCCCAATAAAATCTTTTTAAGCAGCAAACCAGCTACTCATGTCATCAAATATACAACATCCCTACTTACCCTCAACTCATGCGTAGTAGGATTATAACATCTATATCCCTTTTTCTCAAGGGAATGCCCAATAAACACACATTTTTCTACCTTTGGATCTAGCTTAGTACACAACTCATCTGGCACATGCACATATGGACCAAAAGCTTTCAAGTGAGACAAATCAAGTTTCTTGCCACCCAGTAAACTTTGCCTCTGGTGTTAAATCATGTATGGCCGTAGTAGGCATCCTGTTAATGATATAAAGTGCTGTAGACACAGCCTCAGCCTAATAGTTATGCAATATATTCTTCTCTGTCCCATCAATTCTCATGCAATCTCTGCAATGTGCCTATTTTTTTGATCAACAACTCCATTTTGTTGCGGAGTGTATCTACATGTAAACTGTCCCTCAATGCCATTCTTCCATAAGAAATCAGAGAACTCATTGGAGAAGTATTCTCCCCCTCCATCTGACCTAGGCACTTCACATGCTTCCTTATCGGCTTTTCAGACATCACTCTAAAATTATGAAAATGAGTGAAAACCTCACTCTTATCCTTCATGAAATACACCCACACTTTCCTTATGTGGTCATCAATGAATGTGACATAGTACCTACAGCCACCCTAGTACATTCTTGCTCACATTTCTATCATGTGGAGATACATTCTTTGTTTTCTTTCCAAATTGACATGCTTCACATACTTTCTATATACCTTCAACCTTAAACTTAGGACCTAGCCCTGTCACAATTTCTTTAGTCTGCATAGACTTCATTCTTTGCACATTTACATGCCCAATTCTCTTATGCCAAATGTTTGTATCTGCAACAACTCCTGAACCATTTATAAACATTGTAGCACTCACTTCAGGCATATTTACATTCAGTGTAAACATTCTGCCCACTCTGTTCCCTTTTGCAACAACCAACCGACACTTATCTTTAAAGTCTTCTACACATAACAACTATCAGGGTTAAACCGCACTTGAAAACCTTGCTCAATCATCTAGCCAATAGAAACCAGATTCTTTGTAATGTTTGGAACATGAAGTACATCTACAAGGTACTTCACCTTACCATCCTGCATAGAAAATGGCACATCTCCAACATGGGCAATCAGCTGGATGAGCATTGTTATTCCCTATTTTCAACAAAACCTAGTCTTTCAGGACTCTTCATTTCCTTAAACCACTCACCACATGACTTGTCATGTGGTTTGAAGCACCTGAATCATAATGCGATACATCATCCTTATATGCTGCTACATCATTTCTAGACACGGAATTAACTACATGTTGCATAACAAACAACCTCTCATTATCCTCATTACTTTTGCTAGGGGACACCAAGTTATTTTGCTGCACTTTTCCATTTAACGTTCATTCTGCTTATTATAGAAATCTGCTTGCACATGTCTAGGGTAACTATAGTAAAAACAGCCTCGTGTATCATTATGTTACCTTTGCCAAAAGTACCACGACCTCTTTGGCTTCCCATGCCTCTAAACTGGCCTCTTCTACTACCTTTGTGTTGTTGTTGTGAATCCTGGGATTGTTGGTGCTGCTAACCATAGTTCTGATTACCTATCGGCCCACCACGTTGGCCATGGCCTCGGCCTCTATCTCCTTCGCTACTTGTACTTGTGTATAGAAGACATGTTGCTCCAAACTGTTTTTGTTTTGTGAACAATGTTGATATTCACCCAAATTCTTCTCTTTATTAATGATCAGCGTTGACACCAAATTTATAAAATTAGGAATGTTCTCCCGAGTCTAAATAGACATTTTGAATGCCTTGTATTGTGGCTTGAGACCACGTCGACATACTTCCACCTTATCATCATCATCAATAGAAACACCAATGGATGCAAGGGGTTCCATAATGCCCTTGATATTCAAGGCATAATCATTCATGGACATATTTTTCTTCTCCACAGTATGAAGCTCATTCTTCAATTGAATCTTCCGTACCTTGGTGTTAGTTTTATACAGCTTCACCAAGGTGTCCCATGCCTCCTTGGGTGACTTGGCATCCTGTATATGCCCAATCATGGTGTCATGTGTTGGAACATGAAGTCAAGGTGTCCTAGTGTGCAAGCTCTCAAGTCTTTTTATGAACACAAGTCTCAATCTTGTGGCCTAACTGAACTTGAGTCTATGTCTGAGTAGTTAGCTTCTTCATCATGCTTGTCTTTGTGTTCTTTCCGCCTTAGCTTAGCCTTGCTCAGTTCTTCCTGCTTTCTAATCTAGCTTAGCAGTAGCTTCCATGTTCCTTCATGTGGTATCAGAGCCACGATACCCTCGTCGTCACTTTGCCTCGTCTTCCTCCTTCTAGCCTTGATGCTGCCCTGATTCTCTTCTCCTTGCCTCGCCATTAGCCTCATCATCTTTGCCTCAAGTCTACCGGCCATTGCCTGCATTCTACCAGCCATAAGCTGCCCCAGATCTGCGCCATTTTCTTCTCCAGATCTGCGCCATTCTCCGCTGGAAATCTGCCCCACATATGCGCCACATTGCCTGAGATCTGCCATCTATTTCTGCCCCAAAATTTGCGCCACATTTCCAGCCATCTGCCTCAGCATCTTCCCATGAATCAGCCCGCCATTTTCAGTTCACTGTCTGCGTGTATGGGAGCTGCGTATAGCTAATCTTCATTTCGAGTTGAGATATCTCTCAGATTGATTCATCATGATGAATACTCACGCTGCCATTGAAGAAGTTCAATGGCCAAGGATTCCACACCTGGCAAATGAAGATCAAGTTCCACTTGATGAAGCACAATCTGTGGAATCTGGTCAAGGGAACTTCTTCATCAAACGAGAAGGAGAAGGAAAAGGAACCTCAACGTCTCGAGCAAGCATTTGCAATCATTGCATTGGGTCTTGGAGACAATTATCTGCATCACATCTCTGATCTTGAAGACCCTGCTGACGCTTGGAAAGTGCTTGATCACTTATTTGGTGCAAGTAGCAAGCATTCAAAGTTGTCACTCAAGATTGAATTCTTTGAGTTAGATCTAAAACCTGGAGCACCTTTGGATGCTCATATCAACAAAATGCGAAGCCTAATGAATCAATTGGCTTCTGTTCACTCTCCGGTAACAGAAGATGATGCTATGGCAGTGCTTCTCAAAAGCATGCCCGAAGATTATGACAACTTGGTCATGACACTGAAATATGGTCCCGATCCTTCATTTGAAGGGATCATAAGTGCATTGCAGGAAGATGAAAGGAAGCGGGAGAAGCGAAAGGATCACCAAGTGGAGGGAGAACAAGCTTTGGCAACCAAGTTCAAAAGGATTTCTTTTAAAGCTTGTAGACATTGTGGCAAAAACAATCATGATGAGAAAGATTGTTTTCGCATCAAGCCATGTGGGATTTGTGGCAAGAATGGCCACTCTGAAAGTAACTGTTTCTCAAAGAAAAATTCAGCAAATATGGTGGAGGACACAAGTGATGAAAAAGCATATATGGTAGATGATAAAGATTTCTGTTTCTAGGGTTTCCTTGCCTGGATCATGTTTCCAAAAAGGATTTTTGTAAACCTGTTGCAACCGCTATGAGTATGCAAAGGTATCTTGTCTTATCTGTTTGAACCTCTCAGAGGTATCTATTATATTTTGTGTGTTTGTCCTGGTATATCCCATATTCTGTACCTACCCAAGGATGTCCAACTTGCATGAGAGACTAGAGCCGTGGATTTATCCTTGACCAGAGACCCTGGCATGAGAGACCATGAGCCTATGATTTATCCTTGCAGTATGAGGCATTTCCTTGAGGGGGGATTTGTTGGGAATATCAAGGAACTGCATCTTTTATAAACTCATGATATCACTCACCTTTCCTTCATGGGGGGGTGTTGGAACATGAAGTCAAGGTGTCCTAGTGTGTACTAGGAACTAGTCTTTGTGTGTGAGTTGCCATGTGGCACTCTTTCTATTATCCCATATAGTTGGGTGTCATCGTAACACTTGTACTTCACTTCTATATAAGTGAGGTCTCTATCATGAATAAATTATCCAGCAAGCTCTCAAGTCTTTTTATGAACACAAGTCTCAATCTTGTGGCCTAACTGAACTTGAGTCTATGTCTGAGTAGTTAGCTTCTTCATCATGCTTGTCTTTGTGTTCTTTCCGCCTTAGCTTAGCCTTGCTCAGTTCTTCCTGCTTTCTAATCTAGCTTAGCAGTAGCTTCCATGTTCCTTCATCATGTATGCTAATAGAAAGCCAATACATCACTTTCCTTGTTCCTTGATTCCAATTCTTGTATTCTTTATATCTGAGTAGTTGGATTAATCTTTGGTATCTCTGGTGCCTCCTCATGTTCATCTTCAATGTAGTCCCAATAGCCTTTTACCATAAGAAAATTTTCCAATCTAAAACTCCAAGCAGGGAGGTTGTTTTTGTTAAGCTTCTCTACAACAATCTGGTTAATTCCATCATTGGACATCTTGTCTACACCAGAAACTCACCAAAAACAACACTCTTGTTTGACCTACACAACTGGTGTATTCTCAACGGTACTATACTACACCCAAACTATCACAATCAGTGACCCTAATTTGAATACATAAACCCAATGGCAACTCTAAGACCTCTTTGCAATACACACAATGTTTGCACAACCAGTCACCCTTCCTGTAGTACCAAAAATAGAATTCTACAGAGAATCGAAACTTAACCACAGTGCCCGTGAGGCCTATGTGAAAACTAAAAAACGAAGGTCTAGACGGGCCCAAAACACGTTCTCCACCCTTGAGATCCTCTCCCATGAAGAAATCTCCTCAATCCGAGTTCGTTTGCCGGTGCCTCCAAAGAGATCCCGACCAAAGAGCTCCCGAGGCGACAAGGGTGTAGTAGGCAACACAAAGGGGAAGAGTAGATGAATCTCTTACCCTCGTACCTTTTCCTGTGTCTCTCTTGCTTGCTGCTAAACTCCTTAGCATGAACCAGGATCCGATACCATGAAAAGATGCAGGGGAGAAGAAAGCTTGAGCTCTTGCAAGCACACACACACTCACACAAACCCTAGAAGAGAACATACAAGGTTAGAGGCTGAAAATTGTTCTTCTTCTTCTTAAAAACAAAAAGAGGGTTCTCTCAAAAGATAAGGAGAATACAACATAGGTACTGAGGTACTATGTACATGCGGTCCATAATGTGAAGAGGCTAAGTGGAGTGGGTAGATGTGGAATAGTCAGTGTAGTCTAGCTCTCGAATCTCTGACGAAGATATGTTGGTGCCAGGTACCAAACCCGCCAATGATGTAAATGTCAAACGGCCATGTAGGCGCCTCGTGAGTTTCAATTTATGTTAATCTTGACATCTCAACAATATGCACCTCTATCATTAGAAGAATAAGTATCTTCATGATTACCTTGATCATTGTTATTGTTTTCAGGCTGATGGTTGTTATGCCTTCCCCTTCCTCTTTTATTATTTGATCTTCCTCTCCCTCTATGTGTGAAGAGGGATTTTTTATTGTTGTTTTCTAAAGTGTTGTTCCTACTACGAATGTTTTTCATAGCTGCATTCCTCTAATCCTGGTGTCTAAGGAGCTACTCCATTTTTCCTAGACGGTTTTTCCCTCACAGTGATGAGGTCTTGAACAAGTCCTTCATATCCTTCCTTCATTCCATGGATGATGATTGTACCAAGTGCTTTGCCGGACATCTTATCTTTGACATCTATTATACTGATGTAGATCTTTCACCTGCTTGATGAATTCTGAGCAGTTGGGTGGAAGCATGTTAACATGCTTTGCTTTTTGTAGTTGTTAGAAAAAATGGGCATGCAAAAATGTTTTGCAAATCAAATCATAATTTATCCCAGATTATACATCAAGATTCTTTGTTTCAATAGCTTTCCAATGATATATAGCATGATAGGAAATTTTGCATTTGAAGACCATATTAGGGAGTTTGGAAAAATCCTATTACTCTGGGAATTTTCTTTTCAATATACTTATTGGTGTATCTTCTTCAGCGTACAAAATCCAAAGTTACTGGATTCCAATTCTTGTATTCTTTTACATCTGCATCAGTGGGATTAATCTTTGGTATCTCTGGTGCCTCCTCATTTTCAGCTTCAATGCAGTCCCAATAGCCTTTTACCATAAGAAAATTTGTTAATCAAAACCTCCAAGCATGGAAGTTGTTTTTGTCAAGCTTCTCTATAAGAATTTGGTTAATTCCATCATTGGACATTTTGTATGTACCACAAACGCATGAAAAACAACACTGTTGTTTGACCTACACAACTGATGTATTCTCTGTAACGGTACTGTACTGCACCCAAACTGTCACAATCTGAAAAACAACACTGTTGTTTGACCTACACAACTGATGTATTCTCTGTAACGGTACTGTACTGCATCCAAACTGTCACAATCAGTGACCCCAATTTAGATACATATACCCAATGGCAACTGTAAGACCAGTTTGTAGTACACACAATGTTTGCACAACCAATCGCCCTTCTTGTAGTACCAAAAGTAGAATTCTGCAGAGAATCGAAACCTATCCACAATTCCCGTGAACGCTTGTGCAAATTAAAAAACGAAGGTCTAGATGTGCCAAAAATGCATTTTCGGCCCTTAAGCTCCTCTGCCAAGCTCCTCCTCAATCGGAGTTCATTTGTCGGTGCCGCTCCAAGAGTTCCCCGACAAGGGTGTAGTAGGCAACACAAAGAGGGGAGAGTAGATGAAGCTCTCAGCTATGCTTTTTGCCGACTGCTGTTAGAAAAATGAGCATGCGGAATTGTTTTGCAAATCAAATCATAATTTGTCGCTCGCTGATTATACATTAAGATTCTTTGTTTCAATAGCTTTCCAATGATATATAGCATGACAGGAAATTTTGCATTGAAGACCACATTAGGAAGTTTGGAAAAATCCCATTACTTTGGGAATTTCCTTTTCAATATACTTTTTGCTATGTCTGCAGCATATAAAATCCAAAGTTATCGGATTCCAATTCTTGTATTCTTTTATATCTGCAGTAGTTGGATTAACCTTCGGTATCTATAGTGCCTCCTCATGTTCACCTTCAATGTAGTCCCCCAACAATAGCCTTTTACCCATAAGAAAATTTGTCACTCTAAACCTCCAAGCATGGAAGTTGTTTATGTCAAGCTTCTCTACAACAATTTGGTTAATTCTATCATTGAAAATCTTGTCTGTAGCACAAAGTCACAAAAAACAACACTCTTGTTTGACCTTCACAACTGCTCTATTCTTTGCAGAAGAGCGGTATTGTATTGCACCCAAACTGTCACCAATTAGTGACCCCAATTTGGATACATACACCCAATGACAACTGTAAGACCTCTTTGCAGTACACAAAGTGTTTGCACAACCAATCGCCCTTCTTGTAGTACCAAAAATAGAATTCTGCAGAGAATCAAAACCTACCCACCACAATGCCGGTGACGCCTGCTATGTGATTGAAAAACGAAGGTCTAGATGAGCGTGAAATGCAATTTCGGCCATTAAGCTCCTCAATCGAAGTTCATTCGCCGATGCCGCCCAAAGATCTCCTGACAAGGGTGTAGTAGGCAAGCAACACAAAAGGGGAAGACTAGATAAGGCACTTACCCTAAGAAAATTTCTCAATATAGGTACTAAGGTACTATGTACATGTGGTTTTGTAATGTGAACACACTAAGTGGAGTGGGTAGATGGGGACTAGTCACACTGCAGTCTTCTAACTCTAGTCTCTCTGGTGAAGAGATGTTAACGGTGCAGGTACCAAACCTGCCAGTGACGTAAATGTGGAACCGTCATGCAAGCGCCTTGTGAGTGTTAGTTTATGTTAATCTTGAAATCTCAACAATAGCCACCTCTACCATTAGAAGAATAAGTATCTTCATGATTACCTTGTCATTGTTATTGTTTTCTGGCTGATGGTTGTTATGTCTTCCCCTTTCTATTTTATTATTTGATCTTCCTCTCCCTCTATGTGTAAAGAGGGATTTTTTATTGTTGTTTTCTAAAGTGTTGTTCCTGCCACCATGGATGTTTTTCATACGTGCTTTCCTCTGATCCTCATCTTTAAGGAGCTGCTTCATTTCGCCTAGTGAATGATGAGGCCTTGAATAAGTCCTTCATAGACTTTGTTTAGTCCATGGATGATGATTGTAGCAAGTTCTTTGTCGAACATCTTATCTTCGACATCTATTACTGATGTAGATCTTTCACCCGATTGATGAATTCTGTCAGCTGGGTGGAAGCATATTAACGTGCTATGCTTTTTGCGGTGTTGTTAGAGAAAATAGGCCTGTGAAAATGTTTTGCAAATCAAATCATAATTTGTCGCAGATTATACATCAAGATTCTTTGTTTCAATAGCTTTCCAATGATATATAGCATGATAGGAAATTTTGCATTGAAGACCATATTAAGGAGTTTGGAAAAATCCCATTACTTCGGGAATTTTCTTTTCAATATGTATCTTCAACATACAAAATCCAAAGTTATCGGATTCCAATTTTTGTATTCTTTTACAAATGCAACAGTTGGATTAATATCGGTATCTCTATTACCTCCTCATGTTCACCTTCAATGTAGTCCCAATAGCCTTTTACCACCATAAGAAAATTTCTCAATCTAAACCTCGAAGCATGGAAGTTGTTTTTGTCAAGCTTCTTTACACCAATCTGGTTAATTCCATCATTGGACATCTTGTTTACACCACCAACTCACCAAAAAAAACATTCTTGTTTAACCTGCGCGATTGTTGTATCCTCTGCACTGGTACTACATTGCACCCAAAAAGTCACAATCAATGACCCCAATTTGAATACATACACCCAATTGCAACTATAAGACCTCTTTGTAGTACACAAAGTGTTTGCACAACCAATCACCTGCCTCTAGTACCAAAAATAAAATTGTGCAGAGAATCAAAACCTGCCCCCCCACAATGCCTGTGAACGCCTGCGAATTGGAAAACAAATGTCTACACACATGGGACCGAAGCGCGTTTTCAGCCCTTAAGATATTGCAAGCACACATACACTCACACAGAACACACAAGGTTAGAGGCTGAAAATTATTGTTCTTCTTCTTAAAAACAAAAAGAGGGCTCTCTCAAAAGATAAGGAAAACACAACATAGGTACTAAGGTACTATGTACATGCGGTTCATAATTTGAACACGCTAAGTGGAGTGGGTAGACGTGGACTAGTCGCTGTAGTCTAGCTCTAGAATCTCTGGCCAAGATATGTTGGTGCCAAGTACCAAACCTGCCAGTGTTGTAAATGCCGAACAGTCATGCAGGTGCCTCGTGAGTGTCAGTTTATGTTAATCTTGACATCTCAAGAATAGCCACCTCTACCATTAAAAGAATAAGTATCTTCATGTGATTACCTTGATCATTGTTATTGTTTTCTTGGCTGATGGTTGTTATGTCTTCCCCTTCCTCTTTTATTATTTATTCTTCCTCCTCCTCTATGTGTGAAAAGAGATTTTTTATTGTTGTTTTCTAAAGTGTTGTTCTCCTGCACATATGTTTTTCATCTCACTGCTTTCCTTCATAGCCTTACTTAAGTCCATGGATGATGATTGTTAGCAAAAGCTTTGTCGGACATCTTATCTTTGACATCTATTACTGATGTAGATCTTTAACCCACTTGATGAATTCTTTAGCAATTGGGTGGAAGCATGTTAACGTGCTATGCTTATTGCACGTGTTAGAAAAGATGGGCATGCGAGAATGTTTTTCAAATTAAATCATAATTTGTCTCGCAGATTATACATCAAGATTCTTTGTTGCAATAGCTTTCCAATGATATATAGCATGATAGGAGATTTTACATTGAAGACCACATTAGGGAGTTTGGAAAAATCCCATTACTTTGGGAATTTTCTTTTCAATATACTTTTTGGTGTATCTGCAACATACAAAATCCAAAGTTATCGGATTTCAATTCTTGTATTCTTTTACATATGCAGCAGTAGTTGGATTAATCTTCTCGGTATCTCTCGTGCCTTCTCATGTTCACCTCTTCAATGTAGTCCCAATAGCCTTTTACCATAAGAAAATTTATCAATCTAAACCTCCAAGCATGGAAGTTGTTTTTGTCAAGATTCTCTGCAACAACAATCTGGTTAATTCCATCCAAGGTTGGACATCTTGTCTGCACCACCAACTCACCAAAAACAACACTCTTGTTTGACCTACACAACTGTTGTATTCTCTTCAGAGCGGTACTGTATTCCACCCAATTTGTCATAATCAGTTACCCCAATTTGGATACATACACCCAATTGCAACTATAAGACATCTTTGCAGTACACAAAGTGTTTGCACAACCAATCGCCCTTCTTGTAGTACCAAGAATAGAATTCTATAGTGATAGTAAATGCCTGTGAATAGAATTCTACAGGCCCGAAGTGCATTTTCAGCCCTTAAGCTCCTCTCCCATGAAGAAAGCTCCTCAATCGGAGTTGGTTTGTCCGTGCCTCCCAAAGAGCTCCTGATAAGGGTGTAGTAGGTAACACAAAGGGGGAAGAGTAGATGAAGCTCTTACCCTCGTACCACTTCCTGTGCTTCTCTTGCTTCTTGCTCACCTCCTTAGCATGAACCAAGCTCTGATACCATGAAAAGATGCAGGGGACAATAGAGCTTGAGCTCTTGCAACCACACGCACACTCACATAGAACACACAAGGTGAGAGGCTAAAAATTGTTGTTCTTATTCTTTAAAACAAAAAGAGGGTTTTCTCAAAAGATAAGGAAAATACAATATAGGAACTACGGTACTATGTACATGTGGTTCATAATGTGAACATGCTAAGTGGAGTGGGTAGACGTGGACTCATCGTAGCTCTAGAATCTCTGGCCAAGATATATTGGTGCCAAGTACCAAAATCGCCAATGTTATAAATGTTGAATGGTCATGTAGGCGCCTTGTGAGTGTCAGTTTATGTTAATCTTGACATCTCAACAATAGCCACCTCTACCATTAGAAGAATAAGTATCTTCATAAAGATTACCTTGATCATTGTTATTATTTTCTAGCTGATGGTTGTTATGTCTTCCCCTTCCTCTTTTATTATTTGAGAAATCCTTCGCCATCTACACTGCTTCGGCCATGGAAACTGGCTTGGCATTCTTCACTAGGATATTCAAAGGTTCGTTCAGTCCCCGAATGAACCTGGCCATAAGCTATTCTTCATCCAGTAGTGGCGAGTATTTGAGGAGGAGAGCGAACGCTTGGTGATACACTTCAATAGTTCTGCTCCCCTGGGTTAGCTCTAAGAATTTGTTTCCAAAAAAGCCGGGAGGACAGAATCTCTTCCTTAGATAAATTTTGAGATCATTCCATGTCTGAGTGTTTCAATTCACATGGTTTGTCTCGCAGTGGTTTCTCCATGCTACTCTGGCTGTTTCTACTATTCAGCCTTGCAAGAGCCATTTTGCTCTTCTCATTGTACCCGGTGACATCGAAGTACTCTTCCATTGCTTCGATCCACTTCTCCACAGTCTCACCCAAGTTTTCCCCTTCACCCTTGAAAGGTCTAGGCTGCGATCTATGAAGAGTTTTACGAACATCCAAGTCGAGCTTTTCCTCATCGAGTTGGGGGTTATCATTCCTACCACGACGACCTTGATCCATGATCCTATCAATACAAAAATTCTTGTTAAGTCCTTTTATTTACAATTCATATCCAACTGATTCTAAGGTTCTTTAGATTGGTCACCTTTCCATAGAATCATGGGATAAAGTTCCCTTATATAGAACTCATTATTAGATAATAATTCATTCAGAACATATCATTCATATTCTTAACACAATAATGGTCCATCAGACCAAAAACTCCATCTAAACATTCTTCCATGGAAGTTTCAGTTATGCAAGTTTTTAATTTGTCATCCCTTAACTGGATCCACTAGGTCAAGTGTTAACAGTAGCAATCTGTCAGCACAATCCACTAATCTCATAGTTATTTGTTGAAGTCATTATCGTCATTCCAATTACGAACATCATCACAAGGACTCGTCCCATTTATCCTCATTGTGGCTTTGTTCAACTGATCACTTTTCAACCAAAATTCAGGAATCATCTTTTTTTCAATCAGAATCCAAATCAACTCATCAATTCTCAACCTGAATTTTAAAATCATATCAACCACATTAGAATTCATCATCTGGATAGCATTTTTACTTATAATTTCAAGGTCTTAAATTTACTCGTATATACTGCCAGTAAAGAGCTGCAGTTATACCCTCGGTATATACGGGTAGTCACGGTCCTTGGAATTATAAGGTAAATACCATCATGACTGCCTAGGCCTCAAGCAAGTCAGGGATTTCCATACAATTGCAGTACTTCATCTGAAGACCCACTTTCAATTTTATGAATCTTCATTCTAAATATCAACTTGTATGAATTTTATCACACAATTACAACCTTTTACTGTTACTTCACAAATTTTTGACATTTTTGGCTTTTCAATTGATCCACTTTAGTCAATTCGCTCTGATACTAGCTGAAAGATCCCTGCTCCCTCCGCGTAGCAGATTCGGGGGTGCTAGTAGCGGAAGTAGCACTTCTTGCGTGGGGCAGGATCCCTCACTCGGGGCCTTGCCCACCACGGATATCCGGACAAGAGACTAATCCCTTGGTTCTTCAAAAATTGAACCCGGAAAAACTCCCCCCTACCAGAAAGCACGGTCGATTCCTCCAGGATATTTGTACTCTAACGTAGTCAGGGTCATTACTGACCAAACTTATCCGACCAAACCTGTGAGTCACTTGGTCACAGATCAAGGAAGATACTTGCACTTGGATCATAGAAACCAATGCTTTTTTTCCCATCGAGAGGCACAACCATTGATTCTTTTTCCATAGAACAATTACTATTTGGGATTTACTTCATCTATCGTACTATAACAAAATTGAGTCTCATTTTACGGATCCATCAGTCTAGCCTAACCCCATCTAGTCCCATGGGTTAGCCGACCGCCCAACCACTGTAGTGATGGGATCCAATTAGGAATTTGGTTAGGTTTTGTCCCGGGTACTAGGAAAAGAGTTCCCAGGCCCCCTAGCCGAATATTTATGCAAATTTAATGCCAGTCACACCACTTACACACCTAATATGAAATTACCTTTTTCATAGATTCAGCTATCTTTGAAACAATCATTTAACAAAACCATAGTGTCACTGATCATAATCCTCCAAAATATTTGGTTAAATCCTAATTTCCAATCATTCCTTCATCGGTGTACCTATGGCACCATTGGAACTAGAATGCTCACCACCTGTCCCTTAGGGGCCTTTTCGATAGTTCCTAGCTCATAGTACCCGACAATATGTTCACTTATAAAAATCAAGATGGAATCTCCGTTGAAGATCACCAAGATCAACCAACAGATCCATATAAAAGAGCCATGGACTCATCCGTTGAGGACCAACAAGGTCAATCAACGAAATCCATGCCTTGTTTCAGAAAACAACTCTTACTCCTTGATCCAATATCTTTCCCGATGCACGTGTGGGTATCTTCGACGACCCAAAGCCTGAGCACCGTATGGTCAACACCCTCTAGGATCCTTTGCAGGTCACCTAGCGCTTCACTCATAGGCCGATTCCTTGGTCCCTCATCCACCGTACTGGAAGCTCACCATTTAAATCGAACCGAGACTGGTCAAGACCTCGATCGATCTTGCTACGCGAGACGTCCTCCGTTGACTCTCCGTCAACTATTGCAACTTTATCAGTTAGGTTTCCATGACCTCATTCTCAAGACGGTCAATATGCTTCCCCAGCATTATTGACATAAAACAGTCATTTAAAAACAGGTCATAAATACACTTTCTATAATGAACTCTCGACTTTCACATTGTTCCACATTTGTCCACATTACTTAATCCATATCCAATTTATATGTATTCCTATTCTCATCCAATCACATCATTTTTCATCTCATCACGTCTTTCCTCATTTATTCTCATCACATCTCATCTAGTCACATCATTTTTTATCTCATCACATCTTTCCTCATTTATTCTCATCACATCTCATCCACTCGCATTAATCCATATTCACATCCCATCACACCTCATTTATTCTCATCACACCTCATCCACTCGCATTAACCCATATTCACATCCCATCACATCTCATTTATTCTCATCACATCTCATCCACTCGCATTAACCCATATTCACATCCCATCACACCTCATTCATTTCACATCTATCTCAATTTACATCACATCTCATCTCATTCATTTCACATCTCATCTCATTCATTCTTATCCCGATTCACATCACATCACATCTCATCCATTCACATCCCATATCATACATTTACATCTGATTCGCATGACATCACATCTCGTTCATTCACATCCCGATTCACATCACATCACATCTCATTCATTCACTCAGATCGACATCACATTCTTTCACATACACATCCACATCCATTCTTCCATATACACATCTGCATCCATTCTTCCACATACACATCCGCATCCACTCTTCCACATACACATCCGCATCCACTCTTCCACATACGCATCCGCATCCACTCTTCCACATACGCATCCGCATCCATTCTTCCACATACGCATCCACATCCATTCTTCCACATACACATCCACATTCATTCTTATTACATCACATCTTATCACATCCTATTTTTATCTTATCACATCCTATCACATCCTATACACATCTTATCACATCCATTCACATCCATTCACATTCTATCACATCCCATACACCTCTTATCACATTCTATCACATCTTATACACATCTTATCACATCCATTCTCATCCTATTGCCTCCCGTTTACATCTTATCACATACTATCACATCCCATACACATCTTATCGCATCCTATTTTCACCTTATCTCATCCATTCACATGCTATTCCCATTAAATAGCTTTTTCTAGGTTGATCCCGATAATGGGACTTTTTCTAAATTTCTGCCAATTGCTTGGTCTAAGTAAAGGTTCTTTTTCTCGACGACTATTTCTATATTCATTCTCAGTTTCTCAAATGAAATATATTCAATATTCCTCTTTTGAATAAAAGAATTCATGGGATTTATAGAAATCAATTCTACCCATATTTTCATTTTTGATAAATAATCATAAATTGAATTCTACTAAAAATTTCTCTTCTTCTCATTTAATTTCTTGGATCTCAAATACCATGGAAATTCCTCTTTTTGGATTTAATTAATTGCATTCCAATGTCATGGGTATTCCTCTTTTATCATCAAATATTTCTCATAAAGTGATTTCATCTTAAAAAAATACCCATTAATTCAATATGCTAGGAATTTCTCTTTTCCCATCTAAATGACAAAATTTCAAATGTGATAGGAATTCCTCTTTTAACATTTAAATATTTCTCATAGATAAAATAAATTTATCTAAATTTTATCTTTGAATTTAATTAAAATACTCATTAATTTCAATATACTAGGAATTTCTCTTTTCCCATCTCAATGATGGAATTCCAAATGTGATAGGAATTCCTCTTTTAACATTTAAATATTTCTCATAGATAAAATAAATTTATCTAAATTTATCTTTGAATTTAATTAAAATTCTCATTAATTCCAATATACTAGGAATTTCTCCTTTTTCCATCTCAATGATGGAATTCCAAATGTCATAGGAATTCCTCTTTTAACATTTAAATATATTACTAGAAATTTCTCTTTTTGCTAACAACTATTTGTGCATAAACATTAAAATCAATTTAATCATGGTTATGATGAGAATTAATCAATTTACCTAGGATGATTAATCCTAGAATATGATAGGAAGTTCTCTTTTCATATTATGAATGAGAATGATTTATGTGTTAATTTTTTAGAAATTTTGCCATAGCTTCGCTACTATTACTGATAATTCTCAATAATTTTGAAAGCATAAAGTTTAGTAATATCATATGATAGAATAACCATTAATTGGATCACTATCCAATTATGGAATTTATTCCTAATTTTTTCATAAATTAAATAGCATAAAAGTATTAAAAAGCAACTTATTTGGCCTCAATTTGACAAGCATAGAAATTACTTTTAGATTAGACAATTGCTTCATGAGAAGCTTCATTTAAATATAGAATAGGTCATAGGAATGACCATTCTTTGGGGGAGAGAGAGACATGCTTAAAAAAATATTTAATTTAAGCATAAATAGAAATTTATGTATTTTATAAATTTAAGCATAAATAGAAATTTATATATTTTATAACTACAATTCATTAAAGAACTTCACTTGTATTAAAAAGCCATTCAATTAAATGCTTCTCAAGCTTGAGAGGGGTTGAGAAGAGAGAAACATTTGGAGATTAAAGAAAAAAGACCATAAATCATATTTTACCTCCTAGATTGCTTGATTCTTTGAATAAAGTAGAGGCCCCCAACCAATCAATTGGTTTGGTATGTTGATGAAGTCTCCAAGGAAGATTGAAGAGAGAGAGAAGCTCCAATCTCTTAAATTTGTAGATGATTTTTAGAGGATAATAGAAAATATCATTATTTCAGTATAATACTGGCATGGTATAGTTCTCATATTTTTTTACAAAGGACTAAGGATCTATTTATAGGTGAGGGAGACCTCTAACCAAGTCCAACTAGTTTTTAGACTTTTCTAGGTTCAATTTGGCTGAAGTTAGACAAGATTTGGACCTAGTTTGGCTCCCTTTTGATTTGGTTTGATCCAAGAGAGAGGAGAGAAAAATATCACAATATTTTTTGAGTTTAAAACTCCACCACACATGTGAAATAGGCACCTCCTTGAAGAGCCCCCTTCTCCTTTTTACCAAGGTGTCAAAATTGAATCATTATATCCAAAATATCTCTTTTTTTAGTAATATTCATAGTTTTTTTACTAATAAACCTTATCCTTAGTCAACTCTTCATCTTATGTGAGCATTTACTCATTTTTGGGGAGGGTTTTTTTTAATTCTTCAATTTATCTCCTCCCTACATTTGGATTAATGTTATTGGTCCATAGGAACCTTAATTGGTCCATAATACAAAAATTTCTGAAATCTGGACCCCTAGGCTAAGGTCCTTTATACTTATTTTCAATTACTTCCAAATGCACATTGAAAATTTCTTTTTGAATTTCGGTTTCAGGGAAAACCAGTTTAGAAACTAGGAGGATTTTTATATCCAAAAATATCTCAATTTTGGATTATCGCTCTCTAGACATTTTCTCTCTCTAGGTCAAAATAGGGTAAAATAGAATCTTGCTTTTATTTCAAAGAGGGAAATAATTACAAGATCAGAAGGGGAGGTTCTTACACCTGCACACCTCAAAAGATGGAGGGAGGAATCTTATAGATGATCCCCTAAACCTGAGAATATAGCCATGAAACCTTGGGATAATCTCTCAAACCTGTGAGCATAGCCACGAAACCCTAGGATAATCTCTCAAACCCACGAGAGAGTAATGTTGTAAGCATTATTTGACAATTAATATCATGCAAATTTAACTTTAATTTTTCAAGCCAATAATATATGAAAAGTTATATAACAATGCAATAAATGTACTAGCGATTAGTAAGGCTTTCCCTTCTTCAATTATATCTTGAATAAAATCCATACATGCCAATTATATCTTGAATCAAATCCATACATGCCAATGAGCCTATGTCAAGATCCATGGCCTTAGCTAATATCAATAAAAAGTTATAGATATAACACCTTGAACCACTTGACATCCATTATATAAACTTTTGAAGTTGTTTAGTAAACCTCCAAGATGTTTTGAATCGTTCCACGATAATCAAGCTTGTCGATGACAATACTGTTAAGGGGGAAAAAATTGGACGGGATGGCCTCTACACTCCAGCAACCCGTGACTCCCTAAGGTCCACTAAGGGAAAGGCTTCCCTATAGGAAACCAAGGAGAAGGGGGTGCCACCTAGCCAAATAAAGGTGGGATAGGACACCAACACAATGATGTGATTATTCATAACGAGAACAGGTGAGCAATAAGATGGACATTACCCCAAATGACCTCAACTCTAAACATAACTCATAACTCTCCCAATAAAGAAGGAAATGCGTAGAACACACGAGAGTCATGAAGTGAAGAGGAGTGATCTTACTAAGATGAGTCCTCATGTAAAAAGGTTATCATGGGGGAAGAGGATGAAGAGAGTGAGGGTGAGAGTGCATGGAATGCTAAAGAACATTAGTGCTAAGTACAAGACTTCCTTGGTGCCCTTACTCACATCTTATCGGATCATAAGATGAATACATAGTTTGATGAATGCTCCATGATGTGCAAAGTGCCAATAGTAGTGGGTACTGGGTGTGCTAGGGATGGTATTGAATAAGAGGGATGTGATTTGGTTTTGAGATGGGGGTGGCATTTGGTGCTTAAGGGCTACTTTGGGGTGAGCCTACGGGGAGGGGGTTTTGTTGAGATTATGGGATATGGGGTGTGCTTGTGTGTGCCACTTAAGGGGAAAGAGGGAGGGTATTTATAGCTCCATGGAGCCATGGGTTAGGATGTATCTAAAAAGTGAGATTTATCTTTGGAAGTCCAGAAAGTGAGTCCTCCCTTGGGTCATAAAATTACAACACCCAACAAGTAACTACATTCTAGAAATTAATACATCATTTTCTTATGCTTTTAATATTTCCATTTTGGCTTTTGTTTATTCTTTTGCCTTACAGGAAACTCGACAGGGACCTCAGTGAATCTTTTATCTGGACCTCATTGAAAAGATGCAGGGGGGAAGAGAGCTTGAGCTCTTGCAAGCACACACACACACTCACAAAACCCTAATAGAGAACACACAAGGTGAGAGGCTGAAAATCTTCTTCTTCTCTACTCAACACTCAACACACCATATACAAGAATAAGAGTACACACAATATGAAAGGTACTCAACCAAATACATACACGGGTTCTCTATAGTGTGAACCCGACTAAATGAGCTGGCGCTATAACTATGCCAGTTTCTAGAGTGGCTGTCAC
The DNA here is from genome assembly GCF_041138505.1 of Cibotium barometz. Lineage (NCBI taxonomy): Eukaryota > Viridiplantae > Streptophyta > Polypodiopsida > Cyatheales > Cibotiaceae > Cibotium > Cibotium barometz. The sequence continues at coordinate 41,207,552 of NC_141076.1, forward strand.
ACAGCCTGTCATCCCACTGGCCGAATATCACCCAAGATCTCACCAACCATGCCAGTGGTGTAAGTGCGGGGCCTATCCCCCAGGCGGGTCATCAGTGTCCACCGCCTCACTAGAGCTCGATATCTCAACACTCCCCCTCGAGCTCAACTCCATCTCATGTACACCAGCGAAGCCCTGAATCTGCGGAGCTTCTCTGTACCCAATGCTTTGGTGAAGATGTCAGCTACCTGATCCTCTGTGCTGACATAAACAAGGTCAAGGTCTCCTGCCAAGACCCTCTCTCTGACGAAGTGGTAGTGGACCTCTATGTGCTTCGTACGAGCATGAAAGACTGGGTTCCTGGCCAACTGTATACTGCTAATGTTGTCACAGAAAATGACAACTTGTCTATCCACTGATAGACCCAAATCTGCAAGTAGCTTTCTCAACCAAGCTATTTCACATGCTGCCATAGCAGCTCCTCTATACTCGGCCTCTGTACTCGAAAGAGCAACCGTAGGCTGCTTCTTGCTGCTCCAAGTCACAGCAGCACTCCCCAAAGAAAACATGAATCCACTGGTAGATCTTCTGTCTGAGATACTACCAGCCCAATCAGCATCTGTGTACCCATGTACACATATCTCTGTCCCAGTCTCATAGAATAGTCCACAATGCAAAGTAGACTTCACATACCTCAGTATGCGTCTCACTGCATCCAAATGCGGTTTCCGTGGAACCTGCATAAACTGACTCACCAACCCAACAGCATAGCTCAAATCTGGTCTGGTGATCGTCATGTAGATCAAACTTCCTACTATGCTCCTGTACATAGTAGGATCCTCCAAGATCTCTCCTGAATCTGTACTCAACTTGCCATTCTGATCCAATGGCACAGAAATAGGCTTACAGTCTGTCATACCATACTTGGACAACATGTCCAAGCCATACTGTCTCTGCAGTAATCCAATACCATGTGGTGACCTAATCACCTCAATGCCCAAGAAATATCTGAGCTCCCCCAGATCCTTCATCTCAAACTTCTGTCTTAGCAAGATCTTTACATCAAAGATCTCTGCATCATGGTCCCCCGTAATGATCAAGTCATCTACATAGATGACAACAAGCACAACTCCTCTATCACCATGTCTCACATACAATGAGAAATCTGCATTGGCTACATGAAAGCCAATAGTGACAAGATATTCAGAAATCTTGTCAGACCATGCTCTTGGTGCTTGCTTTAAGCCATACAAGGATTTCTTCAACCTGCAAACATGCTCGGGGTGACCCACATCCTCATAACCAGGTGGCTGCAGCATATACACCTCTTCTTGCAAATCCCCATGCAAGAATGCATTCTTTACATCCATCTGATATAAAGACCATTGCTTTGACGCAGCCACTGCTATCACAACTCTCACCGTTGCCATCTTGGCAACTGGGCTGAAAGTTTCCTCATAATCAATCCCATATGTCTGCGCATATCCTTTGGCTACCAATCTAGCCTTGTACCTGTTTATGCTTCCATCACTGTTATGTTTAACTTTGTACACCCACTTGCATCCAATGGCTTTCTTGCCTTCTGGCAATTGCACTAAATCCCAAGTTTCATTTCCATATAGTGCATCCATCTCCTCATCCATAGCTTTCTCCCAACACACATTTGCAACAGCCTCATCAATGCATGTGGGCTCAACAACCTGCACAACCTTTGCCATATATGCATAGTGATGTGCCACATAACCATCATAAGTAAACCTCTGCACAGGATTCTTCACTCTCCCAGATCTTCGCAGCTTTTCATTCATGGCTTCCATAGCCTTCTTTACACCAGGTGTTCTCATAGCTGGGATCCCAAGCTCCTCATCAAGGCTCATATCTGAGCCACTAGACTCTCCATCAACATGAGAATGCCCTGCAGAAATGTCAGGCATACCAAGGGGCTCAACCACTTTCTCTTTTCCTTTACGTGATGTACTAATCACATTTGTAGGGACCCACTAGATGAGGACTCTCCTGGTCCACTCAAAGACTGTGATTGCTGACCTGCATTCTGTGCAACCACACTTCCACTCACATCAGCCCCAACAGCTTCTTTTTTAGCAGCATACCAGCTGCTCATCTCATCAAAGACAACATCCCTGCTTACCCTCAACTCACGTGTAGCAGGGTTATAACACCTGTATCCCTTTTGCTCAAGGGAATATCCAATAAACACACATTTTTCAGCTTTCGGATCCAGCTTGGTTCTCAGCTCATCTGGCACATGCACATATGCAATGCATCCAAAAACTTTCAAATGAGATAAATCTGGTTTTCTGCCAGTAAACCTCTCCTCTGGAGTTACATCATGTATGGCTGCAGTTGGAGTCCTGTTCATGATGTATACTGCTGTAGAAACAGCCTCAGCCCAATAGCAATGCGGCATATTCTTCTCTTCCATCAATGCTCGCGCAATCTCAGCAATGTGCCTGTTTTTCCGCTCAGCAACTCCATTTTGCTGCGGAGTATATCTGCATGTGAACTGTCTCCGAATACCATTCTTCTTCAAGAATTCAGAGAACTCATTGGAGAAGTACTCTCCCCCTCCATCTGACCTTAGGCACTTTACATATTTCCCTATTTGCTTTTCAACCAAAACTCTGAAATTCTGAAAGTGAGTGAACACCTCACTCTTCTCCTTCATGAAATATACCCACACTTTTCTTGTGTGGTCATCAATGAAAGTGACATAGTACCTGTAGCCTCCCATAGACACGGTCTTCGTAGGACCCCATACATCTGAATGCACAACATCTAGTGCATTTCTGCTCACATATCTGTTACGTGGAAACACATGCTTTGTTTGCTTCCCAAATTGGCATGCTTCACATATTTTCTGCATACCTTCCACTTTAAATTTTGGCAGCCCTGTCACGATTCCTTTTGTCTGCATAGACTTCAATCTCTGAACATTTACATGTCCAATTCTTTTATGCCATATGTCTGTGTCTGCAACAACTCCTGAACCATTTGCAAACATCGCAGCACTCATTTCAGGCATGTCTACATTCAACGTAAACATTGTGCCCACTCTGTTGCCTTTTGCAACCAACCTGCACTTGTCTTTAAAATCTTCAACATAACACCCATCAGGGTTAAACCGAATCTGCAAACCCTGCTCAATCATCTGGCCAACTGAAACCAGATTCTTTGTTATGTTCGGTACATGAAGTACATCTGCAAGGTACTTCACTTTGCCATCCTGCATAGACAATGGCACATCTCCAATGTGGGCAATTGGATGAGCAGTGTCATCCCCTGTTTCCACAAAACCTGGCCTTTCCGGGTTTTTCATCTCCTTGAACCACTCCCCATGACTCGTCATGTGGTTCGAAGCGCCTGAATCCACATACCATACATTATCTTTTTGTGCTGCATCAACATTTTCAGACATGGCATTCACAACATGCTGCATAACAAACAACCTTTCATTATCCTCATTATTTCTGCTTGAGGATGCATAGTTATTTTGCTGCACTTTCCCATTTTGCATGTCAGCCTGCTTCTTATAACATTCTGACTGCACATGTCCAGGCTTACCACAATAATAGCATTCACGTGCATCATTATATTGCCTTTGCCAATTTCCACGGCCTCTTTGGCTCCCCCTGCCTCTGAATTTGCCTCTTCCACCTGCGTGTTGTTGTTGTTGTTGATTCTGGGACTGTTGTTGTTGCTGCTGCTGCTGGCCATAATTCTGATTACCTGTTCGGCCACCTCCTTGACCGCGTCCACGGCCTCCTCTACCTCGTCCTCTTCCTGAACTCGTGTAGAAGGCCTGTTGCTCTGAACTGTTTTTGCTTTGTGAAGACTGTTGGTCTTCACCCAAGTTCTTCTCTTCGATAATCAGCATAGACACCAAATCTGTAAAGTTGGGAATGTTTTCCCGAGTCTGAATAGACGTCTTAAACGCCTTGTATTGTGGCCCGAGACCACGTAGACAGACTTCCACCTTGTCATCATCATCTACTGACACACCAATAGATGCAAGGGATTCCACAATGCCCTTTATCTTCAACGCATAGTCATTCACAGACATGCTCTTTTTCTCCACAGTATGAAGTTCATTCTTCAACTGTATCTTACGAGCCTTGGTATTTGTTTCATAAAGCTTTACCAAGGTGTCCCACGCCTCCTTGGGGGACTTGGCATCCTGAATGTGCCCAATCATGGTGTCCTGTATACTAATGGAAAGCCAATACATAACCTTCCTGGCTCCTTGGTTCCAGTCTTTAAACTCTTTCACATCTGCAGCAGTCGGATTTATATCTGGTATCTCCGGTGCCTCTTCATGCTCACCTTCTATGTAGTCCCAATAACCTTTTCCCATCAGGAAATTTGTCAACCTGAACCTCCAAGCATGGAAGTTATTCTTATCCAGCTTCTCAGCCACAATCTGTGTTATGCCATCATTAGACATCTTGCCAAACACACAATTTTACCAGAACCTGCACTCTGGTTTTTCTGCACAAATGCTGTATTTTCTGCACAGCGGTACTGCAGTACTCTCAAATGTCACAACCAGTGACTTCAATGCACATACATACACCCAATGGCAACTGTAGACCTCTTTGCAGCACCCACAGTGTCTGCACAGTCAATCTGTCTTCCTGCAGTTCTTAAAACAGAGTTCTGCAGTGAATCGATGACTTACCCGCAGTGCTCAAAATCGCCTGCTTTCTGAAAAACGGAGGTCCAGACGCGCCCAAAACGCGTTTTCGGCCTGAAATTTGTAGTCCGTAGGACTGTATAGTTGCCCTATAGCTTCACTCCTGCGAAGAAAGCTCCTCAATCGGAGATCGTTTGCCGGTGCCTCCCATAGAGCTCCCGACAAGGGTGTAGTCACCAACACAATAGGGAAGAGTAGTTGAAGCTCTTACCCTCGTACCGCTTCCTGTGGTTCTCTTTCTTGCAGCTCAGCCCTTAGCACGAACCAGGCTCTGATACCATGAAAAGATGCAGGGGGGAAGAGAGCTTGAGCTCTTGCAAGCACACACACACACTCACAAAACCCTAATAGAGAACACACAAGGTGAGAGGCTGAAAATCTTCTTCTTCTCTACTCAACACTCATCAACACACCATATACAAGAATAAGAGTACACACAATATGAAAGGTACTCAACCAAATACATACACGGGTTCTCTATAGTGTGAACCCGACTAAATGAGCTGGCGCTATAACTATGCCAGTTTCTAGAGTGGCTGTCACACAGCCTGTCATCCCACTGGCCGCATATCACCCAAGATCTCACCAACCATGCCAGTGGTGTAAGTGCGGGGCCTATCCCCCAAGCGGGTCATCAGTGTCCACCGCCTCACTAGAGCTCGATATCTCAACACTCATGCCTTCTCACTAGGTCTTATGGGTGTCTCGACAAGTGTCTCACCGAGCATTCCCATCTGGCTTTCATGGCTCTTTATATCTAGGACTTATAGACGACTCAGTAGGGATCTTTAACTAGGCTTCCTCTAGTCCTCATGCCTTCACTGGGTCTTACAGAGGTGACTCAGTAGTATCCTTAGGGCACGACTCTTCCTTTGGCCCTCATGCCTCGTTTTAAGACTTACAGGTGATGCGATCGGGATCCTGCATGGGCTTCCTCTGGACCTCATGCCTTCTCACTGAGACTTACAGGTGACTCGATAGTATCCCAGCTAAGCATCTCCTCCAGCCTCTCATGCCTCATTCTTTCAATATTTATATCGTGGTGGGACCTCGCATGGGCTTACTCCTCGTGCCTTCTCACTAGGACTTACAAGCGTCTCGGTAGTATCCCATCTAAGCGTCCCCACAGTCACGACCTCACATGGGCTTCCTCTGGACCTCATGCCATCTCGATAGTATCCCAGATAAGTGTCTCTATGATTGGGATCTCACATGGGCTTCCTTTGGACCTCATGCCTTCTCATTAGGGCTTACAGGCGTCTCGGTAGTATCCCAGCTAAGTGTCTTCTCGACCCTCTCATTCTTTATTCTTTCAATATTATTATCATTTTTCGATTGATACCATATTTCAAGACAATACTTCAACAATTGAGGTAATTATATTGTTCCATTACTTACAATTTAAGTTCATTAAGTCATCCACCCTGAGTTTTCGATTGCATTCCATGTACTCCATGGAGTAGGTATAGATGAGCAGGATCATCAAAACCAACATATTGTATACCTTTTTTAGTATTTGATTTGATCAAATCCCTTGCAACTAGTGCACCACACTAGCGCAAGACCAAGTGTGCTTCCAACAAGTAGAGGGTGCACTACCAAGGTTCTTTGGCATTCACACACAAGGCCAATTTAGTGTTCATTAAAAAAAAAAACTCTTGCTTATGTGTATTTCCTTTTCATGGAAAGCCATTATTCCAAGGTGCCCAATGAATCATGATAGCTATATCATCCTCAGCTCATTATTAAGTAGCCCACGTGCATCATCTGCCATGGTTATATCTACATCAAAGAACACATCATCATCATTCTCAACTATGTAAGGGATAACATCAAGTAGCCCATGTGCATCATTGGCCATGGCAAAAACATTTACATCCTCAGTAAGGTGAGGAAACCCATTTAGTAGACTATGTACTATGAAATCCACTCACATTCTTAGAACCTAGGAGTAGGTGCAAGTTCATGGATAAATTAGATGTCACCAATATGCAAATCTTAATAATTAAACCATCACACCGAGTTTCTATCCAGTGAAGGGTAGAGTCAACCATGAAGTTAGAACTAATGAGAATATGACGCACACACATTGGCTGGCACCGCTTAGGAAAGAAAGAATTAATATAAACCAACAACAACAAGTTGAATGTACATCCGCTAGCGTAGCAGAAAGGTATACAAATAGAAAGGTCAAGCTATTTCCTTAACTTACAAAAATATGGAAGCCAGCTTGCTATCCAAGAACGGATTGAGAGCAAAGCTGATTGCCATTGTATCGGAGCCTAAATGAAGAAACGCCAATAGAAATTTCTCGAAATCTCCACTCAAAGAACATACAAATCCTACAGGAATCGAGTCGCTCGCAGAAAGCCCGAGGCGAAGACGGCGCACATTGGATGAGCCCACAAAGAAGTTGGGAGTATATACTCTGAACGGCATCCTCGCAAAGCACGGCGTCGACGAGCTTGTGTGCTATCAGCCGACAACCTTAATGGTCTCAAAACAACAAAAATAATAACGTTCAAGATTCCAACCATTGTCCTGTCCAAGAAGCTCCGTTAATGGAGGGGCCCAAGAAGTGTCTGGATAGTGAAGGTGCTCAAAAGCAGCATTGCACCTCCAATGGGCCAATGCTATGAGATAAACGATGGCCGCTCAGTGGCTGCATCACAAGGCAACGCGGTGGGGGTCTGGCTGCAAATTCTGAGGACCTTGGTAGATCCGCCGCAGCTCTTGGCTGCCGTGCCAGAACCGCCACAGGATCGGCAGCCCACCTCCCCGTTGGACCAGCGCGAGCAGAGGCAGGGTACGAGTCTAGTGCCATTGCAATTAGTCGGGCAGCGCAGAAAAGCGGAGGAGATCGAGCTTCACAAGGCTGGTCATCCTGTTGGAAATCCAGCAAGCTAGAGTCGAAAAGATGAGGATGTCGCTGCGAACAGGTAGTAGAGGATGCAGTAAATGACGTTGCAGGCACACACCACGGCCGTGGCGAAGGATCTGGAAAGGAGAACTAGACAGTGAGTGCTGATCTTTGTAAAGATACTTCCTTCAAACTCTGCGAGAGATGTGCATCAGGCAAGCCTAGAAACAACAGCAGAGTGTCTGCACCATAGCATTCTTCTCCTACGCAGCAAGAAGGTGGGGGCAGAGATAGAGAGGCAAAGCTCTTGAGAAGCAGGAAAATACCAGATTCAAGATGTGCAGGTAGATGCACCATAAAAACCCTAGAAGAAACGCAGGTCCATAGGTCTGTTCTCCCACTAGTCCGGGGTGTAGAGATTAATGAAGCCGCTACGGGTTTCCTCAATCTTACGAATCATCCATTGTCCTTACTCTAAGGCTCCTACGTTAAGAACATGCTTTCACCAAGGCAAACAAAGGTAATATCATTTGACTGCATCCAAACAAAAGTGCAAGGACCTTTACATTACGCCTATGGTGGACAAGTCCTCAAACCATTGAAAAGATAAACATTATGGGTAATATATAATGAAGAAAATCAAGAAAGAAGCATGAATGATACTAATAAATACTTTTTAAGGATTAGGCATTAGACTTCTAATCAAGAGCTTGTACGCAAGGAGAAGATTGAAGCTTCTTGTCCTGTCGTATGGCCAAATGTTAGCATAGCCTTGCTAATATAGTGGAAATCACATGCTCCTAGATACATAGCCATGGAGTACACATGTACACATGAGCATGGAGTAGGAGGCATGGATCAAGAACAAGATAAAAGACACAAGATAAACATACAAGCATAATAACATAACATCATAGTGTATTCCATATCCATGTATCACATATTATGTGTACAAGAATCATGTACATACTATATTCATGTCATGTCATATCATATCATATTTAATTTGCATACAAGAGGGGCTTTATATAGCCATCCAACCATGTGACTCTTGGGATACCCATGCGACTCTTGGACTACCCATATGACTATTGGGCTTCCATAACCTCTAGAAGATCCTAACTCCCCTCTAGCCCTCTTGTAACCACTTCTAGATATGACATCTTGTAATAACCAAATCCCACAACTCATGAGTCATTACCCTAAGCTAATGCTACTAATGCTACTAATGCTAGGGGGTGTTCACACCTAAGCTAATGCCAAAATGCTAGGGGGTGCACACACTGCCAACATCATCTAGTGTAAGGCCTCTTGGCCATACACTAGATGAAAAGGTGTAAATTGCATGGCTGCTTTGAATGAGGTTCTGTAAGCCCATAAGGCTACTGTCAAGTATTTGTCCCAATCCTTCAGTCTGTTCTACATAAAACCCCATTAATTTTCTCCACCAAGACATTGCATTGAGGATAATAGGGGGTGCAATACCTGTGTTTGGTCTTTAGTCTTTCTAGAAGTTCTTGAAGAATATCTGTCCTGAATCTTTGTCCATAAGCTGATACTAGCTCCAAGGGTGTTCCAAAGCTGCACATCAAATATTATCAAACACGAACTTACCAACATCTTTAGCTGTTATTCTCCTAGTACTCGCCATGTATGTGGTCATGTAATCAAGAGCTACAATAATGTAAACTTTTCCTGATTGGGTTTTAGGAGGGGACCAATGGCAATTCCCCATTTCTCAAATGGACCAAAAGAGAAGATGGGATTCCATGGCTCATAAGTGAGACTCTTATCCTTGCAAGTTGGCAAGCCTTACAAGCCCTACAACAATGCTAAATATCCCTATGTCGGCTAGGCCAAGTGTAACTTGCCATGAAAATCTTCGTACTTGTGATTTCCTATGCAAAATGGCCACCACATACTCTATCACTCATGGTAGGATTGGATAATGTGACAAATTTCATTGGATAATGGAACCCACTTCTCATTACCAGGGATTTCATTAACGTCTTCACAATTTCGTGATCACGTTAACAAAACCTATTGTTAACATATTAAAACTTGTGATCACATTGTATATTCACATGACCTGAGAAATGACCTGCCGGAACCCACTATTCCAGTAACACCTCCGGGCTTCTACTATTCCCGGCGGGCCCGCCGGGGTATGAGGTTTTCCCGGCGGGCCCGCCGGGAAAGGTAAAAGCCCGACGGGCCCGCCGGGAAAAAGAAAGAACACCGGCGGGGTATTATTCTGTATATAAACACTGCCCGACACCCGTCGTACAACTTTTGGGAAGATAGTCCTTGTTTTGGGGGCGTGATATCTCTCCTCAAAGTACTTGTGGAGCTCTCGAGTTGCTAGAAGTGTCCTCTTGGGAAGAACGTCCTTATTTTAGGGGCTGTCGTCTTTCCTTGTAGGCACTCCTAAGGTCATTGGGCCACTCGTCCTTAGTTCTTTGAACTGGGGGCAGGGTGTGGTTCGTAGCTAATACTTGCGGAGATTTAGGGACAAATTTGGAGTCATTCAGCTTTGCATTTGAGCCACGTACGTAATCTACCTCATTCTGCTTTATGAATGGTTTGATGGAGCCAAGAGTCCTGCTTAGGGGCTTGTATTGGTTCTTGATACTTGATATAGTTTAGAGTAGACAAGGGTCTATTGTCCTATACTAGAGTATTGGGCAAGCATAGATCTTTGATTTTTTTTGTGAATGTTAGAGAAGGTCTATTGTCCTATACTAGAGTATTGGGCAAGCATAGATCTTTGATTGTGTAAAGTATCCTTAATTGGGTACAAAAGGCATCCTTCATTGGGGGTGCAATGTGCATGATAGTTTCGAAGTAGTTTTGTAGTAAGACCTTGCAAGATAGTTTGAAATAGTTTTGTGTTATGTGATGATCTTTTGTATTTGTCAAGATAGTTTCGAAGTACTTTGTCTGCAGATGTATGTTTTGTTATACGTGAGTGATTTGTTGTTTTTTCATTTGTGTATTCATTGTTATATGCTTGGTTGAATAGGTTATTTGTTGAGATGGAGGACAATGTTGGATCCAGTGGTACCTCCAATAGAGTCCAAATTTCAAATAGCAGGAAAAAAAAGGCACCTGGGATAGAGTGGCAATATGCAATTAACGTTGGTGATCGATTCATAGATTGGGAGTGTAAGCTATGCCATGCAGTAAAATCAGGTGGGGCGCCTCGACTAAGAGAACACTTTTTAGGCGGACCGAAGAAAAAGTCATGTACCCACCCCTCTGCACCTATAGTGGCCAAACGCATAAGAGAAGAAATTCAAAAGAAAGATTCAAGAAAACATGACACTCCTCCCGTTAATGTATCAAGGCAGCAAGAACACTGTTCTTCTAATCATCAAACTCCCGCTACATCGCCTACTTGTACCCCGAACGGCAATATGCAGCCAGAAAGTAATCTACCCAGTGCATCTTCTTGCAAGCAAAACTTTGACGTAGGAAATATACCCATGCGTCAAACTTCATTGCAAGAAAGCCTACGTCAAGGTCGACTCGATGATGCACAACTCGTCCTTGCTGAAGCGATTTAATTTTCTAGGAGTGCTATGATGATGGTGGACAGTGAGCATTGGAAGAGAGCATGGAAGAAAATTGGTGAGTTTGGACCAGGGTTTTCACCGCCTACGTACCATGCTATGCGAAATGATCTATTAGAGAAATGTTATGCGCAGGTAAAAGAACGTGTACAAAGAATAATTCTTAGCAATATAGAGCTTTCTGGATGTAGTATAGTAAGTGATGGATGGTCTAATGTGCAAAGAAAACCATTAATTAATGTAATGGTTATTTCACCTAGAGGTGAGACTTTCATCCGTGCCGTGGATTCAGCTGGTTCAATCAAAACTGGGGCTTACATTGCTCAAGTTATTAGCACTGTGATAGAGGAAGTGGGTGCCAAAAATGTAGTCCAAGTCGTCATGGACAATGCAAAAAATTGTAAAAATGCATCCAGAATCCTACAGCGACAATATCCACATATTTTTTCGGTAGGCTGTAATACTCATAGTTTGAATCTTGTATTAAAAGATTGGTATAAATCTGATGATACCAAATGGTTTGCCTCAATCGTCGACACTGCTCGCCAGCTTGTGAAATTCATGCTCAAGAGACAGAGAGTTTTGGATATGTTTCGACCTCGCATGTCAGTTATGTTAAAGCTTCCAGCGGAGACTAGATTTTGCACTCACTTTTACACTTTTGAGTCTCTTCTTAGAAATAAAGATGCAGTTTGTGAAACATTTACATGCATGGCATTTCATGACTGGGAGAGCACTCAACTTGAAAAAGTGAAAGAGAAAATCAAAGTCTTGAAGGCAGCGCTTACGAGAAGAAGTTGGTGGAACAGTGTGATGGATGCATACCATGTAATGATGCCTGTTATGTATGCTGTACGAAGCCTTGATCAAAGAGCGCCTAATCTCGGAAAAGCATGGATGCAATGGTGGACTGTCCAGCGGAGTTTGGAGTGTCCTGAGAAATTAGAGCATTCAGTGGTGGAGAAGCAATGGCGTGTACCATTCTCTAGTAGACAAAGAAAAGTTCTGTTGAAGTACTTTCATGCTAGATGGATTGGAGCGCATTCACCACTGCACAGTGCTGCTTACATGTTAGATCCTGAATATTGGAATATGGATTTGATGTCCAACGTTGAGGTGGTGCAAGATTTTTATAAAGTGGTAAACACTTTCTATAATAATGATGATGATCGTGTACAGTGCATAAAGGAGATGACCTCATTTCGGTTGAAAGAGGGTTTATTTTCCAACTCCCTTGTTCAACAAATGGCTAAAGAGCAACCTGCATGGAAGTGGTGGATGATGAATGGTGGTGAGCATTATGCTTTATTGCGCAACCTTGCGATGAAGGTTCTAAGTCAGTGCTCTTCAAACTCAGGCTCAGAAAGAAACTGGAGCATGTATAAATATATTCATAGTACTATTCGCAATCGACTTCTTGCAGATCGAGCAGATAAACTTGTTTACATGTACTGCAATGAAAAGATCTTGCGAGACATCGAAAGCGAAGAGTATGAAGAAGATATGCCCAGATGGATGTACAATTGTGAAGATGTAGACGAGAACTTTGATGTTGGACGTACGTTGTGCACCACCCTTGAGATAGAAGACAATTTAGACATTGACTTAGATGAGCTTAATTTAGCAGACGAGAGAGTAAACGGTGAAAGAATTTTGGAGCAAGATACTGACATAGAGGAAGAAGTCACTTCATTAATTTAATAAAAAGTACTTGTACAAATGATCATATTTGGAGAAATTATCAATACAAAAGTAGAATTTGTTTTTCTTAGCTCTCATCTTGAAATAAATTGCGAATTGCACTAGGAGTTGCATCTAAAGGTCCTGGTGGTTTATATTCGCTAGCCATGCCGAACACTGTATAAATACCTTGATTTATTGGGACACTGCACAATGCACATGTGGAAGTATTTTGCATTTGTCTCACTAAACATATTAAGTGGTAGTAGTGTCCACATGGTAGAATATACTGGCCGCTCCACCCATCGAATACTTTGTAACATACAGGACATTGGGGGGTGGAGGAACTTGTAGCCTCAGCAGAAACTCCCACAAGATCAGGATGTATCAAAAAATGAGAGATGTGGTTTCCTTGGCGCACAGGAGCAATACGTGAAGAGATGCTCTGCACGTCTTGGCTGATCTTTGTTAGCTGCTCTTGAATTCCTCTATTGGCTGGGGGAGGAGTTGACGCTTGAGTTAATCGGTCAGCTTCTTTCTCCTTCTCTGCTAGCTGTGCCCCTAAGCTTTCTTTGACCTGGTTTAACTCCAGTCCGGCGCCCTCCACCATAAGAGCAAGTTCTTCTCTTGTGAATGTAACTGTCTCTTCACGTATGTCGTGGGTGTTGACAGTGGCCTCTCTGGAGGCGAAGTCCACTGGAGTTTCCAGTACAAAGTGAGCATATAGCATTTTAGCAAAATACAGTGGAGCGTCGGCGTTATGGAGAGGACGACCGTACACCTCCAAGAAAATACGCTCGGCATTAGTTTTGATATCATTGTGAGTGCAACGAGAAATCTTCCATCTTCCCTTCTTTATCTCGCCATCTGGACATGGCCATATTGCCTTTATCATCTTTGTGGTTACCCGTTTGTTTATGTCTTTCCATTGGGCATATGTTGGATTTGTCCATTTCGATAATCTGCACGCTGTTCTTGTAGCTTCGCGATCATATGCCGAAATACACAAGCAAATTTACGACACTTTTTCGACCGCGTTAACGATCAAATGCCGCAATATGCAAAAAACATTTTATGCACTAGCGGACGACACCAACTTGCCGTGTTAACGACAAAATGCCGCCCGATTCTATGGGAATACCAATAGGATACGAACATACACTGGCCGCGTTACCGACCATATGTCCGCATTTGACAAAGGGAAGGGAAGGGAAGGTGACATCGCCATAACGATACTATACTTGCCGCGTTACCGACTAGTACCGCTACGGCGTGCCATACTTACCATAGGACACAGACTAGCCGCGTTACCGACTAAGTGCCCCAGGGTAAGCACCATTCCGAAGAATGGCCTTACACACACACACCAGTCGTGTGGCGGGCCACCCAAATCCTGCCGCGCATTGCGACAATGGGCGGCTGCCCGCACGAACTCACCCACACACACATCCCTCGTGTGGCGGACCACCCACATCTTGCCGCGCATTGCGACAGTGGGCGGCTGCCCGCACGAACACACCCACATACACAAACACACACACACACACACACACAAGTTTTTATTACCTGTGTATGCTGTCAGCAATGAAATCCCAAAGGGCCCCCCGGGCCCATATATATAGAAAAATGTACCCGGCCGGGATATGTGACGACCCCGCCGGGACCCGCCGGGTAAAGCATAAGCCCGGCGGGCCCGCCGGGGTATATCAAAAGCCCGGCGGGATTTTTCCCGGTTACCAGGTCGCTTGCCACCGGCTTTTTTGTGAACATGTTAACATGTGAACATGTTAATAACATGTTCACACATGTTATTAACAAGAAAAATTTTGTGATCACGTGAATATAAAATCCCTGCTCATTACTAAATCCTTTCATTTATGATACAATTATTTTCCAATCAACTAATAAGATAGAGCTTTTTGATCTAACCTATGTTTTTTCACCTTAGTGAGATTTCTTAGAGGTTCTGGGTCAATGCATGCTTGGGTGTAGCCATTTTTGGTGAGGTTCAGGGCATTTTTTATATATAGGTAACTTGCCCGACCCATAACTTATGCATTGCTCAATGGAATTTGACAAACTTGGTATTCAAGCAGTAATACACATTCCAATCTTCAATATGAGACCAAAAAAACATAGAAATAAAATTTATAATCTGATCATTAAATTGTTACAAGTTCGATGTGGCATGTGAGGCATGTGTTCTAAATAGCATATGTTATAACACTTTAATATGCAAAAACATCAAAAATTTGTTTTGCACATACATGCAACCAAGTAATCATTCTAAAGTACACTACGTGAGCTTCTCCTCAACCATAGGACACATCCAATTGAGAACATCGAGTATGGTTTAAGGGACCTCCAATGTTGTGCTAAAATTTTGCATACCCATTCGAGAGCACGCTCCATAACTTTTTTTTGGTTTGTTGAAAACCTAAATAGATTAAAAAAATGGAATCCACACTAGTGGGACTAGTGCATGGTGGTCTTAAAACAATGATAGTTGGTGATATCGGTATCTTGATTCACCCTAGAATGGAAGAAATTGAAAATGTTCAATTTTTGCATGTGCAAAGATCTTTTAATAAATCCATCACTATTTACAATTTTTCATTGCTTCTTTTTCCCTGGAGTTCCTTGCTATATGACTCATAAGCATGTCAAGGGTCATTGCATTTCACATTGCACACCATCAAATCCGATAGCGTGCCCTTTGGCCTATTGGTGTTTTGAAGCATTTTGGGCTACATTCCACTTGCTTGGGGACAAGATTTTGCTGACGTGTAGTATCGCCGAAGGGGGAGAACCACGGCGGGTGAAAATTTCAATACCCCCGGACTTTTGAATTTTCAGGCCTCCCACTCTGGCGAATGTTTTGAATAAAGTACATAACCTACCACGCTGTGTCAGAACCTGCCGCCTCCTACATTGCAAGATATTGTGTTCGTTTTCTTTGTCTTCTTTTCTTTGCTCTATAAGACGTCTTCTTTTCTTTACTTGCCTCACCAACTAGCTGGTCTTTGTCTAATCATCTCCATGGAAATGGCAAGATGCAACTCGTCCCTTGCCTTACAAGTTGCATGATTTGGTGTGGCATTGTCTTCTTTACCCTAGTAAGTTGTCTTCTTTGCTTTGCTCACCTAACAAGCTCGGTGGTGCTTTGCTGGCCTCACGAGCTAGGTGGTCTCTATCTTCTTTGCTTTGCTTGCCTCTTAAGCTAGAAGATCTCTGTCTAATAATCTCCATGTGGCAATGGCAATATGCAGCTCTTCATGGCTTGCAAGAGAGCCAGACAAAGGCGGCGAGATAGGAACGTTGAAAAGCTTGGTCAAGGCGCAAGGAACAGATTGTAGGATGACGAAAGAAATGGCACGAACAAGGAAACAAGCTCAAAGCGGCAACGCAAAACACTTTTGCAACATATGTGGAGGGAGAAATAATGAGAAGACATAAGACACCTTGCAGAGAGCAGCAGCAGGAAGCGGTTACAGATGGACGTATTCAAACATTACCATCGGAGTGAAGAACACGAGCTGTGGCTAATCGATTGGTGGGAGAATTCATGGTAGCAACATCAGGCCATTCAGATGAGTACAAGTCTCGTGTCATTAGAAGCTTTAACTTGCACCCTAAAATTCATACAGTGACAACCTTGCCAACACCTCACGAGATGCACGCACAAGAGACACTACTTTCTAGCCTGAGAGATGGCCTCCAGAAAGTGAAAGGGGTGCACAGCTTAGATTAACTAGCTACAAAGAGGGCGACATTAGCTATGCTAGTATCCCCTAAAACAATGAAGAAATGGCTTGGACGCACAACGTCGAAGACGTCAATCAGAAGGTCCAATGTTGTTCCAGTAGTTGGACGCAGAGTAAAAGTAATGCAGGATGATCTAGAATCAAAAAGTCTATGGGCTTTAACAGAATGCAAGAAAAGGAAAGATAGCCAACTGCGAAACTCACTGCTAGAGTGATATCGTTCTGGCATGAGAACACAAGAGTTTCTCCAAACAAGAAGGACATTTGCAAAAAGCAAACGGGATGCAAGCAGTTTGAGGAGCACATCATACGCTTGCTTGATACAACACAGGTCAGTGGTTGTCCTAACCAGGAGGTTGTTTGTGATTCTCTAAAGCTTTAGTACAAATTGTTTAAATTCTAAAGTGATTATCCTAAACCAGCCCAACCAACTTGGTGGTTAGAACTTGAACATCAACAACAATATAGTTGATCATGTTCTAGACCAGCTCGGTGGTGGTTGAAATTGTTTAGTTTTCTTGTAGTGAATAATTGTTTTATTTTCCAATAGTTGTTTAGTTTAATTACTGAATTTCCAACTGTATCAACAATATATAGTTCACATGTACCTTTTTGTTATTAGTATTGATGGGTGGTGAAATTGATTTGTTTTCTAATGATTGACGGCAGTTGAAATTGATTGAAGGCAGTTGAAATTGATTTGTTTTCTAATGATTGACAAGGTTTGAATGACTTGAGATCTGGTCATGTTGGAAAATTGCTCCATGGAGATAGATGCTCATGTCTCCTAGATGAATGCTCAGTTTGCAGGCCACCTAGATCCTTGTCATGTGTAGCAAGTGAGAGCAAGTTGGTAGCCTGAGGTGTGTGTGGAAGCCAATGCTCTGTCCAAAGCCTGCAAACTCTCAGTGGCACTCCATTGAATGCATTAGAGGTACATGCACATGCTATGGTGTGAAGAAGCAATATGCTATCTATTCAAATGAAATGAGGGTCCAAAAAAGGCTTGCTCTAAAATAGAGGAGATTTGAAATGGGCAATGTTGAAGGATCCGAAAAGAAGAGATGGCTACTATCGTATAAGAGTACTCAAGCAAGGGAGATTATAGATCACGTGGTTCCATCCATCCCAAAATATGTGCTTCACAATTTCACGGCCAGCTGGGGCAAGATAAGCAATTCAAGACGACGTGCATTGCCAATTTTCCACATGACACTATTGTCTCTATCATAAATTTTGTAAAAAATTACTCATTTCAAGAACAAGATGAGATCCAAAAAGTGCTCATTGGCACAACAAGCAAATAACAATTCTAGTGCATATGATTCTTCTATGATTGATGCCAATCTACTTGCCGACTCATAGGAGTCTAGGTCACCACCATGAAAATTGTGAGGACATTGCAACTGTGAAGACATGGGTGCGAGTTCAAGTTTCTCCTCTACGTGAAGATAGAGTCACAAATGATGATGCACCATTGATTGGATAGGACTTCGATGACCTTACTGATGCTTTGAAAGAGGAGGATAACTTTGCAGTCATCACTGCCTTTGGGGATAACGAGGAAGATGACCCATAGTTTGTGTTGTAGTGTACCAAACCCAAGCACAAGGTTGAGGAAGCATTTAAGGATGATTGGGGCCAAAGATTTGGCAAGTGGGATGTAGTAGTTGGAGGTATCTGGTACCAAAAAACATCCAAGAGAGAATTACACTCTGTTACATAAGAGTAAGCCTACATTTATGTACTCTCATCATGTAAGAGCTATTAAGTTGGATTTGCAGGCAGTGCCTAGATGAAAGAAGGGCAAGACTGTGTTCAAAATGGATTTGGAATTGCATGAGCACATCATGGGTTGTATTGGAGACTAAGGAAAAAGTATTCTACTTATCCTGAAAAATAGAAAATGTTTTTATGGCATAAATCTCATACAAATGAAACATCATGTGACTAGTGTGATACCAACAACCGCGCTGGTGATTACTTATCCAATACTACCATTGTGTTGGTTATCATGCACAACCAACCACCGCGCTGGTACCACCGTCATATCGTGTGATTTGTCTACCGACATTACCAACCACCATGCTAGTGAGGATAACCTTTCCAATACTACCACCGTGCTAGTTAAACCACCGCGTTGGTGACCACTTATCATGTACTACCACCGTGCTAGTGAGGATAACCTTTCCAATACTACCACCGTGCTAGTTAAACCACCGCGTTGGTGACCACTTATCATGTACTACCACCGTGTTGGTTAAGATCCCTAAAAAAAAGAGACCAATCACTTCCTAGTACTACCACCACGCTTGTTGCGATCCTAAATTATCTTAATTAAATTAAATATCACCATGTTGGTGACTACCACTATCCTAAATTAAATATCATGTGATTTGTCTACCAATACCAACCACCGTGCTGGTGATAACTTATCTAATACTACCACCGTGTTGGTTAAACCACCACGCTGGTGAGACCACTTATCCTGTACTACCACCGTGCTGGTTAAGATCCCTAAAAAAAGAGACCAACCACTTCCTAGTACTACCACCGCACTGGTTGCGGTCCTAAATTAGCTTAATTAAATTAAATATCACCGTGCTGGTGACTACCACCGTCCTAAATTGTCTGGCGATAGCAACCACCGCACTGGTGATAACGTATCCAATACTACCACCGTGTTGGTTAAATCACCGCACTGGTTATACTACCACTGTGTTGGTTAAGATCCCTAAAAAGAGAGACCAACCACTTCCTAGTACTACCACTGCACTGGTTGCCTTCCTAAATTAGCTTAATTAAATTAAATATCACCGTGCTAGTGACTACCACCGTCCTAAATTAAATATCATGTGATTTGTCTGTCAATACCAACCACTGCGCTGCTGATAACTTATCCAATACTACCACTGTGCTGGTTAAACCACCACACTGGTGAGACCACTTATTCATACTACCATCATGCTAGTTAAGATCCCTAAAAAGAGAGACCAACAACTTTCTAGTACTACCACCGCACTGGTTGTGGTTCTAAATTAGCTGAATAAGGGAAAGTTGAAAGTTGTGATCCTCGGCCTTAATAAGGGAAAAGTTGAAATACGCGGGAGAGATGGAGATATGCGAAACCACGCGGTGGTTGAAACAGTACTTGAAAATATCACCAGTGCAGTTCATTCTTTAGACCCAACGCAGTGGTATTACCTGCAAACATAAGCGTGATGGTCATTTTCATTAGATTGCATGCAAAAACTAGTGCAGTGGTGGGTGGAGAGAGTTAACCAGTGCACGAGTGGAGAGAGCCATGTAGTGACACGTGTCCAGGTCTGCACGATGGGAAAGACCACCACGGTGGGGAGAGTCGCTAGTGGAGAGAGCCATGTAGTGATAGGTGTCTAGCTCTACGCGATGGGAAAGACCATCGCGGTGGTCTTTTCTAGCAAAGAGCGAGACCAGCGAGGCACGGGCTGCATAGTGACATGTGTCGAGCTCTATGTTGTTGAGAACAGGGAGTTTTGGCAGATTGTGTTTGCGTGACGACATCGACTGACCGTAAAATGTGCACGGAGTAAATGCACATGGTGACGCATGTCAAGGTTTGCATAGTGACACATGTCGAGCTCTATGTTGTTGAGAACAGGGAGTTTTGGCAGATTGTGTTTGCGTGACGACATCGACTGACCGTAAAATGTGCACGGAGTAAATGCACATGGTGACGCATGTCAAGGTTTGCAGTGTTCAGAGTAGAGTCATTAATATGCTAGTATGCCAAGAAAAAAACTGACAAGAGCACCAGCCCGCTCTAAATCCAAAATCTCACCCCCCCGTGCATCGTGCTGCGGCCCCAAAAGTGCCCTAGAAATAGTTCCGTGATGAATGGCTACACCTAATCGTGCATTGACCCTTCTCTTGAAAGCAAGAAGTGGGTGACCTCTTGTAAGTGTTCCTGGCCTTAAAACTTGGGTTCTTGGAATTTTGTTGCTCCAATCATCACGACATCCAATTGTGCTAATTTGCCAATGCATCTACACCCCTATTTTTGTTTATAGTAGGCACATGATCAATTTTAATGATTTCTAATTCCTGCTGCATTAGACTTTTGATTTGCCTTAACCAACTCAAGAGGTTAGAATTCTTTTATGCCCAAAAACCTTGCATGTGTTTTACTCAGCATGGCATCTCCTTTCACAACCAACCTTGTGATTTTATGTCCTAAACAAGCTTCCAATCCCATCTTAAGAGTGACATACTCTGCCTCATTGTTTGAATGGACATCAGATAGAATTTCACCTTTGCAAAGGACCACCGCTTGCTCGAGGCTTAGAATGATGAACCTTGCTCTTGGTCCTGTAAGCTCCATTAAAATACAATGTGAATGCATTAGTAAGAATTTCTTCTACTCTCAGATCTTTTGTCTCCTTTCTTGCTTTTGGGGCCACCTTTTTCTCATGATAACGGTATGCTAGCACATCCACTAAGCTTGCTCGGGTACTATCCTCTACCAAAAAGGTGTACTCAAACTTTTATAATTCTAAGATCCACTTTACAATCTTTGGTGAAATATTCATGTGGTGAACCACATAAGGAACCGTGTGGTAAACCACATAAGGAAATGTGTTCTCAATTGTTAAAAAATGTGTTTTCAATTGTTAAAACAGTAAAGGGTTTAGGTAAAAGGTAAGACGTGAACTTCCTGAGACTACAAACATGAGATCCAACATCATTTGCTCCACATCTGGCGAATTCCTCTCAGCCTCTGTCATCACCTTGCTTGCAAAGTAAATTGGACACATAAAAGTTGTCTTTGAATCCTTTTTCATTAGCAGTGTAGAGCCACTTGGAAAACCATAGAAAGCCAAATTCCACCATGGTGGCATGATGATTGGTAAAGAACTAAGCATGACTTTTACTTCATTAAATATTTTATCACTGTCATTATCCCATGTAAAAGTAATCTCTTGAGTGAGTCTTTGCAGTGGTGAAACTATTTGTGCAAGGAAGTAAATAAATATGTCATTATCCCATGTAAAAGTACTCTCTTGAGTGAGTGTTTGCAATGGTGGTGAAACTATTTGTGCAAGCAAGTTAATAAATTTGGCAAGGTACCTAACCTTTGAAGAAATGTGACCAACTGCCTTGCATTAGGGGAGTGCTAAGAGATCTTACACTTTTGACGGATTAGCCTAAATACCTTGTAAAGAAACCAAGTGACCCAAGAGCCTTACCTTAGCCTAGGAAATGTGGCATTTCTTTGGATTCAACTATCCACACCAAGCTGGAACAATATTTTAAGACCTCTTCCACCTTTTGGCAATGCAAAGTTCTGTTGCTATATATGCAAAAATCATCTATGAAAAGTCTTATGGATGGCCCAAGGAATGGTTGTACAACAGAATCCATGAACCTATGAAATGTTGCAGGTGCATTAGTAAGACCAAAATGGCATTACTCTAAAAGAAAAACAACCCCAAGGAATGGTTGTACAACAGAATCCATGATCCTATGAAATGTTGCAGGTGCATTAGTAAGACCAAAATGGCATTACTCTAAAAGAAAAACAACCCCAAGGGGTGATGAATGTGGTCTTCCTTTGATCCTCCTCAGCTATTCTAATCTAGAAATATCATGAGTATCCATCACAAATAGTATATTGTTCATGGTCCGTCCACCTCATTCAAGATTTTATCCTCAAATGGTAAGGGGAAATGATCTCTCTTTGTGGCTGCATTGAGGGGATTGTAGTCAATAGAAACCCACTACTTCCCATTCTTTTTGGGAGTCACCACCACTGGAGATACCCACTCCGAGTTTTCTACTAGATAAATGAATCCAGCCCTAATGCGCGCCTAGTGGCTCAATAATGCGACAGAGTGCACAATCGAACCACATCATGGCACCACCTCGGTACTGCATGTGTGAAGGTGGTAGGCTATAACCACCAGAATAGTCGTTAAGGAGATCAAGAAGACGAAGATTAAAAGGGTGGCTGATTACTACTATAAGGATATTTCACAAGGGCTGCTAATAGCTAACCAATAGTTGAAAATTATTAGTGAGAAGTCAAACATGGTCATAGTCCTTAGGAAGTAGTAGTCTTTGTGTTGAGTAGTTGCTCTCTAATCATCCATCAATGATTCCAGATGTAATCAAGTAAACAAAGAGCAATGTTTCCATTTATTACGCCTCTGTATTACTTTTGATTTTTCCTTTATTGGCATTTCCTTCTCTAGTTCCATCCTTTAGGTGATTTATATAGTCCACCTGATGGTTTACAGATGTACATATGTGACTCAACCAGACGTTGATGACTCTCTATGTTGATATGGGTAACTCGAGATACCTATAATTTCCTATGAAGATGTGGGTATGTTGGGCCACTGTCTGATGGATCCCTGGTTCCTACCGTTATAATGCCATGTCTTCCTACTTTATTCCGAATGTTTTACAACAAGTTTTCAAGAAATTTGGAACTACTTTGAGTATGAGTTCCTTTGATCACCCGCAATCTAATGGGCAAATAGAGCGTGTGAATCAGATTTTAGAGGATATGCTTTATGCGTATATCTATGGAAAACCATTGAGTTGGGCAAAGTATCTTCCAATGATGGACTTTTCCTATAATAGTTCTAAGCATATGGCTACTGGTTATAGTCCATTTATGCTTATGTATAGGTATCAACCTAGGGCACCAGTTGATGTCGGTTTTAAGGACATTAAGCTTGATGCATCGAGGGATTTCTTATGTGATATGTAGAAATGTTGACCCAAGCTCAAGATTCTATAAGGGGTTCTTAGGATAGAGCACGAATTTATGCTAATAGGGAATGCTCACCTCGATCTTTTGAGCAAGGAGCATTGGTTTATTTGAAAGTTCCTAAATATTCTTAGACTTTGTTAACAAGAAAGTGCTCAAAATTATCTCCAAGATTTTGTGGTCCATTTCGAGTTCTATGTCGAATTGGCACGGTTGTGTATGAATTAAAACTACCTCCACATGTCAGAGTTCATCTAGTCTTTCATGTCAATAGACTGAAAGAGAAGCTAGAAGGTGAGAATAACACGATTACTCCTCAAGAACTCATTAAAGTTGAAGATTTGTCTTGTGTTTCACATGAACATGAAAAGGTACTTGAATTCAGGGAAAGGAAACTTATAGTCACTTAATCACTGGGTTAAAATCAAGTGAAAAGATAGGGAAATTGAGGATTTGACTTGGGAGTTAGTTGAGAACATTCAGCGCAGTTTTCCTTCTTTTCATTACAAGAGTGAAATATTTGAGAGAGGGGAAGTATGTTATGTGCACATTATATGTGCATATACTAGGAGGCTGACCCACCCTAGGCATGTGAACATGGGAGCATGGAAACATGATCTAGTGGGACGAGGGTTAGGTCTAACCTTGGGTTGAGGTTAGGGTTAGGCAACCAAGGGTCACTCATGGAAATGGAAGGTCAAGAGTCACTCTAGAAATGGAAGGTCAAGGTTCACTTGAGAGCTCTCCTATAAATAGAAGCATAGGGCACTCTCAAGGGAGGTTCTCTTGTGTAAATAATTGTGTCTACTCTCTTGCCATTTCAAGCTAGAGCTAAGTGCTACTGGAGTGAAGTCATATCTCTTGGTGATATGGGACACTAACGTAAGATATGTGATATTTCATTATTTCCATGTGTGCACCCTTGGGCTCAGGGGTGGTCGGGTGGATGAGTATATGCCTGGTTTATGCATGTTTATGCATAGTGATTAACTAGAGAGATCTATGGGATTTTAACATACTCTCTGGTGTTGAATAAGAGTGCTAAGTCTCTGTTTTAATAAACATAATGTGCAATAGAGAGATAGTGAAAGAGTTATGTAGCAGAGTGAGAGTAGAGTAAGCGTATGTGGAATTCTAAAGCGGAGCAGTGTTTTGAGTGTCCCCATGACCACTCTAGAGATGGTGACAGGTGTTCAAATCTAGAAGCTCTAGCGAGTGGCTACTAACCTTCCCACGGCATTGCTTGACTGGTTTGTTACTTTAGACCGCTATTTTTCCATTTTGTTGAGAGGGAAATTGGTGAGAAACAAGCCCTCAACAACTCATTTACTTCTATTAACAAGTCATCTCTTTGCACAACACCTAACCTTCTTAACTTTTGAAGCACAGGTTTTGCCTCTACCTTTAGCTCAATATGTTGCTCAATATTTCTTGCTCCTATGATTGTTGAATAACCAGTGAGATGAAAAGGGTGGGATACCTTTTAAGCATGTTGTTGTAAGCCTCTTGATAGGTCTGATGCCAGCATCATCTGCTTCAATCTTTCTTCAATTTTTGCATTTATTGATTATAGTGTCCCTAGCTCTTGTTTAGCTTCCCCATTTTGGAAAGTAAGGCCCATAACAATGAACTATCGTTATCAATATTGCATGTTTCTTTCTCAGTCTCAATGGTTGAGTATTCACTAATCTCTTCATCTATTGTGGTCTCATATCTTATTTCCACTTCTTTACCGTTGCTTATATCATAAGTGATTTTTTGGCTATAAGACCCCTTATATCCATATGGATTTAGCACCAACATTCCCGTTCCCCATTTTTGATATGCATTCATGTCTAGAACCTAGGACTTCCTAGTATAATCAGATAGCTCTCCCCTTTGCTAAAAATCACATATATGTCAGCTTCCATTTCTACTGCATGAACTCTGACAATACACCCAAACACTTTATGATGGAGATTTTAGCCAAAGTCACCTTGAATGTGGATGGGGAATTGACCTCTAGACCTAACCTGTGCATAGTTCTCTCTGACATTACATAGATTCTGGCCCCTCCATCTACATACACCTTGGATATCTTGTGACCCTTAACCCAAGCATCTAAAATTGGGACAACATCTTTGTGGGGTTTGCAGTTGATTAAATTGATAGGCCTAACATGTTTTTTCCTCGGGATCCTAGTGCTAGATAGTTTTTCCCACTGCTTCCTGAAAAAGGGGTGATAACTCCAAGAGTTGTGGATAAGTAATATTAGGATTTTGTGAGCTTAAATCAACAAAAAATTATACGATTCGAGATCGCGTTACCTAAGGGAAAGTATTCCATAGTAATCTTTTTCTTAGTCCTATTGGCTTTCTTGACTCTCTTGCTTCTCTTGCCTTCCTCCTTGGCTTGGCTCTTCTTCTTTCTCATGGTCTCCTCTGAATCTTCTACTTTGTCTTCCATATGTTGGGCTCTCATCCTCTTGACTACAGGAATTGCCTCTAGTCCTTGCATGGGTTCTTCTCCAAGTGTGTTGAGGCCTAACACATTGACCACTCCATTTTCTACTACTAGAGGTGGTTATGGTGCCAGCCATATTGGTGGAATCAAAGTTGCTTGTTGTGGTGGAGGAACATCTCTTAAAAGCGGTTGAGGTGGTGGAGTCGACAACGAACTAGGTACATACCTCCTTGAGGTCTTCTTGGATATGGGCAGTTATACATCCCATGCCTTGGCTCATTACAATTATAGAAACTGAGCTCCTATGCTTGCCTTCTTGGTCCTCTCCTAGCCTCTAGTGGTGCTTGTGGTCTAGGGTTTTTCATCAAGTTGAGGTTCAAGCTTTCCAACTGTTGGGTTAATTTTTGGAGAAGCTCATGTTGTGAGGTTTCTGTAGGTGGTGCGCCTAATTCCACTGATGCCAAGTTAACTGCTGCTGCTAGACCCTCAGAAATGTCTTCCTCCCTCCTTTCCATATCCAAATCCAACCTAGGCCTATGTGCATAGTATCTCAACTTCCTATCTTTTTCCCTGCCCACCCTAAGTGTATCTTCAAAGTTCATAGGAAATTTAGATTCTACCTTCCCCCTTAGAGGAGAAAAAAACCAGTAACAAATCTATCCCTCTTTAAGAAAAATCTTGTTACTTCTTCTGGTGGAAGAGAGGCACTCCAACTTGTCCACAATTCGTGAAATTTAGTCTCATACCCTAGAAATTATTGGAGAGACTCCTCTTGATGTAGAAGAAACTACTGCAATAATCCTTTTGGAGTATCTCCTCTTCCATATTTTGTAAGAAAGCTTGGCGGAGGATCTCCCATCCATCCTTGGTAGCTTGCAGAAGGGTGCCATACTAGGCCTAACCTTAATATCCTCAATGTCTCTCCCAGAAATGAGATGGGCCATCTCCAAATCCTCTAGGAATTCTAATGCATCGTCATTAGTTTCCCATGGAAAGTTGGAAAGGAGGTAGCCATTGATGTGGATTTTGGAAGGATGTAGAAGGATTTTGGAAGGATGTAGAAGGAAGAGAAGCAAGATGTGAAACAAGAAATAATTTTAGGACATTAAATGAATAGAAATACATCAAAATGTGACCTCATAATTTAGAAGGGGGGCAAAATGAAAAGCGTAGATGATGCATTGATTTTTGCTAACTACACTGGTCTAAAGAGAAATGCAAGGCATTGCTAGAAATTGGCTTTGTGGCTTAGAACCACCTGAATTGATAGGGTTGGAATAGGTTGATAAGGATGATTCGACCTATTTAGCCAGATTGGGTTGTTCATCTTATTAAGATGGGACGAACGTATAGAGATATTGTAAACTGAAGGGGCTTGGAGAAGGCTCATCATGTGGGAGACCTATTTAATGAGGGGGGAAAATTGGACGGGATGGCCTCTACACCCCAGCCACCTCCCTCACTCACACTAAGGGTCACTAGTGGAAGGGATTACCTAGGAACCAAGGAGAAGGGGGCACCACCTAGCTAAATGAAGGTGGGCTAGGAAACCTACACAATGATGTGATTATTCATAACAAGAATAGGTGAGAAATAAGATGGACATCACCCCAAATGACATCAACTCCAAACCTAACTCAAAACTCTCCTAGCAAATAAGGAAATGCTAAGAACACATGAGATTCACGAAGAAGAGATGAGTGATCTTACTAGGAGTCCTCATGTAAAACGTTTATCATGGGGGAAGAGGATGGAGAGATTGAGGGTGAGAGTGCATGGAATGATAAAGAACATCGGTGCTAAGTGTAAGACTTACATGGTGCCCTTACTCACATCCTACCGAATCATTAGATGAATATATAGTTTGATGAATACCCTATTATGTGCAAAGTTCCAAGAGTAGTGGGTACTTGGGTGTGCTAGGGATGGTATTGAGTTAGAGGGATTTGATCTAGTGTTGATATGGGGGTGGCATTTGGTGCTTAAGGGCTACTTTGGGGTGAGCCTATGAGGAGGGGGTTTTGTTGAGATTATGGAATATGGGGTGCGCTTGTGTGTGCCCCTTGAGGATAAAGAGGGGAGGTATTTATAGCTCCATGGAGCCATGGGTTAGGGCAGCGTGAAAGCATGGATAGTTGGTACAAAAAGGAGTGTCTTTGACACTGCTTTTAATAGTACTTTTTTATTTTGTTTAAGGTAAATTTAGAAAATACTAGTAGTACTTTTTAAGATTCTTGTCCATAAAAGTACTTTGAAGAATATTATTTATAATTTGAAACCACAATAGGAATCCTAAAATCACTCATCTTTTTTCAGATTAAAAGTAGAAAAGTGGTACCACCTAACCATGCTTTAACCCGGCTTGGGTGTAGCTCCTAACCATGGTTGGGGGGAAGCCATGGAGGGGGCCATAGTAGTGGACTTTAGGATGAGTACAAGTGTCCCCACCCAAAGCTCTCATGATAGAGCTAAGGGTGGTAAGGAAGAAGGGGTGAAGTGTTTTTTACAAAGGTGATGCCATAGGCATATAATTTCCTAGACGTGTAATTTACATGGGTGGATTTACAAGGATCTCAAGAGGAAAAAATTAGATGTGAGGATAACATACCATCCTAATGCAAGAGATCCTACATGGAAGAGACTTTTAGTTTATCATTGTCGTGTTGCTTCACTTGCTTTTGTTGTTGGAGAGTATTCCTTCATCATGACTTTACTGTGTACGAGAGCACATCATCATTTCATGCATGGGTGGATGGATTCCTCGAATGCATAGGAGTAATATGCCTCATAGCTCACATCTATAAAACTATGGATTGCATGAGAACATTGTTATTCTTAGCATAGTTAACTCTCATAATCATATGTACGTGCTATAAAATTGATGGGAATGCATACATGGATGCTCTCTTTTGCCAACAACCCTCAATACTTCTCATCCATAATATATGATGATGACTTTTTCATATATACATATAAATGCATTTATACATATATACATGAATATGCATTTATACATATATACATGAATATGCATGCGTGATGGGTGGTTCCTTCATGGTGGCCGAGAGGAGGGTGATAATGATGAGTGTAGGTGGTTGCGAATGATTTCAAGACGGGGGGTTGAGAGTAGAGAGAGGAGAGGGTCATAATGGTGGCCCTCATGGTGCATGGAAGGTGGGGGGCCATAGTGGTGATGGGCCTGAGAAGGTGGTGATATCAAGGTGAGGCTGCTGAGAAGAAGTGGGGATAGTGGAGAAGGTAGGGTAGCTACCGCTAAGAAGGTGAAGATGGTTGTGTTATCATTAGTTGTCTCAGAGCCATTGCTAAGAAGGAGATGGTAGTGAAGATAAGGAGTGGATCAAGACAGGGAGGGGGGGATCGATGAGGGGTTGATGGTAAGGGAAGGTGGGGAAGGTTGTGTAGTTGTTGCCTTACAAGGGGAAGGTGGTGGGGGTATTGTCATGTGAGTGTAGCTGCTAAGAAGGAGATGGATAAGGCGGTATTGTCATGTGAGTGTAGCTGCTAAGAAGGAGGTGGATAAGGCGGTCGTGGGTGGAGAGGAGGGGAGTGATAGAGAGGTGGGGGGGAGACTCGGGGGGGTCACTTTATGTAAAATATCCCTATCGTGTGCGTTCAAGGCCTATATTTTAAATCCCTTATTTGTGAATTTTTTAATCTATATAATATCCCCTTTTCTTTATGAATCTGTAAATTTTTTTGAAAAAAATTTAAATCATACCCTTATGTAAATATATTTCTGTAAGTTTCATAAATTAAAATTATGCTTCTGTTGAACGCATGTGATATTTACATTTTTTTGTGAGTGACCCCCCCGAGGGGGGAGAGAGAGGATCCCCCACCCTAAGGGGGAGAGAGGCCCCCCTCTAGGGTGGTGATGGGGGTCCTCCTCTTTACTACTCCATGTAGCCTACTGGGGCAAGGGCCAAAGGTGACAAAGGGGGAGTGGCCATAGCATGTTGTGAGAGGCCACAGGCCATTGAGGAAAATATTTTTTTTTAATGCACCACCACCCCCTCAATAGGGTGGTCCCATGGAGGAAACAAACAATCCAAGAGAGGTCAAGGCATCCAAAAAAATTATATGTATATATAAAGTGTGATGTGCCCAAGGGGTAGTAGTCAAATAGCCTCAAAGTGTAGGGGTCCCTCCGGATTCGGAGGAAGAATACTAAAAAAACAACTCACCATATATACCTATATACATACATGTGCATACATTTGAAATTAGGTTGAATATCTACATAGGTACAAAGTCAACGGGCCAGTAAAAGGAAAAAAGGAAACAACTCACCATATATACCTATATACATACATGTGCATACATTTGAAATTAGGTTGAATATCTAGCATAGGTACAAAGTCAACGGGCCAGTAAAAGGAAAAAAAAGGTATGCTGCTAGTCATTTATTCAGTGCTTATAGGGAAAGTAATTAGAGGAAATAAATACTCGTCTACCCCAATAAGGCAATGAGATAGATAATGTATTGAAACCCAAACAACCCATTCCCATGAAGTTTGCAAACAAGAGTAGGGCATGCAAGTACAAAAATAGAAAGAGAAAAATGAGGACACAAGCTACTATGTACAAGAATATGCCAAGGTTTCAGTCAGAATTAGATGCGCAAGTGGTGGGTTGAAAACCCTGAATCACTGATTCCCCAGGGGATTCACTCACAATAAAGGGGGAAGTCACTTGCATGCATGAACCTCAAGAAAAACCCTTATATATGATGCTCATAAGATGATAACACCCCTCTATTTAAGCTTATAAGGATACATTTAAAAATGACTATGTCAATCCCTTCCTTAAATCTATGTTTTTTCTCTAGCATTTACACAATGCCTCTCCTTAGATTAAAGTATGTTACTTTGAGCCTTATTGAGCGAAAATATGACATATCCTTAATGTTGCTTTACCCCTCCCCCCCCTCTGAGGTCCCCTCCCCCTAACATAAATTTAAGATTTAGTATTCACCTAAATACGTGGCCTTAACCCTACCTTATAAGCTTATGCCTCATTTAAAAAACCCCCTCTTGTACAAACACATGGTATCATAAGTTTCCTAAGAGTGAATCCCTCGGAACTAGTTCTTGCACACTTGCTCGACTCTCTTGCTCAAAATTTTCCATGATATTGGGTTGTTCACTTTGAATCCACATGTTGCATGCAAGAATTTTTTCCATCATGCCACATTGCATATTGAAACCCTTGTACTACCATAAAAAATGCGCACAGTATATATACAAAAGTTAAACATCAATTTAAGAGCATATAATTTGTAGGGAGGAAAGGGATGCACTTACATGAGTGTTGCATCCTTTTGCTTGCATGTTCCCATTCCTGATCTATTATCTTTTTTCCATTTCTTTCTGTGCTTGATGCATTGCCATATGAGTCCTCTTGCATGTTCCCATTCCTCATATGTTATCATTTCTCCATTTATTTTTTCTTGATCCATTGCCACATGCATTCTCTTGCATATTCCCATTCCTCATCCGTTATCATTTCTCCATTTCTTTTGCTTGATTGTTATATGCACATTATGTGTGCATATACTAGGAGGATAACCCACATTAGGCTTGTGAGCATAGGAGCATGGGAACAAGCTCTAGTGGAGCATGGGTTAGGACTAACCTTAGGCATCAAAGGGTCACACATGGGAAATGGAGAGTCAAGAGTCACTTGAGGGTCCTCCTATATATAATAGGGGCATGGGGCACACTCAAGGGAGGCTTGAGGGCTTGGAGGCTTAGGCTATGGTCTCTTGTGTAGAGGTCCATATCTACTCACCTAACATTTCACACTATAGCTACATGCTATTGGATTGGAGTTATACCTCTTGATGGTATGGGACATCAAGGTAGAGGGATGATGTATTTCATTTATAATTCATGTGTGCATCCCTTGCGCTTGGGGGTGGTTGGGTGGTTGAGTTTATGCCTGATTTATGCATGTTTATGCATAACAAGTATCTAGAGAGATCTTAGGGTTTTAAGAGTGGTATCAAAGCTATCTCTAGTTAATTGTTGTTGATTTTTTTTTAAGTAAATTTTAATATTTACTAATAAAAATTTTATTTTGTTGATTTGTGTTGATGATTTACACCTGGATTGTCGATATGGCGATTGGAACGCGTGTTACTATAAGTCAATTGATGAATCGATGTTGCGGGGGAATTCCGTGAGTTTAATACTATTTTTTTCTATTTTTTATGGTTTAAAATAAGCATTAATAAAAAATTTTACAAAAATACCACATATTTTATTGTGGGTATTTTTGGTAGAATGGATTCCCTAAATTTTTTGAATTTTTAGGAGTTTTTTCCTAATTTTTAAAGGATTTTTTTAAAGCATTTTTATGGTGAAAAATGTATTTTTTATACATTTTTGCGGGTTTTTCCGTGGGTATGCGATCAAATTTCTGTTGATTTTCTGTTGAAATGCAATAGGGGACAGCATGTTGATGCATGAAATGCTCTCCCGTGTGCGTGGGACTCTCTCCGCCTCTAAATTCTGATTTTTTCGTGTGAATTTCTCTTAAAAGGGATTTTTTAATTAAACATCAATAATAATTAATATTAATTATGATTAAGTAAAAGTTTAATTAAAAACCTTAATCAAAAGATTAATTAAGGTTAACCACTCTGTTAACAGAGAGAGAAGAGATGGGAGGAGAGAGAATAGAAGGGAGAAGAAGGAGAGGAAAGAGGGGAGAAGGGAGAGGGAGTTTTCTCACTCTCTCCCTCTCTCATTCTTTTGCGCGTAGACCACGGGGAGGGGGAGGGGGGATCGCTGCAGGCGGCGAAAAAAATCACCATCCCCCCCTAAAAATTTTATATAAGCTTTTTATTAAAGCTTATTAATATTGTTTTTTTAATTTTTTTAAATGAGTTTTTTATTTTAAAAAAACCTTTTGAAAAGCTTTTCAAAAAATCTTGGAAAAAAGCCCAGAAAAGAGAAGAAAATCCAAATTTTGAGAAAAACAATTATCTAAAAATTTGTGGAATTTATTTTCTTGAAAACTCTTGGCTTTTCGCATTCCCGGGAAACCTTTTGGCTTTCCGAATTCCGGAAAAACTTTTGACCTTCCGTATTCCAGACACTTTTGACCTCTCACATTCCGATTTTTTTTGTCTTTTCATTTTCCCAAAACTTTTGGCTTTCGGTATTCTAGGAAAACCGTTGGGATTCCGAAATTTTTTTGACCGTTCATATTCTAATGTGTTCGGGGTTAATTAAAAATTTCAAAAAAGTCTTGAAAATTAGTGAAAAATTAGACAAAGGTTATTTTAAATTTCATGAAAATGTGGGGTTGGTGTTTCTCATGTGGTGTGTCCATTCGGGCACCCGTGACCATCCAAATTCCTTAAAAAATATATTTTTTGATTGAGAAAACTAAAAAACCATTAAAATTATAAATTTTCATTGGATTTGATAGTTGTCGGGTGGAATTGGAAATTTCGTAAACGATGGGATTCTTAGGAAAAATTAGAAAATTTCTAGAAATTACTTTTAGAAATCCTAAAAATTGGTATTTTTAAAATATCCATGGTATTTTGGCAAATTTATTTGCTAAAAAGTTTCTGGAAAAATATAGATTTGGAATCCTATAAGATAGGTTTGGTGGAATTCAAAATTATCATATTTTGAGGCCCTAGAAAATTAGGAAAAATTTGGAAAAAATCATGATAATTCTTTTTCTCAAGAATCTAATATTTTTAAGGGTTATTTAATGTTGAAGTGCATTTTCTCATGCTGACATCAGATAGATGCGGGTTATTCGTATATTATTAATACAATTATACCTCGTATTAATAGTTATTTCTATTTGGATTAATTCTAAACGATGTTTTCATGATTTTTTACCATTGTTTAGCCATTCTTTTTGGACATGTTCCTTAACTTCTATAATGATGGTTAGAATCTCCGTTCAAAGTGTGTTTCACCTTTTACACTTTTTCATGATAATTTATTTTGCACTTATTGAAGTGTGATCTATGCTTAATTTTCTAAGCCTAAAACAAATTCTATCATGGGTCAGTTGATCGGTTTGTTTTGGTGGATGTTTTCCAAGTCTTATATGAACTCATTAGGTTCTACCTAGATCACTTGTGTCTAGGGGTTTTTTAATGAGTGCTACACACATGTATTTCACTTGCTTACTTTGGAGTTTTGTTTGAACGACACTATGTTCATATACTCCGGATTGATGAGTTAGCCACCAATTTTATTACTTTTTTAGGCATGATTAATGACCCCATTAGATAGCATGCATTGATTGTTATGATCAACTATGGTTTTCATGGATTGGAGGAGCTTCTATGCTTTTATCCATGGTTTTATAAGGATCTTTTGATCTTTTAGATAATATCATGTGCTTTGAAGGTAGCATTTACCTTCAATTTTTGCATATAATTTTAAGGTATATTGCTTGTACTCTTATACATATTCCAACTTGGATACCTAGTTGCTTATGTATATAGGTGAGTTATTTTTCTACCATAACTTTATTGTTTATTGGTGGGTAGTTCATTAGAAAGGTGTCAATAATTCAATTTCTTTTCTAAATGATGTACTCAGAAGGAGTTATTCCCTTAATGTAGTCTCAGGAATATAGAGACAGGTTTTAGCATGTGAAAGTCTGTGATAAGGCCATTTTATTCCTGGACGACATACTAGGGAGTTTCAAATTGTTAAGGTATGTATGGGTGGTATCATGGTGGTATGGGATGCTAGTGATCCCTCACATATATTATCTTATGAGATAATTTGGGCTCAAGATTGTTGCTTTGCTTACATCACTTAGCATGTTGACCTTAACTTTCAAAGACAATCTCATTTTCTAAATTCACTAGAAGTTATACTATGGGCATTCTCTAGATAAAATTCTTTTATCTATAGCCTGCATGTTTTGATGAGTGTCATCTCGTCGGCATTTTCACTTGTTGAAATATCTTTCTTTAGATAAACTTCTTTTATCTATAGCCTGCATGTTTTGATGAGTGTCATCTCATCGGCATTTTCACTTGTTGAAATATCATTCTCTAGATAAACTTCTTTTATCTATAGCCTGCATGTTTTGCTGAGTGTCATCTCGTTCGCATTTTCACTTGTTGAAATATCTTTCTTTAAAGTTCAAACAAGTTTATCTTGTTGTGTTCGGATAAGGAAATTTGGATTCTTCCTTTGTTGGCATTTCTTTCTCTAGTTCCGTACTTTAGATGATTTATATAGTCAACCTGATGGTTTAGATGGACATATGTGAGTCATCAAGACACCGAAGACTCTCTATGTTGATATGGGTAACTCGGGACGTCAATTATTCCATATGCAGATGTGGGTATGTCGAGGCGCCGCGATGAATCCCTAGTTTCTGCTGATATAATGCCATGTTTTTCTTACTTTATTCTGAATGGTTTACAACAACAAGGAAGTTACTTTGAGTGTGAATTGCTTTGATCATCTGCAGTTTGATGGGCAAACTGTTACCATATTATAGTAGTGATGTGTGTGAACACACTTAGGACCGCCGGGGCACTTTTTCCCTCACTAGGAGGTTTTTTCCCCCGTGCATTGTATATACGCCCATTATCTTCTAGGACTTGTTATCTTTCATTTTGGCACTCATAATACACTACTGTGTTGTGCTCAAGCTTCCTCATCTTCTTGAAGTTGTGTGTGCATTCCTGCAACCCTAATTCCAACAATTGGTATCAGAGCAGGCTTCCTCCTCCCGGGCAGCATCACCGGCACCTGCCGCTTCATCTCCTCCGATTGCAACGAGGTTTCACGAGCGCCTGCAGGTTAGTATATGCCGTGGGAGAGCCCTTAGGGCTTGGTCGTTTCAGAATTTTGATCTGAAGTCATTTCGCCCTCCGTTTTTGCATTCCAAGTACTGCGCAGGCAAAATCGTCCTACTGTGCAGATTTTCTGTCAAGATTAAAATCTGCAGGACAGGTGCCCATTCGTCTGTTTTGGGCTGTGCTATATAGCACAGGTCGATTTTATACAGGTTTACCTCTTGCAGACAGCATTTACATCTAGTAGTACAGTCATTGGCCATGGCTGACAACAATGATGTATTCCGCATGTTGGCTGCTGAGGATAAGTTGGATGGCACCAACTATCCATTGTGGGCATATATGATGCGACATGTATTGGTAGCAAAGGGGTTATGGAATATTGTGCAGGGTATTGATGCACGTCCTATTGTGGCTGGAAATGCTGCAAACACATCAGAAACAGGTACTGTTGATGATGGTGCAGGCACAAGTGCTGTAGCAGCTGTTCGAGAACCACCACTTTCAGCAGAGCAGATTCGTTGGGATGGTAGAGATGCGCAGGCTCATGCCTTGATTGCGCTGTCTGTCAAACGTACCATTATCCCACACATTCGCTCCTGCAGGACTTCTAAGGATGCTTGGGATGTACTTGCCACATTGTATCAGGCAAGAAATGAGGCTCGTGTTGCTTATCTCCGAAAACAGTTGGAGAATGAGCATATGAACGAAGGTGATTCCATGGATAGCTTTTTGACAAAGATCAAGGATTTCAAAGAGCAGCTCATTTCTGCAGATGAAATCCTGTCAGACAGTTCACTTGTGCAGACTGTTTTGAATGGTCTACCAGATTCTTATCAGGGTTTTGCTTCCACTCTTCGCTTGATGATGAAAGGCAATCCCAATGCCTTATCATTTGAGGAGTTAGTTTCTGTTTTGCTGCAAGAAGATCAGTCAAGGCAAAACAGGAATATTATGCGTGTCGCAGATCAAGCTTTCGGTGCTAGTCAGAGAAGCGGGAAAGGTAAAGCTGGCTTTTCTTCTAGTAAGCAGAAATCTGCAAATGCTGCGCAACCAAAGAAGGAAGACAAAGATGAGAAGAAGGGTGACAAACAGAAGACATTTTGCAAGTACTGTAAGGGAAATGATCATGTCATCAAAGCGTGTCCTAAGCTGGCTGCGAAAGAGGCTAAGAAGAAAGAGGCTGGTATGGCTGTTGCAGATGCCTCTCCTTCTAACAATGAATCTGCTAATGTTGTGCTAGATACAGAATGGGCATTCAATGCGCAGTGCAGTTATGACCCATCTTTGCATGACACATGTATGTCTACAGTAGATTCAGATGTATGGTACTTTGACAGTGGTGCCACTAAGCATATCACCTCGCAGCGCAGTTTATTCACTTTCCTTGAGTCTGCTCCCACAGGGAATACTGTCACTTGTGCCAATAACTCCTCTTATCCCGTTAAAGGAGTTGGACAGATTGTGCTGAATGTTGCAAATGGCAACACCTTTACACTTTTTGATGCATTGTATGTGCCAGGGATCAAAAAGAATCTGCTGTCAGTCTCCGCATTTGCCAAAACAGGTTTGGTTGTAAAATTTGTGGATGACAGATGTACTGTTCATGATCTCTCTTGTGGTGACATCATTGTAGCATCTGGTTCACTATGTCGAGGGCTGTATAAGCTCAATATGGATGGCAAATGTGTAAAGGATTCAGCATGTGCTATTATGGATACGCAGGCTATTTCAAATGCAAAACTGTGGCATGCACGTTTTGGTCATCTGAATTTTGCAAGTTTGCTGCGCCTGCAGAAATCTGAAATGGTGTCTTCTTTGCCTAAGCTTGAGGCACCTGTCAAGCATGTTTGTGAGGGCTGCATATTGGGTAAAATGCAGCGTGCTTCCTTTCCCAAAGATGGATCAGTGAGAGCTGAACGCAGATTGCAGCTTGTTCACAGTGATGTTTGTGGTCCCATGCAAACTCCATCATTTGGAAACTACCTTTACTTCGTGACTTTCATTGATGATTTTACCAGGCATGCATGGGTATATCCTTTGAAGGCAAAGTCCGAAGTGTTTTTGTGCTTCAAACAGTTTTTGGTTATGGCTGAAAATGTGTCAGAAAGTAAGATGGGCACCCTCCGTTCAGATCGAGGGGGGGAGTATATGTCTTCAGAATTTAATGCATTTCTGGCTGAGCGTGGGATAAAACACCAATGTACAGTGCCGTATACACCACAGCAAAATGGTGTGGCTGAGAGAAAAAACAGGTCTCTCATGGAAATGGCAAGATGTATGGTTAAGAGTCAAAGTCTACCACATGGTTTTTGGCTTGAGGCTGTCATGTGTGCCACTTATGTACTAAACAGGTGTCCCACCAAAGCATTACAGGTTGTCACTCCATATGAGGCTTGGCATGGCCGCAAGCCATCTGTTGGCCATTTACGTGTTTTTGGTTGCCTGGCATATGCATTAGTGCCTGTGCAACATCGCAGAAAATTGGATGACAAAGCTGTCAAATGTATTTTTGTTGGATATAGTGCTGAGAGCAAAGGCTATCGTTTGTATCATCCACAGACAAAGCGCATTTTGGTTAGCCGTGATGTTGTATTTGTGGAAGATGCAGTTCAGCCCTTGGTTTCATGTACTAAGGAGACAGATATCAGCTCACGTGATGTCTATGATACATTGTTGCCTCTTTTCAGTGGTGCACAGTCAAGTGCAATACCTCATGAGGCAGTTTTTCAGCCTATGCAGGTTTTAAATGATGGCACAGATCAGCCTATATCTGATGCAGATGTGCATGATGCACTTGAGGATGAGAGACAAGAGATTGAGGGCTCTAGGAATATGCCTAGATGGCTGGTGCAGACTTTGCGTGACAGCAAGTTGGATGCCCCTTTGTCTAGTCGCACTCGTTCTGGCTCTCATGGTGCCTCTTATGCGTCAGATTGTTATGCATTGGCTGTTTCTAGTATGTGCGATGAAAGTGAGCCTGTTTCATTTGATGAGGCACAAAGTTCAGAAAATTGGATGGCTGCTATGCAAGCAGAATACGATGCTATTATGAAGAATGGTACATGGTCTTTATGTGACTTGCCCCCTGGCAAGAAGGCCATTGGCACTAAGTGGGTATACAAATTGAAGCGTAAGCCTGATGGCACAGTGGATCGCCATAAGGCTAGGCTTGTTGCAAAAGGTTATGCTCAAGAGAAGGGCATTGATTTTGATGAGACTTTTGCTCCCACATGTCGTATGACCACTGTTCGTAGCATCTGTGCATTAGCAGCTCATAATGGTTGGAATGTACATCAGCTGGACATAAAGACTGCGTTCTTAAATGGAGATTTGCATGAGGAGGTGTATGTATCGCAGCCTCGTGGTTTTGTTCAAAGAGGGCAGGAAAACAAAGTGTGCAGGTTAAAAAAGGCTTTATATGGTTTAAAGCAAGCTCCACGAGCTTGGTATGAAAAAATACATGCATATTTGACTGCACATGGGTTTCAGAATAGTCCAACAGAAAGCACTTTGTATGTTAAACGTGTGGATGGTGTACATCTAATCATTGCTCTCTATGTCGATGACATGCTGCTCACAGGACCAAATAAGAGTCATATTGCTGATTTTAAGGCTGATTTGAATGCCTCTTTTGAGATGTCAGATTTGGGGCATTTGCATCATTATTTGGGGATACAATTTAAGCAGTGTGATGGAGGTATTGCTTTGTGTCAGACAAAGTATATTGAAACATTGTTGCGGAGATTTGGCCTTGAAGACTGCAAGCCTATTGCTACTCCAATGGAGACAGGTTTGAAGTTGAGTCTTCATGATGCTGGAGATCACTTTGATGTCACACTCTATCAGACAGCTGTTGGTTGCCTCATTTATGTATGCATTACGAGGCCAGACATTCAGTTTGCAGTCTCACAGGTGAGCAGATTTATGCATAGCCCAGGCATTAAGCATTGGCAGGCAGTGAAGCGTATCTTTCGCTATTTGAGTGGTACTCGGCATCTTGGGTTGTTTTATCCCAAGGGGGGATCATTGCCGCCAGATTTACATGCTTTTTCAGATTCTGACTGGGCTGGTTGTTATGACACACGCGTGTCCACGAGTGGTTTTTGCTTCATGCTTGGAAGCTCATGCATATCATGGTTGAGCAAGAAGCAGCCTACTGTGGCCACTTCTAGTTGTGAAGCTGAGTACAGGGCAGCTTTCACAGCTACGGTTGAGTGTGTGTGGCTCAGACGCCTTATGGCTGATTTGGGTGTTGGGCAGCCATCTGCCACCACCATCTTCACTGACAGTCAGAGCGCATTGGCAGTTGCGCGGAACCCAGTGTTCCATGCTCGTACGAAGCACATTGAGGTGCACTACCATTATGTCAGGGAGAGACTCTCTGCAGGAGAGATCAGTTTGGCTTATGTGCCAACACAGGATAACCTTGCAGACCTTTTCACAAAGGCTCTGCCTCGTGAGAAGTTCGAAGCTTTTCGCAAAGCTTTGGGCTTACTCCCTTTTGTGGATTCGTCCACATAGCTAGACACTTCCCTATACATGAGTGCTAGCTCTTGTTCACCGCATCACTCCAGGGGGGATTTGTTACCATATTATAGTAGTGATGTGTGTGAACACACTTAGGACCGCCGGGGCACTTTTTCCCTCACTAGGAGGTTTTTTCCCCCGTGCATTGTATATACGCCCATTATCTTCTAGGACTTGTTATCTTTCATTTTGGCACTCATAATACACTACTGTGTTGTGCTCAAGCTTCCTCATCTTCTTGAAGTTGTGTGTGCATTCCTGCAACCCTAATTCCAACACAAACAAAGCGTATGAATCAGTTTGTAGAGTATATGCTTCGTGCATATGTCTCTATAAAATCATCATATTGGAAAAAATATCTTCCAATGATGGAATTTGCCTATAACAGTTTTAAATATACGGCTTTTGGTTTTAGTCCGTGCATACTTATGTATGGGTATCAACCCAAAGGTACTTATTGATGTCGGTCTTAAGAACATCGAGCTTGATGCATCGAGGGATTTCTTGCGAGATATGCAGGAAATGCTGACCGAAGCTTGGGATTCTATTAGGAGTGCTCAGGATAGAGTACAATTTTATACTGATAGGAGACACGCATCTCGGTCTTTTGAACCAGGAACGTTGGTTTATTTTAATGTTCGTAAAGATTCTCAGACTTTGTCAATAGAAAAATGCTTGAATTTATCTCCTAGATATTGTGGTCCATTTTCAAGTTATACATTGGATTGG
This sequence comes from Cibotium barometz, assembly GCF_041138505.1. Lineage (NCBI taxonomy): Eukaryota > Viridiplantae > Streptophyta > Polypodiopsida > Cyatheales > Cibotiaceae > Cibotium > Cibotium barometz. The sequence goes on from NC_141076.1 coordinate 41,248,393, forward strand.
CACGGTTGCATTTGAACTTAAAACTACCTCCACAAATTAGAGTTCATTTAGTCTTTCATATCAATAGATTGAAAGGGAATTTGGGAGGTGAGGATAACACAGTTACTCCAAGAACTCGTTGAAGTCAAAGATTTATCCTATGTTCTACATGAACTTGATACGGTACTTGAATTTAGGGAAAAGAAACTTTGTAGTTGACTAATCCCTGAGGTTAAATTTAGGTGGAAAGATAGGGAAATAGAGATTTCGACTTGGGAGTTGGTTGATATTGTTCAGTGCAGTTCCTTTTTTTTCATTGCAAGAGTGCAATGTTTTGAGAGAGGGGAAGTATGTTATATGCACATTATGTGTGCATATACTAGGAGGCTATATTTTAGGGTCTTCATGATACGAGCATGAACAAAACCATATATTTCCACCTCATCCACTAATGAAATTAATGCTTGAATAATACCTCCTCACTGCTCCCATTTTGTAGATTGGCTTGTGGACTTTCTCATGTGCATAACTACTAATGTAAATGGGAAGAATGATCTATATAGTACAAGAGAATCTAATCAACCTTTCGCTTGGCATTGAATGCAAGATTTTACGATGGGTCTCTTCCTCATCCTTATCCTAGTTTCTTCCTTTGCAATTCAACCTTGTTTTCTTGAACTAAATTTTGTTCTCTATCCTTCCTCCATGCCACCCTCTATTAGTTTCACTTGTGAGTGGATGAATTTCAAACCCTTTATGTCTAGCTTGGGCTCCTCCACACTTGAGGTAGTTTAGCCCCCAACTTGTTGTCTATTGTAATAATATTGAGAGGGGTAGATGATCTTAGGGGTTGTGAAGCTATACATTACAACAATAGGTTTTGAGGCCTAAGTAGCAACATACCTACCCCTATCAACACTAGATGATCTTAGGCATTGTGAATATATATCCACCATTATAGTAGGTTTTGGGGCCCAAACCACGTACCGTCTTTGCCTTTTTAGTAGCTGGCACTTCTTGGTAACATTCTACCTTAGCCTTCTCATGATGGTTGTTTCTTTTCTCAAATAATGGTGATGATTTAGCCAACACATATGTTTGAATGGATGGCTTATCTAGCTTGCTTCACATATTTTATATAATGCTAGCTTTTTTGGCATTTCATATGGAAATTTGTGGTCTCACCTCTGCTTTTGCTTATTAATGGCTATTTATTCTATTGGTTGTACTGCTACTGTAAGATTCCTCCCCAGCCTCTCAAGATGTCCAGCATCTTCCCCCTGTAATCAATCCCCTCTTCAGAAATATAAAAGATCTTGTCTCTGCCTGTTTTGACATAGAGAGAGAAAATATTCTAGAGAGAGAATATTTAGATTTTGAATATTTTTAGATAGAAAAATTTCTCATATTATTAAAATAAGTTCCCCTGAAACAGAAGTTCAAAAAGATTCTCAGAAGGTGCATTAGAAATTAAGTATAATCGGTTCAAGAGGCATTATCCTAGGAGCGAAGATTTTTTTGAAATTTTAAATTAAGGTTCCTATGGACCAATAAGATTCATCCAAATGTGTGGAGGAGATAAATGGAAGAAATAAAGAAAATCCCTCCAAAAATGAGTAAATACTCACATAAGATGAAGAGTTGACTAAGGACAAGGCTAATAGTTAAAAAGGGGAGATATTTAGAAGTAATGATGCATTTTTGACACCTCTGCATGGGGATTTTTCCCTCATGAATGAGGCACCTACTTCACATGTGCAATTGAGTTTTAAATCTTCAAAAATTGAGATATTTCATCTCTCCTCTCTCCTAATTCAAGTCTAGTTCCAAAAAGTTAGCTCAACTGACCTAAAAATGGTAAAAAAATTGGCCAAACTGACCCAAAAAATTCTAGAATCAATTTGCTTGGTTAGGAGCTCACTTTTTCCTATAAATAGAAGCCTTCCCCTTTGTTGAAAAATAATAGTGTTTTATGCACTGTTACTCTACTCCTCCCAAGCCAAGAACTATGAATTGATTAATAATTCACTAGTTTTTGACATTTCCCTCTTCCAAAGATTGGTGGCCACTCTTGTTACAAACAAGAGTTGAACCCTCAAACCATCAAGCCAAAGGAAAGCTCCAAGAAATTATGTAAGTAGAGATTCTTGTATTTTTCTTTATTGATTTTATGTTTTTCTAATGTTTATGATTGTTTGAAGTGATAAATGGATGCTATGCCTTGATCAAAAGGCTTTCCCCCCTCTCTTCTTGAAATCAACCCTTCTTTATCTTAGTTAAGTGATAATTATTAGAATTAAACTTTTTATAATGTTTTCTCTTTTATAAATAAAATTTGATTAGTATAGATTACTTTAAATCAATTAGAGTTAATTTTTAAGACAAAATTGAGTAGAAAAAATAAAAAAATGGTCAGCCATACAAAGGAGGTTATGGCAAAATTTTTGGAAATAAGGATTATCTTTTATTATGCTAAAAGAGTAATTCCTATCAATTCTATACTCTAAAAGTGTCATTTTCATGCACAGAAGATGCATATTGATTATTATTATTTTATGCATAAAGGAATAATTTTCTTTTATTATGAAAGTGTTACTTTCATCAAAATAGATTTTTATGCATAAAGAAATAATTTTCTTTTATTATGAAAGTGTTACTTTCATCAAAATAGATTTTTATGCATAACGGAATAATTTTCTTTTATTATGAAAGTGTTACTTTCATCAAAATAGATTTGTATGCATAAAAGATTATTATTATTTATTATAAAAGTGTTTGTAAGATTCCTCCCCCAACCCCTTTTTGATGTCTAGTATCTTCCCGTGTAATTAAATCCCTCTTCAGGAATATAACAGATCTTGTTTCTAACTGTTTTAACATAGAGAGAGAAAATATTCTAGAGAGAGAATATTCAGATTTTTAATAATTTTGGATAGAAATTTATCTCATCCTATTAAAATAAGTTCCCTTAAAACAGAAATTCAAAAAGAACTTTCCAATGTGCAATTGGAATTAATTGGAAATGGGTATAAAGGACATTAGCCTAAGGGTCTAGATTTTCAAAAAATTTAGATTATGGTCCAATTAAGGTTCCTATGGGCCAATAGGATCAATCCATGTGTAGGGAGGAGATAAATCCAATTTTTAAAAGAAGATACCCAAAAATGAGTAAATGCTCACATAAGATGAAGAGTTGACTATGTACAAGGTTTATTAGTAAGAAACTATGAGCAATATAAAAAATATGAGATATTTTGGGTATCCAAAAATGAGTAAATGCTCACATAAGATGAAGAGTTGAAAATGTACAAGGTTTATTAGTAAGAAACTATGAGCAATATTAAAAATCTGAATATTCTCTCTCTCTATGTTAAAACAGTTAGAAACAAGATCTGTTATATTCCTGAAGAGGGATTTAATTACACGGGAAGATACTAGACATCAAAAAGGGATTGGGGAGGAATCTTACATAGAAATTCTTTTATTCTAAAAGTGTAATTCCTACCAAATTGAATTTATGCATAAGAAGATGCATAAAAGATTGATTTTTTAATTCAAAAGTGTCATTCTCATCTAAATAGAATTTATGCATAGGAAAATGCATAAAAGATTGAAATCTAATTTAAAAGTGTCATTTTAATTTAAAATGAATTTATGCATAGGAAGATGCATAAAAGATTGATTTTTACTTTGAAAGTATTAATCTTCTTAAATAGAATTGATGCATAAATAAATGTGTAAAGAAATCTTATATCAAATATAAGAATTCTCTTGTATTCTATAAATAGATATGAGATGTGATAGGATGTGATAAGAGGTGTATAAGATGTGATAAGAGGTGATAAGACGCTTATGAAATAAGTTAGGAGGTGATAAGATGAATTAAGATGTGATAAGATTTGTGTGGGATGAGGTAAGAAGTGTATGTGATAGGATAAGATATATATAGGTTGTGATAGGGCGAGAATGGATGTGATGTAAAAGATTAGATGTGAAGGCATATGGGATTATATGAATGGGAATGTGGAAATGGATGTATGTATGTGGATGTGTGGATGTGGAGATGGGAGTGTGGATGTATGAATGTGAAAATGGATGTATGCATGAAGATGTATATGCATAGATGTGAATGTGGATGTAGATGTGGATGTATAGATGTGAATGGGAATGTGGATGTGGATATAGATGTGGATGTATAGATGTGAATGTGGAATGTGGATGTGGATGTATGTATATATGTGGATGTATTTCGTAACAATGTCCGCTTGGCTATGGTTATCAAAGCTTTGGGTTTGGGTCCCCGATACTATTGCGTGATGAGATCAAGGCATGGTGGGTTTTTTAAGCAGGTCTTCTTACTTGCGTGTTTTTATCAGGTCATCTCATACCAATGAGGTGGGTGCTGCAATAACCGGCCGAATTATTCCCATAGATGAGTTACCTTATACATGTGCTACTTGTGAGTGCTGCTTTTGTGACCATATGATGGACGGGCTTATTGAATGAGTGTATAAAGTTGAAATCTTTGTTCTTGTCTTGAGTCTTGCTTTCTTTGAGACTTTTCTTGGTGGTTACTCTTAATTAAAATTTCTCTTAGTCTCATATTCTTGCATCTTGCGGGATTACCCCCAATTTGCGAGATGAGGACATCTCACGTTTTTCAAGTGGGAGAGAATATAAGATTCCTCCCCAGCCTCTCAAGATGTCCAGTATCTTCCCCCTATAATCAATCCCCTCTTCAGAAATATAAAAAGATCTTGTCTCTGCCTGTTTTGACATAGAGAGAGAAAATATTCTAGAGAGAGAATATTCAGATTTTGAATATTTTTAGATAGAAAAATTTCTCATATTATTAAAAGAAGTTCCCCTGAAACAGAAGTTCAAAAAGATTTTCAGAAGGCGCATTAGAAATTAAGTATAATCAGTTCAAGAGGCATTATCCTAGGAGTGAAGATTTTTTTGATATTTTAAATTAAGGTTCCTATGGACCAATAAGATTCATCCAAATGTGTGGAGGAGATAAATGGAAGAAATAAAGAAAATCCTCCCAAAAATGAGTAAATACTATTTTATTGTAAAAGTGTTACTTTTACCATATTTGATTTTTTATGCATAAATGGGTGCAAAAAAAAGAGATATTTTTTTAAATACTAAAAGCATGATTTTCATCATAAATGATTTTATGCATAAGAGAAATTCTTTTATTCTAAAAGTGTAATTGCTACTAAATTGGATTTATGAATGGAAAGATGCATAAAGAATTTATTTTAACCCAAAAGTGTTATTCTCACCAATTTTAATTTTATGCATAAAAAGATGCATAAAGAAATCTATTTTTAGTTCAAAAGAATTATTTTCGTCAATAATGAATTTATGCATAGTAAGATGCATAAAAGATTGATTTTTATTTCGAAGTGTTATTCTCCTTAAAATGGAATTTATGCATAAATAGAAGTGTAAAGAAATCTTATATAAAAAATAAGAATTCTTTTGTATTCTATAAATAGATATGAAGATGTGAAACGAATCAGATAGATGAAATTGAACGAGGAATAGATGGAGATATATGTGAAAGAATGGATGTAGTTATAGGTATGTGAAAGAAATGATGTAGATGATGTATGTGAAAGGAAAGATGTATGTGAAAATGGATGTATGAAACCCGGATGTGAATGTATGATGTGGATGTATGTATGTGAATGTGGGTGTGTAAATGTGGATATGGATATGGATGTAAGAATGTGGATGTAGGTGAATGTGAATCTGGATGTGTGAATGAGGATATGGATGTGGATATGCATGTATGGATGTGGATGTATGAATGAGCGCGGATGTGAATGTATGATATGGATGTATGGATGTGAATGTGAATGTGGATGTATAAATATAGATGTGGATGTGAATGTGAATGTGGATGTGGATGTGGATGTATAAATATAGATGTGGATGTGGATGTATAAATATGTATGGATGTGAATGTGAATGTGGATGTATAAATATAGATATGGATGTGGATATATGTGAATGTGAATGTGAATGTGGATGTACGAATGTGGATGTGTGTGGAATAATGAATGCAAAAATGTATGTGAATGGATATGAAGTCGATATATGAGCGAATGGATGAGATGAGATGTCATGTGAATCAGAATGTGAATGAATAATATAAGATATGAACGAATGAGATATAATGCGAAATGGATGTGATGAGACGTAATGTAAATTAAGAAAGATAGGAATGGATGTTATGTGAAGTGAATGAATCCGATGTGATGGGATGGAAAATGATGTATCTGGTCAAGAATGGATACACATATGATTTGGAATTGGATTAAGTAATATGGATTGATATGGAATAATGTGGAATAACGAGAGTTCAATATAGAAACTGTATTTAAACTGTTTGCAAATGATTGTTTTATGTCAAAGATGCTAGGGAAGCATTTTGACTGTGTTGAGTATGTGGTCGTAGAGACTTACCTGATAAAGTTGCAAAAGGTGACGGAGAGTCAATGGAGGACGTCTCGCGTAGCAAGGTCGGCCGAGGTGAGCTTCCGGTACGGTGGATGAGGGACCAAGGAAGCGGTCTATGAGTGAAGTGCTAGGTGACCTGCAAAGGATCCTAGAGGGTGCTGACCATACGGTGCTCGGGCTCTGGGTCGCCAAAGATACCCACACGTGCATCGTGGAAGATACTGGAATAAGGAGTAAGAGTTGTTTTCTGAAACCGGGCATGGATCTGGTTGATTGACCTTGCTGGTCCTCAACAACGGATGAGTCCATGGCTCTTTTATATGGATCTGTTGGTTGATCTTGCTGATCTTCCATAGAGATTCCATTCTGTTATGTGAATATATTGCCGGTTACTATGAGCTAGGAACTATCGAAAAGGCCCCTGAGAGAACAGGTGGTGAGTGTTCTGGTTACCAATGATGCCATAAGTACACCGATGAATGAATGATTGAAAATATGAATTCAACCACGGATATTGAGGATAGTGATTAGTGACATAATGGTTTCATTAAAGGAGTCTTTTAAAATTATCTGATGTTGAGAAAAAGGCAATTTCATATTGGGTGTGTAAGTGGTGTGACTAGTTTATGTTTGCATGAACTTCCGGCTAGGGGGCCTGGGAACTCTTTTCCCTGGTACCCGGGACAAAACCTAACCAAATTCCTAATTGGATCCCATCACTACAGTGGTTGGGCGGTTGGCTAACCCATGGGACTGGATGGGGTTAGGCTGGACTGATGGATCCGTAAATTGAGACTTAATTTTTGTTTAGTTCGATAGATGAAATAAATCCCGGACAAAAATTGTTCTATGGATAAAGAATCAACGGCTGTGCCTCTCAATGAGGAAAAAAGCGTTGGTCTCCATGATCCAAGTGCAATTTGTCCCTTGATCTGACTATGGAACCTACGAGTTCGGTCAGATCGGTTCAGTTAAGTATGGCTTTTGACTACGTTAGGAAAACGTTATCCTGGTGGAATCGCCCGTGCGTTCCGGGCAAGAGAAGTTTTTTTTGAGTTCGGTTTAGAAGAATCGAGGAATTAGTCACCTGTCCGGATATCCATGGGCGAGGCCCTGAGTGTGGGACCCTACCCCACACAAGATGTGCTACTTCCGCTGCTAGCACCCCGAATCCGTTGCGTGGTGGGGATAGGGATCTCACAGCTACTACTTCTCTTTGATGATTTAACCCACTGTTTTTTAGCCCAAAAGGTCACAACTAACCTTTTTGGCATTTTCATCTAGCACTTCTTAGTCTCACCACTACTTTTCCTTAATGGTTTTTTCTTCTATCACCTCTACTTCTTTTTGATGATTCAACCTACACATCCATTTTATGTGAGGGCTTATCTTACTTTCTCAACATATCTTTTGTAAGGATAACCTTCTTTGGCCTTTTCCTCGACCCGTGGTAATGTTTTGCCCACTACTTTTCCTTTCTCTTTTCTTTCAGTACTCACTATTGTAGAAAGCACTCACTATTCTTCCAACAACACTTTGGTAGAGTCTCTTTAAGTTAGTCTTCCTGCCCTAAGGGACTAGAAACTCTAAGTCTTCTTGGCCTAATCTTGTGTTTCGCACACCATCTAGGTCACCTACTCTCTAACTCTTTTATGCTCCTCCCAACAAACTGATTATCTTCTTAAGCTACACCATCTAGGTCACCTACTCTCTAATTATTTTTTTCTCCTCCCAATTGACTGTCTTATTGGGTTGCACCATCTAGGTCACCTACTCTCTAAATCTTTTCTACTCCTCCCACCTGACTATCCTCTTGTCCTACACCTTTTTAGCTTTGAGTGACTCCTTTTAGCCTATTCCATGCTCATTGATCTGATTCTTTACTAGGGCCTATGGCATTGGCCTCTTTAATTTGCACCACTCCCAAAGCAGGCTTTTGTGCATTTATGTGGATCCTCTCGAAGCTGATGTGGACACATAAAGTGGGATGCACATATAAGATTTATGCCCACCCAAGGCTCACACATGGCATGATCTCTAGGCTTTAAAGATTACCAAGACTAGATTTTCAAACCTAACTAGGATTGGTTTTAGACTTGAAAAGGAGAGAGTGGACACAATATGGGAATTTTCACTTGGGAGGATTGAAAATGGACCTTCTTGTACTCCAATTAAGTCAAATTTTTAAAATAAATTCATGGTAATAAGTATAGTAATCCCTAGAATTTTAGATCAAAAGATTCAAAAGTTTGATTTTCTAGAATTAAATTACAATTGGTTTAATGGACCTCTCACAAAATCAGAACAATGTTACAAATTACATCTATAAAAATCCAACTATTATATTTGTAATTTTACTTTAGATCCATATTTTACTAATATTTCTCAATCTAATCATCACCAGATCCAAAGAAATTGAGCAATTAAAATGGTAGATGTGGTTGGAGGAAAAAATAGCACATGTTTTAACAATTCTAATGTCTTTTCAATAATATAAAAAATAAAATAACACATAAAACATTACTCTATAAATCAAGTTCAGCTCTATGTTATGTGAATTTGTGATACGCAAAGTCGAAATATCATATGAGTAATAATGTAAAAGTTATAGGAATTTTACTTACATTTAATGTACTTGTCCAAACCTGGGATAGGGCATGTGCATAACTTTTATGTCCATACAAAAGGGGCTGTGCAATTATTGAATATTCGATCAAATTATAGTTTTAGTTGCCGAACTTTGCATGTGATGTTTAATTAAACAACATTGAAGTGAAACTCCTTAGCTAACTAGGAGACTAGGAGAGATTGGTCATTCGTCTTGAAAAATTACATGTTTTCAAGCTAAACCCTAGGGCGCCCACTAAACAAAACTTGATAACCTCATCTTGCAACCACCCTATTTAAGGTATTATAGAATTCTCCAATGGACATCTCAGAGATCAATGTCCAAACCTGGGATAGGGCATGTGCATAACTTTTATGTCCATACAAAAGGGACTGTGCAATTATTGAATATTCGATCAAATTATAGTTTTAGTTGCCAAACTTTGCATGTGATGTTTAATTAAACAACATTGAAGTGAAACTCCTTAGCTAACTAGGAGAGATTGGTCATTCGTCTTGAAACATTACATGTTTTCAAGCTAAACCCTAGGGTGCCCACTAAACAAAACTTGATAACCTTATCTTGCAACCACCCTATTGAAGGTATTATAGAATTCTCCAATGGACATCTCAGAGATCAATGTCTCTTTTTTTGTTTTGTTGCTTCACTGGCCTAGACAAGGAAGAGTTCATATCAATGGTATCTTCCATCATGTTAATATATTGCTTCTTCATAACATTGATTAAAGGAATCTTGATTTGAGACCTTGATCAAATTGTGCAAAGTGTTTTTCTTTAATTCCATGAGGATACATCACTTTATTTATGCATCTTGAGTTTCTCTGAGTCCTCACATTGTGAGTTTAAGGTTTTCATGCATAAGATGTAATCATGTATGGTTTCTTCAAGTCTCTACTCTATTATGTAGAGCTTTGTTTATAGCACTCCATCTATTTTAAAAAAACCTTTTGAAAAGCTTTTCAAAAAAGCTTAGAATCTATAGCCTGCATGTTTTGATGAGTGTCATCTCATCGGCATTTTCACTTGTTGAAATATCATTCTCTAGATAAACTTCTTTTATCTATAGCCTGCATGTTTTGATGAGTGTCATCTTGTCGGCATTTTCACTTGTTGAAATATCTTTCTTTAAAGTTCAAACAAGTTTATCTTGTGTTCGAATAAGGAAATTTGGATTCTTCCTTTGTTGGCATTTCTTTCTCTAGTTCCGTACTTCAGATGATTTATATAGTCAACCTGATGGTTTAGATGGACATATGTGAGTCATCGAGACACCGATGACTCTCTATGTTGATATGGGTAACTCGGGACGTCGATTATTCCATATGCAGATGTGGGTATGTCGGGGCACCGCGATGAATCCCTAGTTTTTGTTGATATAATGCCATGTTTTTCTTACTTTATTCTGAATGGTTTACAACAACAAGGAAGTTACTTTGAGTGTGAATTGCTTTGATCATCTGCAGTTTGATGGGCAAACAAAGCGTATGAATCAGTTTGTAGAGTATATGCTTTGTGCATATGTCTCTAGAAAATCATCATATTGGGAAAAATATCTTCCAATGATGGAATTTACCTATAACAGTTTTAAATATACAGCTTTTGGTTTTAGTCCGTGCATACTTATGTATGGGTATCAACCCAAGGTACCTATTGATGTCGGTCTTAAGAACATCGAGCTTGATGCATCGAGGGATTTCTTGCGAGATATGCAGGAAATGCTGACCGAAGCTTGGGATTCTATTAGGAGTGCTCAGGATAGAGTACAATTTTATACTGATAGGGGACACTCATCTCGGTCTTTTGAACCAGGAGCATTGGTTTATTTCAATGTTCCTAAAGATTCTCAGACTTTGTCAATAGAAAAATGCTTGAATTTATCTCCTAGATATTGTGGTCCATTTTCAAGTTATACATTGGATTGGCATGGTTGCGTTTGAACTTAAAACTACCTCTACATATTAGAGTTCATTTAGTCTTTCATATCAATAGATTGAAAGGGAATCTTGGAGGTGAGGATAACACAGTTACTCCAAGAACTCGTTGAAGTCAAAGATTTATCCTATGTTCTACATGAACTACGATACTTGAATTCAGGGAAAGGAAACTTTGTAGTTGACTAATCCTTGAGGTTAAATTTAGGTGGAAAGATAGGAAAATAGAGATTTCGACTTGGGAGTTGGTTGATATTGTTCAGTGCAGTTCCTTTTTTTTCATTGCAAGAGTGCAATGTTTTGAGAGAGGGGAAGTATGTTATATGCACATTATGTGTGCATATACTAGGAGGCTAACCCACATTAGGCTTGCGGGCATGGGAGCATGGGAACAAGCTGTAGTGCAGCATGGGTTAGGACTAACCTTAAGGGTTAAGGTTAGGGTCAAGCATCCAAGGGTCACACATCGGAAATGGAGAGTTGAGGGCCCTCCTATATAATAGAGGCATGGGGCACACTCAAGGGAGGCTTGGGGGCTTGGAGGCTTAGGCTATGGTCTCTTGTGTAGAGGTCCATATCTACTCACCTACCATTTCACACTATAGCTACATGCTATTGGATTGGAGTTATACCTCTTGGATGGTATGGGACATCAAGGTAGAGGTATGATGTATTTCATTTATAATTCATGTGTGCATCCCTTGGGCTCGGGGGTGGTTGGGTGGTTGAGTTTATGCCTGATTTATGCATGTTTATGTATAACAATTATCTAGAGAGATATTAGGGTTTTAACATTGATCCATTGCCTCATATAGCCATTCCATATCCCAATCTTTCAAAAGTAGCTCTATGTTTTTTTGGTTATGTCAAGCATGTGCGATGTCTCTTAACACCCTTATCTACTTCATTCTTACCCTTTTTCCCTCTTCTTCCACCCCCCATCTCATAACTTCACTATTAAGAATACAAAAATAACACCCTTATCTACTTCATTCTTACCCTTTTTGCCTCTTCTTCCACCCCCCATCTCATAACTTCACTATTAAGAATACAAAAACATTCAACTTGTGTTGCATTGCCCTTTCCATCCTCCTTGGTTTTAATTTTTATGTGGTAAATACAACACCAGTTTCATCCTCGGTTTTCATTTGTATGTGGTACATACAACACAATTTTTGGCATCATCCTCATTGGTCCAAAAATTGAAGTGTGCTGGGATCCACTCATGAAAGATAATTTGAGATGTAGACTAGAGATTCTTGCACTCATGACTAGAGATCCACTCATGATTAGAGATTCTTGCACTAACCAACCCTCTTTCATGCTTCTTGCTAGCCTTCCCCTTTGCCTAACAAAATATTTTAGGGTCTTCATGATACGAGCATGAACAAAACCATATATTTCCACCTCATCCACTAATGAAATTAATGCTTGAATAATACCTCCTCACTGCTCCCATTTTGTAGATTGGCTTGTGGACTTTCTCATGTGCATAACTACTAATGTAAATGGGAAGAATGTTCTATATAGTACAAGAGAATCTAATCAACCTTTCGCTTGGCATTGAATGCAAGATTTTACGATGGGTCTCTTCCTCATCCTTATCCTAGTTTCTTCCTTTACAATTCAACCTTGTTTTCTTCAACTAAATTTTGGTCTCTATCCTTCCTCCATGCCACCCTCTATTAGTTTCACTTGTGAGTGGGTGAATTTCAAACCCTTTATGTCTAGCTTGGGCTCCTCCACACTTGAGGTAGTTTAGCCCCCAACTTGTTGTCTATTGTAATAATATTGAGAGGGGTAGATGATCTTAGGGGTTGTGAAGCTATACATTACAACAATAGGTTTTGAGGCCTAAGTAGCAACATACCTACCCCTATCAACACTAGATGATCTTAGGCATTGTGAATATATATCCACCATTATAGTAGGTTTTGGGGCCCAAACCACGTACCGTCTTTGCCTTTTTAGTAGCTGGCACTTCTTGGTAACATTCTACCTTAGCCTTCTCATGATGGTTGTTTCTTTTCTCAAATAATGGTGCAACACATATGTTTGAATGGATGGCTTATCTAGCTTCCTTCACATATTTTATATAATGCTAGCTTTTTTGGCATTTCATATGAAAATTTGTGGTCTCACCTCTGCTTTTGCTTATTAATGGCTATTTATTCTATTGGTTGTGCTGCTACTGTAAGATTCCTCCCTAGCCTCTCAAGATGTCCAGCATCTTCCCCCTGTAATCAATCCCCTCTTCAGAAATATAAAAGATCTTGTCTCTGCCTGTTTTGACATAGAGAGAGAAAATATTCTAGAGAGAGAATATTTAGATTTTGAATATTTTTAGATAGAAAAATTTCTCATATTATTAAAATAAGTTTCTTTGAAACAGAAGTTCAAAAAGATTCTCAGAAGGTGCATTAGAAATTAAGTATAATCGGTTCAAGAGGCATTATCCTAGGGGTGAAGATTTTTTTGAAATTTTAAATTAAGGTTCCTATGGACCAATAAGATTCATCCAAATGTGTGGAGGAGATAAATGGAAGAAATAAAGAAAATCCCTCCAAAAATGAGTAAATACTCACATAAGATGAAGAGTTGACTAAGGACAAGGCTAATAGTTAAAAAGGGGAGATATTTAGAAGTAATGATGCATTTTTGACACCTCTGCATGGGGATTTTTCCCTCGTGAATGAGGCACCTACTTCACATGTGCAATTGAGTTTTAAATCTTCAAAAATTGAGATATTTCATCTCTCCTCTCTCCTAATTCAAGTCTAGTTCCAAAAAGTTAGCTCAATTGACCTAAAAATGGTAAAAAATTAGCCAAACTGACCCAAAAAATTCTAGAATCAGTTTGCTTGGTTAAGAGCTCACTTTTTTCTATAAATAGAAGCCTTCCCCTTTGTTGAAAAATAATAGTGTTTTATGCACTGTTACTCTACTCCTCCCAAGCCAAGAACTATGAATTGATTAATAATTCACTAGTTTTTGACATTTCCCTCTTCCAAAGATTGGTGACCACTCTTGTTACAAACAAGAGTTGAACCCTCAAACCATCAAGCCAAAGGAAAGCTCCAAGAAATTATGTAAGTAGAGATTCTTGTATTTTTCTTTATTGATTTTATGTTTTTCTAATGTTTATGATTGTTTGAAGTGATAAATGGATGCTCTGCCTTGATCAAAAGGCTTTTCCCCTCTCTTCTTGAAATCAACCCTTCTTTATCTTAGTTAAGTGATAATTATTAGAATTAAACTTTTTATAACGTTTTCTCTTTTATAAATGAAATTTGATTAGTATTGATTACTTTAAATCAATTAGAGTTAATTTTTAAGACAAAATTGAGTAGGAAAAATAAAAAAATGGTCAGCCATACAAAGGAAGTTATGGCAAAATTTTTGGAAATAAGGATTATCTTTTATTATGCTAAAAGAGTAATTCCTATCAATTCTATACTCTAAAAGTGTCATTTTCATGCATAGAAGATGCATATTGATTATTATTATTTTATGCATAAAGGAATAATTTTCTTTTATTATGAAAGTGTTACTTTTATCAAAATAGATTTTTATGCATAAAGGAATAATTTTCTTTTATTATGAAAGTGTTACTTTCATCAAAATAGATTTTTATGCATAAAGAAATAATTTTCTTTTATTATGAAAGTGTTACTTTCATCAAAATAGATTTTTATGCATAAAGGAATAATTTTCTTTTATTATGAAAGTGTTACTTTCATCAAAATAGATTTATATGCATAAAAGATTATTATTATTTTATTATAAAAGTGTTTGTAAGATTCCTCCCCCAACCCCTTTTTGATGTCTAGTATCTTCCCGTGTAATTAAATCCCTCTTCAGGAATATAACAGATCTTGTTTCTAACTGTTTTAACATAGAGAGAGAGAATATTCAGATTTTTAATAATTTTGGATAGAAAATTATCTCACCCTATTAAAATAAGTTCCCCTAAAACAGAAATTCAAAAAGAACTTTCCAATGTGAAATTGGAATTAATTGGAAATGGGTATAAAGGACATTAGCCTAAGGGTCTAGATTTTCAAAAATTTTAGATTATGGTCCAATTAAGGTTCCTATGGGCCAATAGGATCAATCCATGTGTAGGGAGGAGATAAATCCAATTTGTAAAAGAAGATACCCAAAAATGAGTAAATGCTCACATAAGATAAAGAGTTGACTATGTACAAGGTTTATTAGTAATAAGAAACTATGAGCAATATAAAAAATATGAGATATTTTGGGTATCCAAAAATGAGTAAATGCTCACATAAGATGAAGAGTTGAAAATGTACAAGGTTTATTAGTAAAAAACTATGAGCAATATTAAAAATCTGAATATTCTCTCTCTAGAATATTTTCTCTCTCTATGTTAAAACAGTTAGAAACAAGATCTGTTATATTCCTGAAGAGGGATTTAATTACACGGGAAGATACTAGACATCAAAAAGGAGTTGGGGGAGGAATCTTACATAGAAATTCTTTTATTCTAAAAGTGTAATTCCTACCAAATTGAATTTATGCATAAGAAGATGCATAAAAGATTGATTTTTTAATTTAAAAGTGTTATTCTCATCTAAATTGAATTTATGCATAGAAAAATGCATAAAAGATTGAAATTTTATTTCAAAAGTGTTAATTTCATTTAAAATGAATTTATGCATAGGAAGATGTATAAAAGATTGATTTTTACTTCAAAAGTATTAATCTCCTTAAATAGAATTGATGCATAAATAAATGTGTAAATAAATCTTATATCAAATATAAGAATTCTCTTGTATTCTATAAATAGATATGAGATGTGATAGGATGTGATAAGAGGTGTATAAGATGTGATAAGAGGTGATAAGATACTTATGAAATAAGTTGGGAGGTGATATTAAGATGAATTAAGATGTGATAAGATGTGTGTGGGATGAGATAAGAAGTATATGTGATAGGATAAGATGTATATGGGTTGTGATAGGGCGAGAATGGATGTGATGTAAAAGATTAGATGTGAAGGCATATGGGATTTTATGAATGGGAATGTGGAAATGGATGTATGTATGTGGATGTGTGGATGTGGAGATGGGAGTGTGGATGTATGAATGTGAAAATGGATGTACGCATGAAGATGTATATGCATAGATGTGAATGTGGATGTAGATGTGGATGTATAGATGTGAATGGGAATGTGGATGTGGATATAGATGTGGATGTATAGATGTGAATGTGGAATGTGGATGTGGATGTATGTATGTATGTGGATGTAGATGTGGATGTATAGATGTGAATGGGAATGTGGATGTGGATGTAGATATAGATGTATAGATGTGGATGTGAATGTGGAGGTGGATGTATGCATGTAGATGTAGATGTATAGATGTGGATGTGAATGTGGAGGTGGATGTATGCATGTAGATGTAGATGTATGGATGTGAATGTGAATGTGGATGTGGATGTATGCATGGAAATGTGGATGTATGCATGTAGATGTAGATGTAGATGTATAGATGTGGATGTGAATGTGGAGGTGGATGTATACATGTAGATGTAGATGTATGGATGTGAATGTGAATGTGAATGTGGATGTGGATGTATGCATGGAGATGTGGATGTATGCATGTAGATGTAGATGTATGAATGTGGATGTGGATGTATACATGTAGATGTGAATGTACGCATATAGATGTGGATGTATGGATGTGAATGTGCATGTAGATGTGGATGTATGGATGAGGATGCATGAATGTGCATGTAGATGTGGATGTGAAAATAGATGTATGGATGTAGATGTGGATGTATGGATGTGAATGTGGGTATGGATGTGGATATATGTATGGATGTGAATATATGATATGTGATGTGATTGAATCTGAAGTGATGAGATGGAAAATGATGTGATGGGATGAGTACACATATAAATGGAATGTGGAAAAAGTAATGTGGATTGATGAGGGATAATGTGGAAAAATGAGAGATTATATAGAAACTGTATTTGTAAACTGTTTGTAAATGCTGTTTGTAAATGGCTGTTTTATGTCAAGAATGGTGGGGAAGCATTTTGACCGTCTTGTGATTAAGATCGTTTGGAGACCTAACTGATAAAGTTGCAACTGTTGTGACGGAGAGTCAATGGAGGACGTCTCACGTAGCAAAGTCGGTCGAGGTCTTGACCAGCCTCGGTTCGATTAAAATGGTGAGCTTCCAGTACAGTGGATGAGGGACCAAGGAAGCGGCCTATGAGTGAAGCGCTAGGTCACCTCCGAAGGATCCTAGAGGGTGTTGACCATACGGTTCTCGGGCTCTGGGTCGCCATACAAAGGAGGTTATGGCAAATTTTTTGGAAATAAGGATTATCTTTTATTATGCTAAAAGAGTAATTCCTATCAATTCTATACTCTAAAAGTGTCATTTTCATGCATAGAAGATGCATATTGATTATTATTATTTTATGCATAAAGGAATAATTTTCTTTTATTATGAAAGTGTTACTTTCATCAAAATAGATTTTTATGCATAAAGGAATAATTTTCTTTTATTATGAAAGTGTTACTTTCATCAAAATAGATTTTTATGCATAAAGGAATAATTTTCTTTTATTATGAAAGTGTCACTTTCATCAAAATAGATTTTTATGCATAAAGGAATAATTTTCTTCTATTATGAAAGTGTTACTTTCATCAAAATAGATTTGTATGCATAAAAGATTATTATTTTTTATTATAAAAGTGTTACTTTTATCATATTTGATTTTCATGCATAAAGGTATGCATAAAAGATTATTTTTTATTATAAAAGTGTTACTTTTATCATAATTGATTTTCATGCATTGAAGTATGCATAAAAGATAAATTTTTAATTATAAAAGTGTTACTTTTATCGTATTTGATTTTCATGCATAAAAGATTATTTTTTTATTATAAAAGTGTTACTTTCATCATAATTGATTTTCATGCATAGAAGTATGCATAAAAGATAAGTTTTTAATTATAAAAGTGTTACTTTTATCGTATTTGATTTTCATGCATAAAAGTATGCATAAAAGATTATTTTTTTATTATAAAAGTGTTACTTTTATCACAATTGATTTTCATGCATAGAAGTATGCATAAAAGATAAATTTTTAATTAAACAAGTGTTACTTTTATCGTATTTGATTTTCATGCATAAAAGTATGCATAAAAGATTATTTTTTTATTATAAAAGTGTTACTTTTATCATATTTAATTTTCATGCATAGAGATATGCATAAAAGATTATTATTTTATTGTAAAAGTGTTACTTTTATCATATTTGATTTTTTATGCATAAATAGGTGCAAAAAAAAGAGATTTTTTTAATACTAAAAGCATGATTTTCATCATAAATGATTTTATGTATAAATTAGATGCATAAGAGAAATTCTTTTATTCTAAAAGTGTAGTTGCTACTAAATTGGATTTATGAATGGAAAGATGCATAAAGAATTTATTTTAACCCAAAAGTGTTATTCTCACCAATTTTAATTTTATGCATAAAAAGATGCATAAAGAAATCTATTTTTAGTTCAAAAGAATTATTTTCGTCAATAATGAATTTATGCATAGTAAGATGCATAAAAGATTGATTTTTATTTCGAAGTGTTATTCTCCTTAAAATGAAATTTATGCATAAATAGAAGTGTAAAGAAATCTTATATCAAAAATAAGAATTCTTTTGTATTCTATAAATAGATATGAAGATGTGAAACGAATCAGATAGATGAAATTGAACGAGGAATAGATGGAGATATATGTGAAAGAATGGATGTAGTTATAGGTATGTGAAAGAAATGATGTAGATGATGTATGTGAAAGGAAAGATGTATGTGAAAATGGATGAATGAATGAGAACCCGGATGTGAATGTATGATGTGGATGTATGTATGTGAATGTGGGTGTGTAAATGTGGATATGGATATGGATGTAAGAATGTGGATGTGGGTGAATGTGAATCTGGATGTGTGAATGAGGATATGGATGTATGGATGTGGATGTATGAATGAGAACGCGAATGTGAATGTATGATATGGATGTATGGATGTGAATGTGAATGTGGATGTATAAATAAAGATGTGGATGTGAATGTGAATGTGGATGTATGGATGTGAATGTGAATGTGGATGTGGATGTATAAATATAGATGTGGATGTGGATGTATAAATATGTATGGATGTGAATGTGAATGTGGATGTATAAATATGGATATGGATGTGGATGTATGTGAATGTGAATGTGGATGTACGAATGTGGATGTGTGTGGAATAATGAATGCAAAAATGTATGTGAATGGATATGAAGTCGATATATGAGCGAATGGATGAGATGAGATGTCATGTGAATCAGAATGTGAATGAATAATATAAGATTTGAACGAATGAGATATAATGCGAAATGGATGTGATGAGACGTAATGTAAATTAAGAAAGATAGGAATGGATGTTATGTGAAGTGAATGAATCCGATGTGATGGGATGGAAAATGATGTATCTGGTCAAGAATGGATACACATATGATTTGGAATTGGATTAAGTAATATGGATTGATATGGAATAATGTGGAATGACGAGAGTTCAATATAGAAACTGTATTTAAACTGTTTGCAAATGACTGTTTTATGTCAAAGATGCTAGGGAAGCATTTTGACTGTCTTGAGTATGTGATCGTAGAGACTTACCTAATAAAGTTGCAACAGCTGACGGAGAGTCAATAGAGGACGTCTCGCGTAGCAAGGTCGGCCGAGATGAGCTTCCGGTACGGTGGATGAGGGACCAAGGAAGCGGCCTATGAGTGAAGCGCTAGGTGACCTGCGAAGGATCCTAGAGGGTGCTGACCATACGGTGCTCTCGGTCGCCAAAGATACCCACATGTGCATTGTGGAAGATATTGGAATAAGGAGTAAGAGTTGTTTTCTGAAACCGGGCATGGATTTGGTTGATTGACCTTGCTGGTCCTCAACGGATGAGTCCATGGCTCTTTTATATGGATCTGTTGGTTGATCTTGCTGATCTTCCACAGAGATTCCATTCTGTTATGTGAATATATTGCCGGTTACTATGAGCTAGGAACTATCGAAAAGGCCCTTGAGAGAATAGGTGGTGAGTGTTCTGGTTACCAATGATGCCATAAGTACACCGATGAATGAATGATTGAAAATATGAATTCAACCACGGATATTGAGGATAGTGATTAGTGACATAATGGTTTCATTAAAGAATTGTTTTAAAGTTATCTGATGCTGAGAAAAAGGCAATTTCATATTGGGTGTGTAAGTGGTGTGACTAGTTTATATTTGCATGAACTTCTGGCTAGGGGGCCTGCGAACTCTTTTCCCTGGTACTCGGGACAAAACCTAATGAAATTCCTAATTGGATCCCATCACTACAGTGGTTGGGCGGTTGGCTAACCCATGGGACTGGATGGGGTTAGGCTGGACTGATCGATCCGTAAATTGAGACTTAATTTCTGTTTAGTTCGATAGATGAAGTAAATCCCGGACAAAAATTGTTCTATGGAAAAAGAATCAACGGCTGTGCCTCTCAATGAGGAAAAAAGCGTTGGTCTCCATGATCCAAGTGCAATCTGTTCCTTGATCTGACTATGGAACCTACGAGTTCGGTCAGATCGGTTCAGTTAAGTAAGGCTTTTGACTACGTTAGGAAAAAGTTATCTTGGTGGAATCGCCCGTGCTTTCCGGGCAAGAGAAGTTTTTTTCGAGTTCGGTTTAGAAGAATCGAGGAATTAGTCACCTGTCCGAATATCCATGGGCGAGGCCCTGAGTGTGGGACCCTGCCCCACGCAAGATGTACTACTTCCGCTGCTAGCACCCCGAATCCGTTGCGTGGTGGGGATAGGGATCTCACAGCTACTACTTCTCTTTGATGATTTAACCCACTGTTTTTTAGCCCAAAAGGTCACAACTAACCTATTTGGCATTTTCATCTAGCACTTCTTACTCTCACCACTACTTTTCCTTAATGGTTTTTTCTTCTATCACCTCTACTTCTCTTTGATGATTCAACCTACACATCCATTTTATGTGAGGGCTTATCTTACTTTCTCAACATATCTTTTGTAAGGATAACCTTCTTTGGCCTTTTCCTCGACCCGTGGTAATGTTCTGCCCACTACTTTTCCTTTCTCTTTTCTTTCAGTACTCACTATTGTAGAAAGCACTCACTATTCTTCCAACAACACTTTGGTAGAGTCTTTTTAAGTTAGTCTTCCTGCCCTAAGGGACTAGAAACTCTAAGTCTTCTTGGCCTAATCTTGTGTTTCACACACCATCTAGGTCACCTACTCTCTAACTCTTTTATGCTCCTCCCAACAAACTGATTATCTTCTTAAGCTACACCATCTAGGTCACCTACTCTCTAACTATTTTTTTCTCCTCCCAATTGACTGTTTTATTGGGTTGCACCATCTGGGTCACCTACTCTCTAAATCTTTTCTACTCCTCCCACCTGACTATCCTCTTGTCCTACACCTTTTTAGCTTTGAGTGACTCCTTCTAGCCTATTCCATGCTCATTGATCTGATTCTTTAGTAGGGCCTATGGCATTGGCCTCTTTAATTTGCACCACTCCCAAAGCGGGCTTTTGTGCATTTGAACCTTTAGTTATCATGCCCTTCTAGCCTATTCCATGCTCATTCACCTGATTATTTACTATGGCTTTGTCCCCTTTTCTTAATTTCTTTCATCTACACCATTTTGAAAGCTGGATTTTGTGTATTTGAACCTTCAATTATTATGGTCCTTGTAGAGAAGATGTGGAGGAAGAATGATAAGACCTCTAATCATAACATAAGAAATGGCCATCATAAGAATGAGAAGAGTCAATTAAGTAATACAACTGATGGAGATCACGAGGATCTCTGTCAAGTAGATAACTTGGCTGAAGAAGTGGTACAAAATAGAAAAGAAAGAGTCCTAGACCTATGAGAGAACCTGAAGGATGACAAGAAATTGAATGTCACGTTAGATTAATTATTATCTCTTGTGCCCAATTATAGAACACAACTTCATAAGAGATTTTTTTCTTAGTTGGATGTTGCTGAGAAGGTTTAACACTAACAACTATAACTCTTGTGCATAACTAGAGAACATAACCTCTGAAGAGATTAGTGGCTTAGCTGAATGGCTTTGATGATCGATAATAGTTAGACATAGAATTGACAATGATATTATAAGAGAAGATGTATATTGTAAGATAACCACTGCAAAGAATGTGCATGACATAAACGCTAGAGTGCCTTAGGTCACATTTGTAATAAGAGGGCAGAAAGAGTCTAATGTATGGTTGGATGGTGGATCTAGAGTGAATATCATAGAAGAAATGGGAGAGAGAAACCATCACCATCAAGAATGAAGGCAAGAAAAAGATCAAATTACTAGTATGCGCCAAGATGCATATGTAGACCCAACTCATAAGCCATTGTATGTTGAAGGCTTGAATGTTATGGATGGTGTAGAAGATGATGAAGAGGAAAGGATTTGGAGAAAATCCAAAATTAGTGTCACTATTCATGTTAGATGTGCAAAGTATTAACTCTAAATATACTCCAATAGTACTAAACATCTAGCTAGAAGATGATGAAAAGAAAATAATTTTGAGAGAAAACATAGAATTATTATCACTATTCATGCTAGAAGATGATGAAAAGAAAATAATTTTGAGAGAAAACATAGAATTATTATCACTATTCATGCTAAATGTGGGGAGTATCTCCTCTAATTATACCCTAGTAGTATTGAACACACAACCAAAATTCATCTAGAAGATCTCACGAAGTTGACAAGTTGACAACAAAAAAGAAGGAAAATGAGTCTAGTTAGGCAGCTAAAGAAATCGATTATTAGGAAGACTTGTAGGAGATACTCATAGCCCATGAAGGTTTTTGCAAAGCTGGACCAACCATTTAAAAATTAATTGATGATAGAGCCAATATAGAGTTGCTACAAAAGTATAAGGATGTGTTTCCTTGGATTAGACTAATATGAAGGTATTGACCGTAGTTTTTGATATTATAAGGTCAACTTAAAAGAAAAGGATATTAGACATCAAAGGTCAAATATGAAAACCAACGATGCTAAGCAAGTCTAAGAAGAAATCAACAAGTTGATAAATGTGGGTTTCATTTATCGGATTAAAAATGCTAACTGTATCATCTCACCCATAGTCATTGTATCCAAGAATAATAGAAAGCTCAAAGTATGCATAGAAAGCGGTGCTACACTTGTGTATACTACACACATGACCAGAGAGCACTCAGTAGGTTATCGGCCGATAACACTTTGGTGACCACGATGCGTCTTACTGTTTGTGCCTGTTTTGCTACCTGTGTAATTTTCTTTGATTTTGAGTCTGCCATTCCTTACATGACCAAGAGAGCCCATGTCATCACATGAGAAGTGCTATTTTGAGTCTGTCCTTCCTTGAATGGCCAAGAGAGCCCATGTCAACACACGTGAGCAATGATGTTTAGCATGTCTACAAGATTGGGCACTTCCATTTGTTGAATCCAGCTTGGAATCATCACACGAGGAGGAGGATGAAGAGTCTATAACTTGTCCATCCTCTGGGGACATGAGGAACAACCCACCACCACAACACCCACCACCTGTCCCACCCCTACCACCCCCTCCTTAATTTCTCCCACCCCTACCACCCCCTCCTTAATTTCATCACCACAACATGCTTCCACAACCAGCTATCATGCTGAAGGATCCCAAATTCACTAGGAAATCCTCATGCACACATTCTTCTTTTTGACACTTTTTGGCATGTGAATGTTCCTCATGGGCCGATTGATCAAAATTTGAAGAAAACAACTTTTGTACCAACCTTACACACACAAGAGTGCAGTACTCTGGGTCGCTCAATATGAGTATGCTCACTTTCCAACCTATGATGCAATCATGGATGCATTTCTCCAAAGATTTTGGGAGGACAAGGCCTCCGTGCATATGTTGGAATAGCTATGCTGGATGAATCAAAAGAAGTTGATGGTGGAAGATTATGCATCAAAGTTTCAGAAGCTCCTCCGAAGACTAGATGCAGCCAATATGCTAGTAGAAGAGATCCTCAATTCCTACTTCATAAAGGGATTGAGTAAGCAACTAAAAAGGGTTGTTGCTAGTGCAGATCTTGCAAATTTGACTCTAGAGCAGCTAGTGGACTCTGCTCTCAGGGTGGAGAAAATGTTGGGACATCTCTCAAATGCAAAAGCAAGAGCAAGAGCAAGAGCAAGAGCAAAAGCAAGAGCAAGAGCAAGAGCAAGAGCAGGATAAAAAGAAATTGAAAAAAGTACACTTCTGACTCTTTGGATGAGGAAGGTTCTGATGTCTCAGATTCAAGTGAAGAATCAGAGGATGAGGGGGAAAACCACAAGACATAGTCAAAGAGCAAGAAGGAAGGAAAAGTGGCCAAAGAACTAGCTAGCAGCCATGGCTCAGTTGTCCAGGATGGAGAGCAAAGACCCCACAAGAAGAATCATGGCCATGTGGCCAAGGAATGTGGCTTAAATGCACTCTGGTGT
Organism: Cibotium barometz; assembly: GCF_041138505.1. NCBI lineage: Eukaryota > Viridiplantae > Streptophyta > Polypodiopsida > Cyatheales > Cibotiaceae > Cibotium > Cibotium barometz. The sequence continues at coordinate 41,272,964 of NC_141076.1, forward strand.
GCCACTTGTAGAACTACCATGCACAATATATGGATGCTTGCCAATACAATGGAAGAAGATTACCTCAACCAACAATGATACTGACCCCACTGGTGGTAGTAGTTCAACTTTCCCCATAGATAACTCTGTAGGAACCATACAAAAGGCCTCCTTTCCGCCTAAGAGTATTTTCTCCTAGGGATGTCCCAGGTGCACACCACCTTGCATTGAATTCCACCAGTTTTTTTTGCCATGCATAGGGTTATCGGAAGTTTGACTATGAAATTTGGAAAAAACATAGAGTCGAGGTGGAAGGTGCTCACATGTCGACCTCCGGGTGAATGTTGTGGAAATTACAACTCTAGAGGAGCAAGAAATAGATAGGCTAACCATTGAGGTGGCCGGATCGTTAGCCATGGGAGTGACAAGGTCAATGCAACCCGAGACTCCAGAGGTAGAGAAAGAACTGACCTCGAATAAGAAAGGGAAGCAAAAGGTGGTCACATGGCAAGATCAGCACAAGGTTCACAAACAAGTTTCCAATTGCATACAGAAGTAGCAAGCTTAAGAAACACTTGAAAAGATGGAGAAGGAAAGGACATGGCCAACAACTCAACAAAAAGAAGTTGAGGTCACACTACAATCTGGTCGTCCAACCCAACAAATCATGGATCAAGGGGGGAAGACACGGGACATAGTAAACCCTTAGGCACCAAGGAAAGAAGAAAGGCTGCAAAGGATAGTGGAGAAAGAAACTCTGCAATATGAACTATGGGAAGATATGGAGCAGAAACAGATCCATATGTTGAGGGAGCAGCTCCTAACTCTAGTGCCGAACTTTAGAGAGCGATGGATATGCTAATTGATGCCCCAAGAGGAAAGGACAAGTCCACCCAGATTCTAGAAGCCATGCACATTGACAAGACGGAGTTTGAAAATCTAACTTTGATGAAGGAAGCTCCAATCTATGATGAAGGCATCCCGATGATTCAGGTCAAGTTGTCTAGAATGCACACATAGCAGAGGTATTGTTAGATGGAGGATCATGCGCCAACATTGTGTCGGATACAATATGCCAAAATTGGGATTGAGTAGCTGGCATCTAGCCCCATTCATGGTAAAAATGGTAGATCGACATAGAGTATAGCTGATCACATTGATATGTAGATTGATAATAGAAGTCTCTAGATTCACCTTCCAAATAGCAGTGGTGGTGCTCCGCATGGAGGACATAAAAGGTGCCTACCTGATGTTTCTAGGTAGACTATGGCTCCATTAGGACAGATAAAGCAAGACTGTGATGCGGATAAAATCACCATCCGGAGAGGGAAGAAGAAGGTTAGACTTTAAGTGCCAACTACTATGCAAGAAAGCAGAGAACCTATCTTAGCTAAAAGTAGTCCAAGGAGTCAACACGCTAGAAGACCTAAATGGATGAAGAAGAGCAATACCTTCAGCAGAATGCCAATTTGATCGTCTTGTTTGAGGTTGATGTGGTCAGCATTATGGAGAAGTACCACCCACCCTGGAATCACCAGAATGAGACATGCAAGAGAGCAAGATTTGTTGAGGGAGGTGGAGTCTCCAGATGTGGCCCAGGGTTTTATGAAGGATTGGTGAAAGATGACAGTGTACCAAGCCTCCAACAAATCATTACGGTGGAGAAGGATTTAAAAAAGGACTTGAAGCATTCCAAATGGATTAGAGAACGTGATCTGATGGAAATTAATCTAGGCAAAGAGGTAGACCTGAAGATAGTCTGAGTTAGTGCAAAATTGGATGATGCATTCAAGGAGGAGATTCGAGTATTTCTCACTTCCTTTAAGGATGTATTTGCATGGAGCTACACAAACTTGAAAGGGATTTACCCAACATCAGATCAATCTGATGGAGGAAACAATTCCAATCTGACAACAAAGATATCATATGAACCCAAACTATGCAAAAAGGGTGAAGGAGGAGCTAGATAAGCTACTACATGCAAAAAGGGTGAAGGAGGATCTAGATAAGCTACTACATGTGAGATTTATATATCCAATCAATCGGGCAACTTGGTTGTCTCCGATCATGATTTTACCCAAGAAAAATCAAAATCTCGAGTTCTGTGTGGACTATAGGAAATAGACCCCTTCCCTCTACCGTTCATAGATTCCCTACTGGATGTGGTAGCCGGTCACCACCACGAAATGTTTTCATTCTTAGATGGATTAAGTGGGCTACAATCAGGTCCACATGGCACTAGAGGATCGGGAGAAGACAACAATTGTCCTCACCGAATGGGTTACGTTCTCATCCAACGTGATGACTTTCGGGTTGAAGAATGCTCCAGAAGCGTTTTTGCGAATGGTTCGTGAAATTTTTGAAGAGAACTTGACAAGCTTCATGCGAGGGTTCATCGATGACTTTAGTGCCTTTGGGAAGTCATGTCAACACTTGATGCATATGGCATTATGCTTGTCAAAATGTAGAGGTTCTAGATCGAGCCTAAACCCACCAAATGTGCATGCAGTCCATAGCAGTACCATGTAGTATCTCAAGATGGCATTGTAGTAGACCCGGCCAAGGTAGAGGTGATTCAAAAAGCTTCAATTTTGACAAATGTAAAGGAGCTAAGAAGATTTTTTGGGAAATTCCCATGGCATAGACAAATTCTGCGGTACCTAGCACATGTAGCAGTGCCACTGAACCAGTAGAAGTAGCTAGTACATGTAAAGATGTAAGTCCGATGGCATAGAAAAATGCTCCAATACCTAGCACATGTAGCAGTGCCACTGAACTAGTAGAAGCAACTCGTACATTATGTAAAGATGCAACTCAACCAGCAAAAGCATGCCAATTTGGAGTGGTTAGAGAAATGCGACATCGCATTTAGATGCCTCAAGCTAATGTCGACCGAATCCCCCACTGTGCAGGAACCCAATTGGGAATTGCCATTATGTGTATTCATGGATGCATTAGATGTGGTAATCCGGAGTGCTTTGATGCAAGAAACAGAGAAAAAGTGGTTTTGCCTAGTCTAGTATGGTAGCCTCGGAGATTATTAGATGTAGAGCGGAACTACTCCACTCATAGGGAGGTTCTTAGGATGATTTACTCGGTCTCAACAGGTTCTACCACTACCAACTCAGCAAAATATTTACCTTCCATGTGGATCACTGTACATTGCACTATCTAGTGGATAAGCAGAGTTTGGCAGGAAAAATGGCTCGATGGATGTGATCCTATAGGAGTTTGACTTTAGCATTGTGCACACACTGGGAACCAATAATGTATAGGAGTTTGACTTTAGCATTGTGCACACACTAGGAACCAATAAGTAGTGGAGGGCTACCTGTCCGAAGAGACTGGTGAAGCTCCATTTGGCATCGCTGATGATGTACCAAATGCGGAGCTGTTTGCAGAGCAGAGGAAATTGTTCTAATCCCTTCAACCTAGTATGATGAAATGTTGCAATTTGTGGCCAAGGGTCTGGATAACCTTTCTCAAGATCGTAGGATAATCTTTCTAAGTGATAGCCAGATAGCTCTACAAGCAGGGCATTAACCAGATTCTCCATCTGTGCATCCCACCTCATGAATTGGAGGTTGTCCTCCGGGAAGCCCATGAGGGAATAAACAAGGGGCCACTTTGCAGGCAAAGTGAATGGGAGGAAGGTACTCCAAGCCGGTCTTTAGTAGCCAAGGGTACTAGGAGATGTCTACAGATTTGGCCAAGCAATGTGACATGTGCCAGAGGCTTAAGCAGCTGAGTGACTAACTGAGATCGACTGCCTCACAATTTGATCTTTCCACTAGAGCCATTTCAGAAATGGGGACTCCATTTTGTGGGTCCATTCAAGCCATCAACTTGCTTTACTGGTAACCAGAACATTCTAGTGGGGGGGCCAATGGACTACTATACCAAGTGGGTGGAAGCTAGAGCTCTTAAGGACAATACAGCCAAGTCCACTACCAAATTCCTCTATGAGAAGATAATCAATAGGTTTGGATGTCCATTTAAGCTGGTCAGGTCAAATATTTTGTGAGTGATGTCATCAACCAATCGGTCACCTAGCACTTGATCATCCATAAGAAGTCCACCGTCTATTATCTATGGGCCGATGGTCAAGCAAAGTCCACATACAAAATCCAGTTCAACACATTCTCAAGAAGCTTGTCAATGAAAATTGCACGGATTGGGATGAAAAGTTGTATTTAGCTTTTTGGGCATTGTGAACTACTTGTAATGTCTCTACAAGGATGACTCCTTTCAAACTGGTATATGGCATTGAAGCAATGGTGCCAATGGAGATCTTGGTGCCCAGTATGAAGATTGTCACATAGAAAAAAAATTGAGTCTGAAGGAATCCCTCTTTAGCAATGCCTAGATCAGCTCATGCAACTAGATGAGGACATATTTACCAGTTTCTTTGCATGACAATGATCCAGAAGTGGGTGGATAGACATTCCAAGTTTTGGTTGTTTGAAGAAGAAGACCCGATCCTCTTGCTCCAATCACGGATGGGTCCAAGGAAATTAAAGCTCCAATGGAGTGGACCATTCTGGAACCTTCCTACTCGAAACACACAAAGGGGAACCTTCCTACTCGAAACACACAAAGGGGAACGATTCCAGAAGTCCATGATTGGCTACTACCGCCAAAGACCATACAAAGGGCCAATGCCAATGAATCCTTTCATTAATAAGGTGGCGCGGACATCCACTACCTAGAGGTTGATCAAATTAATAAGGGTGCACTTCAAGAAATCATCATTCATCTCAAAACAATATTTTTATTCTCTTTAATCGTGATGACTTGAGGGCGACGTGGCAATCATGTACTGCACAACATACAAAAATTGTTTTTAGGTTCTTGGTGAATGCCATTACTTTCTCACTTTTTTCTATCTCCTTGCATGTACTTGTACACCTTACACCCTACTCGTAGTTTCTTACTTTGGACTTAGGTTTCATAGCCATCATAATTTCTCCCACCCAAGCTTGCTTTTGCATCTTATTCTCTTAGCACAGCACTCAACACTCTTCAATACCTCATAGGTGCAGGCAACATGGTGACTTTGGACCCCTTCACCCACATCGCAATAGATTCTAAATGTGTGCAGGCATGGCTTTCAAACACAAGGCTAGCAAATTTTGTGAGCATGCCATGGCACATAATCTTAGTGCACCCTGTAGCCAAAGAACTTGTAAGACTACTTCGGGGGAGAACCACAACCACACTGCATGGGTGGAGATGCGGTTCAAAGAATCCTTTGTAGTAGAAAGTCTCAAGACACCCCTGGAAGGTTTCACAAAGATCTCCCCAACAGGACATGAGTTAATGGTCTGCTACTTTGGGGAAAGAGTTAATGGAGAACATAGGCTAGCAAACCACCACAACGCCACAAAGATTACATGCTACAAGATGTTTTTGGAGACGATGTGGCTATAGAATAAGACCCAAAAAATATTTTCATAGCAACCATGGGATGGATACGGAAGGCAAAAAAGGGCGAGGATGTCAACTCAGCATCTGTGTGTTTCATGAAGTTGTTGAAGGAAGTTGGCAGCCTGGAAAAAAGCAACACCCACACCAAGGTGCCAGGGGAAATTGCTAACAATCCTCTTCCCATTCAGCAATAGGCTAAAAGGAAATCTTCCTACCAAAGAAAATGTGCAACCTGCCACATGACAAAGGTGGCACCTCATCAACCAAGTCAAATACCTCAGACCCAATTGGTGGTAGTCTCCATCTTGATGGATTCCTCCAAGCCACCCCAGCCAATAAACCTCCCATAATGGCGAGAAGATATACAGAGTACCTGGTTCACTACTTTTAGGGAGAGGATCCATTTAGGACAAGGAAGGCGGAAGCCCAAGCACTCCGACTAGAAGAAATGGTTGGAAGGCTCCAGTAGCCCAAGAGAACACGACCCTCTGGCAACAGGTGGAGAATGGTAGCGGATGCAAAGGAGGAGGGCTTGAAAGTGGCCACTATCTTTACGAGCTTCATGGAATTTGTCAAAGATAGAGTACTTAAAGATCAAACTTGGGCCAACTTCCTTGAGGCCCAATTCAAGCCCCACACTGAACCCTCCTCGAGCACCATCTAGATAGACAAGGAGACATTGGTCAAGCTGTCCGACACACTACATGAAGATCTGGCTGGGATAGTCTCATGGACCAGCTCAATCTACTCCTCACAGGCCAATGCAAGATCCACGATATTTTTTGGTGCATGGATGGTGGCATTATTTATTTTAGAGCCCACATGATTATGACAGAGTACCGAGCACCTTGGGCTTACATTTCATCATGAGCACGTGCATGGAGGTCCCCCAAAATTCACACATGACAATTTCCATGCTTTTATGGAGCATCTATGAATGGTGATAGGTTAGATTATGCCTCAAGAGGATGGGTAGATGGATACAGATAGTGATCTCTCCTAAGCATCCTTCATGTTAAGTGTTGTCCAATGAGCATATTGGTCCTATGTTCATGGTGGCCAACTATGATGAGCTGATAGATTTACTACAGGAGGGTGATATACTTACCATTATTGTGGATGAGGGTAGTAGAAATGGAGTAGACTACTATCTCATGGTCCACTAGGCCAAAGTGCATCCTCGGCCAGGATATGATGGATGATCATGAGTTTTATTTTGATGTGCCCACAATATGATTGTGGCAGGTCGTTTCTACCAGTAGTAGATTAGACATCATTAGAGGAGTCTTGAGATCATTAGAGGAGTCTTTAGATCCAGTAGTGGCAGTGGTAGTGGCAGTTAGAGGCATTTCAATACTCTTGATCGAGTATATAGTTAAAAACATGCATCAAGTATACAGTTAGTGCTTGCTCACTCTTGATCAAGTATACAGTTAAAAACATGGATCTGAAATACTGAAACATGGATCTAGTATAGAGTCAAAAACATGGATCTTATCCACATTTTTGGGTTCGAGTGAATAACCATGAGATAATTATAGAGCATTTGAAGGCTACAGAGGGTGGTTATGATGACTAGATCTCTATCTTGATATGGTTTCTACTTACCACCATAGTACTTTTGTTCATTTCATGGTTGTACTTTTAGGTGCATTTCATATTTGCTCATGTTGACATTTCTTCTACCTTGATTTTATCTTTGTACTTTATTAGTGCAATTGATCTTTATTTTGTCTTTATACTTTATCATTGTAGTTTATCTTGATGATTAATTGTGTTTTGTTAATCATGGATCCATCTAAGTGTCTCATTTATTTTTTATACTAAATTTATTTGAAAAATGTACACTGGGTGCTACTTGTTGACATATCAAACATCACCTGATGGTGACCAAACTTTGCAAGCATGTGGGGGGTCCCTCGCAAAGTTTGGTCACCACCATCGGACAATGTTTGGGTACGATGGCATGGAGAAAAGTAGGATTTTCTAGGGCCTTTTGAGTAGTAGGAGACTTGAAAAATTCACACTTTGCAAGCATGTGGGAAGGGTCTCCTCCCATATGCTCAGAAAGTTTGGCCCCAGATCACACGATGTTTGGGTAAGATGGCATGGTGAAGAGTGAGATTTTTTAGGGTCTCTTGAGCACTAGGAGACTTGCAAAATGCACACTAAGTGCTACTTGACATATCAAATAGCATTAGATGGAGGCCAAACTTTGCGAGCATGTGGGGGGTCCCCTCCCCTCACATGCTCACAAAGTTAAGTCACCATTAGGTGATATTTGAGTACAACGGATCAAATAGCATTAAATGGTGGTAAACATTTATGATCATGTGGGGGGAGTCCCCCCAGATGCTTACAAAGTTTGATCACCATTGGACAATGTTTGGGTACGATGGCATAGGGAAGAATGGGATTTTCCAAGGCCTCTTAAGCATAAGGAGCCTTGAAAAATACACATTGGGTGCTACTTGAAATACCAAACATCATCGGATAAAAATACCCAAACATCATTTGCCAAACTTTACGAGCATGTGGGGGGTCCCGCAATCAACAATTCGTATCCTTGGGGAGTAGAGAACAGGGTGAGGTGGCCAGAGGAGCAGAATGAAGTCACCCACATCAGCTCCCGCTCCCATGTGGGCTCTCATATTTGGGTATTTTTATCCAATGACCACTGTCTGATAACCTACTGATGAGTGTTCTGTAGTTATGCGCATAGCATACACTAGTGTAGCATAAAAAAAACACATAGATAGGTGTAGAAGACAAAGTATAAATTAAATCACAAGACACAAATTACCATTTATAAGAGATGAATTAGCACGTATGTATTACCAAATTAAAAGAAAAAGAAAAGAGACTATTATGCACAATAAACACTTAATTGATCAAATTGGCTAACAGTCAACAACCATTGTTCTAATTCCATTACAAGTTCATACTACTAAATGCCCAGTACAAGAAAGAGAAGTTCTCGTGCTCTCAGTGACTACATTACATCTATGATGGCTAAGATGATTAGTTTGTTACAAGTGTCGCGACTGGCCCCAGAACTGTGGTGTTTTGACTTGTCTGGCTGTTCAGCCCCAACATGTGGCACACCTAGTGGGTTGGATTCCCAATCCAATCGATGAATCAAACTCATAGTCTTCATTAAGTTTGTCGGTAGTGTAAATCACCTGAAGATTGGGTCTAGTGGGGGTACTCCTTGGCATCCTCCTCAGCATTGCACTTGCACGAGTAATTCACACCTAGAAGTGCTTGGGAACTTTCTTGATCCCTCATAGCTTTTGGGGCCTTCTTCTTTGAAGGTGCCGCCATGGAGGTGCTAGTACACTTCACCTAGTTCATTGTCATCGTTGGCGGCAATAGAAGTAGTAGTAGAGCAGCAGGTCAGATTGGATTGTTCGAATCAACCGGAGCCAGAGGGGCCACAGCTGGGGCAAGTTGTGGGAGGGACTGATACTGTAGGAGGGAACACCTACAAAAAGGCATCCATTAGTCACCAACATCCCCAACGACAACACCTATTAGGATCTGGATGTACGCACGTGTGAGGTCCTGGATGTACGCATGTGTGAGGATCTGGATGTACGCACACCTTGGTGGATTATCTGCATGAGGTTGCCAACTTTCTTGGCTCTTTCTTGTAGTGTGTTGGAGATCTCTGCTTGTGTAGCTCTGTGAGGCTAGCTCAGAGTTTTACATTCTTTACATCTTCAAGGGCTATAATGGGCTCTTAGATATCCTCTTGTGTGTTTTGGCACTTCCCTTGCTGAGCTAGAGGCTTCTTTGCATCTTCAAGGGCTAAGATGGGCTCCTAGAAATCCTCTTGTGTGTTTTGGCACTTCCCTTGATGTTGAGCTGATGAATGCCTACAGAAAGGCATCCATCAGTCATCACCAACATCCCCAACGACAGCACCTGTGAGGATCTGGATGTATGCACACCTTGGTGGATTATCTACATGAGGTTGCCAACTTTCTTGGCTCCCTCTTGTAGTGTGTCGGAGATCTCCGCTTGTGTAGCTCTGTGAGGCTAGCTTGGAGTTTTTACATTCTTTGCATCTTCAAGGGCTACGATGGGCTCGTGGATATCCTCTTGTGTGTTTTGGCACTTCCCTTGCTAGATGTGCAGAGTTCACATTATTGTTACAAAGTTACAAGTGCTGTGTTGCGCAAATTCATTGCAGTTTTGAACAGATTTTAGTACAGTTGAAGATTAATGAAGTTTTCAACAAATCTTGAAGTAAGTGCAAAAACTTTAACTTTATTTCATGTATCTTAAATATTGTGCAACTATGTCTTGTTCAACAAGCAACAAATTGAAAGATAATGATTCTTGGTGAAAGATTACGCAAATCTTGAAAACTTTTGACAAAGATTGCATAACAATTGCAAAGAAATTGTTATGCAAATCATGAAAACTTTTGACAAAGATTGCATAACAATTGCAAAGAAATTGCGAAAGCTTCAAGAACAATGAATTACAGAAAACAACAATGAAATGATGCGGTTCTTGAGCAAGAAAATTTGCACAAACTGCTAAATCTTTTCAAATTTTTTGCATCATATGTGAATCTTTCAAAGATTATGCTAAACACACTTCTACAAGAAAGATTGATCAAGCTATACTAGTTTTGATACAAAGCAGACAAAATTATCAAGCAAATCAATTTCATGCAATGTATTAAACAACCCAATCAACTAACCTTGTTGGGAATCGAACCCAATCCACAAGTGTAAACTAGTGCGCTCCATATACCACAAGGGTTGGGGCGTTGGCTGTTAAAGAAGAAAGAAGATTGTTAATTGATCTATATGCCAAAAAGAGGGAGAGGCTTGCAGGCTAAGGGTGCAAGTACTAGATACAAGTTACAAACAAAGGAAAGCAGGCTAAGGGTACAAGAAGGCCCCACGAAAAGTCACAAGCAAATAAAGGCACATACTCAGAAAGAAAGCCTAGCAAGTGTGGATGTAAAGACACAATCATAGGAAGGAAGCCAAATTGCAATCAAAGACACAATCACAAGAAGGAAGCCAAATTGCAATCAAAGACACAATCACAGGAAGGAAGCCAAATTGCAATCAAAGGCACAAGCAAGGAGGGGAGGCATAAGATAATTGAACAAATTTATTAATTCAAGATAGAAAACATAGGAAAACTATTAACATTCAAGGATTAACAAGCAGGTAGAAAAACAAATAGTTGGGATCAAGTCCAACAGCCAACTTGTGTGTCTACATTATACACATTCATCTCATTAGGCATCATAGAACTGATTTGCAAAACGCGTTAGCCTAAGCAATAGGCTTGTCGTCGTTTGTGAAGGAGACAACTATAGCACAAACAGTCCCCCCAAGGGGGAAAAACCGCCTAGGCCAAGAGGTGAGAAAGGGCAAAATAGCCAGGCTATGAGAAGGGGAAATTTTTGCTTAGCTAGCCAAAGGCGCATTCTCTGCAAAAAGAAGGGATCACAACGGTCCGCCTAGCATGCAGTGCATCGCTAAGATAAAGCCACAAAACATCATGAATAAGAAGAATCCATCGTGAGAAGAGGTGCACAGGAAGAGGGCATTAAAAAAAAGGGGAATAACTAGTAGTGCAGTAGAGCAATTGGTGAAGCGTGTGTGTGTTTGGGGTACGCTCTCGTGATGATCGAGTCTTACTTCAAGCTCTCATGGGTAAGGACATTGCTTGGTACAAATAAAAAATCTAGCATTACAAAAAGAAGAATAAGGGAATAACCTTACTTAGGGTTTGGCCACTACTTAGGGGTTGACCATTCACATTATTGAGTTCTCTAAAAACCTTACTTGGGGTTTGACCATTCACATTATTGAGTCCTCTAATAATCTTACTTAGGGTTTGGCCACTACTTACCAGTTGGCCATTCACATTATTGAGTCCTCTAGCCTTTCACACTATTTGCCCAAAACTCTAGGGTCTGGAACCCTTTCATATATTGTGATCTCTACACATCCCATTAACCACCACTCATATGCTATCCTTTGAGCTTTTCAAAAATGATATGTGTGGATTATTGGGGTTATTTCATACGTGAGTGCATCTTGGTGAGTCTCTTTGGATTTCTTCATCCATATTAGATCATTGTGGGTCTCATTCACTTAAATGTTTTTTGCGCATTCACACATGGTGTGAGTTCATTGTCCATTTGTAGCCCTTGTTCACACATTTTGAGCATTGGGGAGTGTTTGCACATAGTCATGGTTTATTATTATTACCCCTTTGCTACTCGCCATGGTCCTTTATTTCTTCGGCAAGACGACATCATCTTGTGACTCTTGATGATTGGGGATGCATGTGTGATGCAAGAATTTTAGTGGGGATAGTTCATTTGCAGTACCATGGGTTACCCAACAAGATCAGATTATACATCACTTTTGTTGACTTTGTGCATAGATTTGGGACTTCTAGACTTCAACCATTGGATCTTTCATCATCTATTTAACATGATGAGGAGATAGTACATATAGGCTAGAGGTGGAGGATGGACTTGTAGAGTTTATTGTCTCTACATGTTCTCTCATCATATATGTGATGAGAGAGATTGGCACATTCAGCGATCCTTTGACTATTCGTCATTGAGATATTTCTTGGAGCAGATGGATCAGCTTTTCGCAGTTGGGATGACTCCTATGTTTGCTTTTTCAAGCGTCCTATATTCTTGAGAAGTGATTATGTTCCTGAGGATGTATACCGCATATCGACATTGCCAGACACGATGACATATCACACCCACATACCTATGATGTATCATGCATACATACACATGATGATATTGAAGTATCACACACACATACACATGATGATATTGATGCATCGCACACACATATACATGATGATAATGATACATGTGCACATGATGCCATGCATGATGATGATAATGTATAGTGATAGCGAGAGTGATGTGTGTGAGTTAGATCATGCGAGCATGAATCTTGATGGGGGAGGGATGGCAGTGAGCATTCTAATTATTATGATTGATGATACGCCTATGTCTACCCACTTTCCATCAACAACAAATCATAGTGATGCATTGGACTATCATGGGGATCAGCTCTTTATTAGTGATGCATCCATTTGCATGTGTGAGATTTGGGATGTTGATACTTTACGTGGTGTGATGAGATTTGGGATGTTGATACTTCATGTGGTGTGATGAGCATATGATAGTGCATGAGGAGCATAGACTTGAGTTTCTAGTGCTAGATAAGTCAGGCTATTCTTTTAGGTCTTCTATTCATGGGGATATCTATGATTCTTTCTCTACTCCTAGCTCTCATAGCATACCTGGCAGCATTCACTTGGGTTTAGTACATATATTTGGGTAGTCAGGCATTGCACATGAGCATAATGATGATTTTGTTGAGGTGAGACCTCGTTGGAGACCGAGGATTATGCATATGGATCTAGAGATTTTTTTATTTGATCTAGATATCTACTTAGCTTCATTGTTATTATAGATAAATATATCTTGGGATCTAGATCATATAGGGGCATCATGGATTGGTATAGATCATTCCTATAGGGGTGATCTTAGTAATCTTGGAGATTCCAAGGATCGTGACTCTACATACCTCTCATGTGTAGACACTCTATCCATCTTCACTGATGCGATGAGGTCTAGAATGATCCTATTGAGCATATCCCTACCTTGATGGATCATGTACATATAGAGGATTTTGCACTTGAGGATGTAGTGCATGGTTTGAATCATGTTTTTGCTCACATTAACACAATGGATCATGCATTCAATTGTTTGAGTGGTGCTTCAGTGGATGACGGCATTGGTTTACACTTTTTCATGTGCACGACGTCGACTTCTAGCTATGTTCTTTTGGCTCCCACAGGTGTTGACATGAGCCTATGTTATTTAAGGCCAGGACATTTTCCTATGGGTGCATTCTATGCCACTTTGGGCACATGGTTAACGACTACATTGGCACATCATTTTGATGCAGTTATAACCTGGGGAGGTTAGGGGGAGAGGTGACGAGGTCACAAAAAATCAATTCAGTAATACAGTTCAAATATGAAACAAATGATATGAAATATAATCATTACCTACTCCAAGAAGTAATACTTAGATTGTTTCTCCTAATATGAAATATAATCATTACCTGCTCTAAGAAGTAATACTTAGATTGTATCTCCTAAAAAGGTGTGAAGGCATAGTTCTCTGCAATCTACAAAAGCGACCACAAAGACAACCACACCAATAGGAAACTTTGCTAGTAATGCTTGGAGAACTAATGATCCTACCACTTTCCACAATGCGTGTGCCATATACAGGGGTAGATGTTTCTCCCTAAATTTCATTTTGATGTGACAACGTGGTGTATGTTTATCCATGAGCTGCAACTTTTTGGACTACCCACCACCACTCTAGAGCTGATGTTTCAAATAGTCATAGTGTCGCTATGTCACTATCTCTTAGTCACTTGCATCAAGGTCAATCATCTATAGCCATACAAGTGAACCACATGATGTGTGCAACTACTCTCCACACAAGGTATCATATACTAATGGGCATCCTCCATGCATGCACACAAAAGAGAGTGGATGAAATCACAAGGACTATGAGGCAACTCTCTATGCCTACTAAGAGATCGGAACACATCATAAAAGAGTTGAAACTCAACATGGTAGCAACAACAATATGTGCCATGTTAGCATGAGTACCTCACAAACAAGGGGCTTACATCCCTCAAATGGCCTTTGGCCCCCCTCAAACAAGGGCTTACACCCCTCAAATGACCTTTCCCTAATTTTAATTTTTGAAAATGATGCCACAAACTGAGAATATAACTTGGTTTGAGTCATTTCAAGAAAGCAAGTACCATGCTCAATGAACACTCCTCTTGTGTCTCTCTTGCACGAAGCTTTCTTGAAAACTGGTGAGGCATGGCAATTCACCTTTCAAACCCTTCCTATCAAGCCACTAGTGGCTTTATCTAGTAGGTGATCATGCCTAGCTAGATGACCATTACTCGCCCACAAAGCACCATTCTCATTGGCATCTCAACTTTGCAGTCTACTAGAGCCAACTCTAAGTGCATGTGGTGCTATGGAAAGGATGCGAGATGTGGCATTCACCTTACCATTCATTTGGGAGCTACTTATGGTGGTCACCATAATAGCCCATCAAGCAGGTAAAGCATTCATGCAATTCCTCTTCTTTGATAACTGCATAGGAATGATGAACACTTTGTAGCACTACCATGCTATCTCTCCTCTCTCTTCGACCTCTGATTTCAAAAAGCGCCCTACACTCGGCCATGTTGGGTTGATTGATCTAAGCATCAAGCATGCATGCCTGTGATGAAGGCTTGAGGTCTTTGAAATAGGACTGGAAGGTTCAATGGACATAGTAGCAATGCACCCTGGACTTTGATATTTCTTTTCTATCCACACCATGGGCACCCATAGGACGGGGGGTGAGTTCTTATGGAAGAGAAGGGGGGGTTTTTAAGGAGGAGGAAGGGATGGTTCATGTGAATTATCAATGTGAATTATCTAAACTAAGGGATAGTGGTGGAGAAGAGGGTAGAGCGAGAGAAAGAGGAGGGGTAAGGCTTGGATCGTCTTGTCAGAAATAGAAGGCGTTTCTCGTTGACATGCTCTCCACTCTCTATTTCTCTTACCATCTACCCTGTTGGATAGGAGATAGTTCTATCATGTTTTCGACTCCTACGACTTTGAGAGAACCCATTCTCAAGGAAATTAAGAGAGAAAAAATTATGAGGGCTCAATGATGGGATAGTCTTAGAGATGTGTGTGGGATAATACTAGAGATGTGTATTTATATAGAAAAAATAGCTTATCCACTTCACATCTCACTAGATTTTCTATCTATATTTTGCATGATTAATTGGATAATTAAGATAAACATAAAGATAAAATAAAATATATTCTTTACCAAAAAAGTCTCTTTCTATGTATGTTTCTCATGTATGATATTATCTTCAAAATACTAATATATATTAAATTAATTTTATTAAATATTTTTAAAAAAATTAAGAAACTAATGGAAAGGTGGAAGGGAGGTGCACGTGGTAGACGTACATGCCATGTGGCACTTACCTTACTACATATGTGGCACCATTATGGATGATGTGGCTCTACTCCCTATGTCTATATGGGTTGACGTATAAAGAGATGATGTGGAATGATGCATAACAAAGCATTTCATAATGTGGCATGCCATGTCACTAAGTGTAAGGTGGAATGCAGAGGTGATAAGAAGATGTAGCATTAATGATGACTAGGGTAATGAGGTAGAAAGTTAACTAGATTGACCATGTTGACATGGAGCGTGGAGGTGGTGGCATGGTACTTATGTGGATCCTCTCGAAGCTGATGTGGACATAAAGTGGGATGCACATATAAGATTTATGCCCACCCAAGGCTCACACATGGCATGATCTCTAGGCTTTGAAGATTACCAAGACTAGATTTTCAAACCTAACTAGGATTGGTTTTAGACTTGAAAAGGAGAGAGTGGACACAATATGGGAATTTTCACTTGGGAGGATTGAAAATGGACCTTCTTGTACTCCAATTAAGTCAAATTTTTAAAATAAATTCATGGTAATAAGTATAGTAATCCCTAGAATTTTAGATCAAAAGATTCAAAAGTTTGATTTTCTAGAATTAAATTACAATTGGTTTAATGGACCTCTCACAAAATTAGAACAATGTTACAAATTACATCTATAAAAATCCAACTATTATATTTGTAATTTTACTTTAGATCTATATTTTACTAATATTTCTCAATCCAATCATCACTAGATCCAAAAACATTGAGCAATTAAAATGGTAGATGTGGTTGGAGGACAAAATAGCACATGTTTTAACAATTCTAATGTCTTTTAAATAATATAAAAAATAAAATAACACATAAAACATTACTCTATAAATCAAGTTCAGCTCTATGTTATGTGAATTTATGATACGCAAAGTCGAAATATCATATGAGTAATAATGTAAAAGCTATAGGAAATTTACTTACATTTAATGTACTTGTCCAAACCTGGGATAGGGCATGTGCATAACTTTTATGTCCATACAAAAGGGACTGTGCAATTATTGAATATTCGATCAAATTATAGTTTTAGTTGCCGAACTTTGCATGTGATGTTTAATTAAACAACATTGAAGTGAAACTCCTTAGCTAACTAGGAGACTAGGAGAGATCGGTCATTCGTCTTGAAAAATTACATGTTTTCAAGCTAAACCCTAGGGCGCCCACTAAACAAAACTTGATAACCTCATCTTGCAACCACCCTATTTAAGGTATTATAGAATTCTCCAATGGACATCTCAGAGATCAATGTCCAAACCTGGGATAGGGCATGTGCATAACTTTTATGTCCATACAAAAGGGGCTGTGCAATTATTGAATATTCGATCAAATTATACTTTTAGTTGCCAAACTTTGCATGTGATGTTTAATTAAACAACATTGAAGTGAAACTCCTTAGCTAACTAGGAGAGATTGGTCATTCGTCTTGAAACATTACATGTTTTCAAGCTAAACCCTAGGGCGCCCACTAAACAAAACTTGATAACCTTATCTTGCAACCACCCTATTGAAGGTATTATAGAATTCTCCAATGGAAATCTTAGAGATCAATGTCTCTTTTTTTGTTTTGTTGCTTCACTGGCCTAGACAAGGAAGAGTTCATATCAATGGTATCTTCCATCATGTTAATATATTGCTTCTTCATAACATTGATTAAAGGAATCTTGATTTGAGACTATGATCAAATTGTGCAAAGTGTCTTTCTTTAATTCCATGAGGATACATCACTTTATTTATGCATCTTGAGTTTCTCTGAGTCCTCACATTGTGAGTTTAAGGTTTTCATGCGTAAGATGTAATCATGTATGGTTTCTTCAAGTCTCTACTCTATTATGTAGAGCTTTGTTTATAGCACTCCATCTATAACCTTGTCTCAAGAATCCATAGGTAAAGGTAGTATTTGGAGCCTTGAAAATTTTATTAATCATAGGTATCAACACCATCCACTGTCTTTGCCCACTAAGCATAGAATTAATGCATATACCTTGGTAGTGCAATCTAGATTTCCAAGTACTTCACATGGCTACTCAAACACTTCCATGGATTGAATAGTATCAGTAGATCCCTCATAGTTGCCAATGAGCTTGGAAATTTCTATGGACATGAGACTACATGATTCGTTTGGATGATGTGTGGGACCTTTGGTTAAAGCACCATGTAATCTTTGTGCAACCCCCCCTTCCTAAATTGTTTAATATTGCCAAAGTTTGGACATCAAGAGGTTGCAAGGTTTGTGAAGTACCATCTCTGGTAGTTACAAAAAAGTTACTTTTAGCATAAAACTAGTCATCATGGGATTGGCGGCATCACCAAGGGTTTGAAACCCGGTGGCATAGTTGGAGACATAAGATTGGTCCAATGCATGGTAGATATGATTGGGGGTTGTACTTAAGGCATGGACCTCAAAGGCACCATAGGTTTCAATTATTAGATTAAGTTATGATACTGGCACATTTAATCCCTCTATATTAGCCATTTACGGCCACCATTCTCCTTTTTTGTCCCTTTTATCTCCCCCTCTCATTTTTTATTTCCTTGTAGCTCGAAACGACCTTTGTATGCTTAGTCTAATCCCTTATGTGTCAAACTAGTGTCGATTTGCATGAATTTTCTTTTAGGCACTAGAGCATGTGAATATTTTCTTGCATGCCAATAGTTTCTCAAATGGTAGAGAAGATCTCAAAACATATTTTCCATCACTCTCAAATCATGAATATTTTTCTAAAAAGTCAGTAAATTTTTCAATTTTTGGAGACCCTATTTGAGTATGTTGTAAAAAGAATTAGGAAACAAAGTCTATGAGAGAGTTATAGTATTTTTGTAGTACCACATTGTCTCCCCTAACCTTGTGAAAATTCTTGCATTTGGTAGCTTAAATGGTAGTCCAAAAGTGGTCCACAAACTTGTTTTTGCTCTTTTTAGCAAGTTTTTTCACCTCGATTTTTAGGTTGAATTTTTCAAAGGTTGGTCAAAGGCTAAAATGATGGAAATCGGCTTGGTCCACTTAAGGAAAGACTTCAAGAGCCCAAGAATATCTTTGATATGAGCACTAGAACACATTCATCACTCACAGGCCTCATGATTTGAAAGATACTTGTGCCTACGAAAAGGGCTACTTTGTTTCTCCTATTTTTCCTACCCCCTTGATTTCACGCGTGATTATGTAGTCATGATTGTTATTTTTTCTTCAATTTTTTCTACCCCTAGTTTTTTCACATGTGATTATGCAGTCACGGTCATGATATGTGATCACACTCTTTTATTTTAGGCTTCCATTCTATGGGCTTGATCTCGTCCCGGTGATTCCATCGTCATGATTCCATCGGTGTGATTCCTTTTGAAGGAACGATTTCATTATATCATGATTCCATTAACGTGATTCTGTCAGGCTATGATTTTGCAAGCGTGATTGTGGATCATGATTTTCGACGTGACTATTCTAGCTTGATTATGTAGTCACGGCCGTGAATTTTTAGGTGATATTTGTTTGGGCATGATTATGTAGTAACAACGATTGTGATTTTGTAGCCATGATCACAGGTCACAATCGTGATTTTATAGGTGTACTTTTTTTGTTTAGATTTTTTATGTTGGTTTTTGGAAATCGGTGTATATGGAGGGGGTGGTTTTGAATTTAAAAATATAGTAAGAATTTTTCCCAAAAATACAATTGGGGGGTAAAATTCAACACTTTATGACACTTTCTTACACACCTCTTACACATGTCATAAATGACCTCCAAAAGTGGATTCTAGCCAACTCACAAGAAGGCATCTTCACATTGAATGCTCATCATAAGTTGTGAAAAAAGTGATTAGGGGTTAATAGTTTAACAATTTCAGTAATTTTCTTCATTTTTCAATTAATTAAGAGTTCTAATTAACCACTAATTATTAATTAATTTACACAATTAAGCACAACAAATTGCTAAGACATATGGGTTGCCTATTGTGTGAATTAAATAATTAAAGATTAACTATGCTCCTAAATATGTGCTCGTCTCTTATGTAAAAGAGAGCTAAAATCCTTAATTTTTGAGTTTTGTGTGTTAATTTTGTGCAATAATTCATCAACACTCTATGCACTCCTAAATCACTTTTTAAAACTCAAATTAGTCCAAATATCACTAGAACTTATCTAACTAAGCATGGTTTTCTTAGAAGGGGAGAAGGAAGGATTCCAAGAGTTGGAAGACACTTCTAAATGAAGGAAACTAGGGGAAGAAAGCCATGGGGAAAATTACATCGGTTGAGAGAGCTAGCACCAGCTAGTCGCACGACACTAATTTTTTGGGTTTTCCTACTCTTTCTCTTCACTAATGACTTTCCTAATGCAAAAACCACTCTAATTAGTGAAATTCATATAAAATAAGAGTTGTTTACGAGTTGTTTATGCATAAGGAAAAATTCAGGCTCCAAATGGGCCCTTTTAGAGCCTATTAAAATAATACAGGACTAGGCAATGAGAGTTCTTGGATTCTAGATCCATGTAGCATGGAAATTTTTTGTCAACAGTGGTCTCCAAAATTTCAAGCTCAAAAAAGAGGACTAAAATATATTGGCATAAAACTCAAAAATAAAAGAATGTTAGGTCAGAATACCACCTACCAAAACTTATGTTAGAAGGAATATCAAGAAAAGAGGCCAGATTGATTGAAAGCTAGTCTCATTGAAGAAATTCTTCACAATTTGAACTTAGTTCTCTTCGTTTCCCGCCTCTTTTACAACGTCACTTATTTTCGTCATATCTGCTTCATCTCTTCTTCTTTTTCTTCTTCTCTTAGTCTCTTTTTTATTCCATCTTATTACTCTTGTAAACTTCATTAAGCTATGTTTGCTAATCATGATTTCTATTTTATTTGTTATGTTTGCTAATCTTCCTAACAATGATGTCATTTGTCAAAACTTACAGGGTTATTTTTCAACTCGACTGCAAGCAAAACGGAGTGCAAGGTTCACAACATTTCGTTAAAGTTTTATTTTCATTATTTAGATTGTTGAGCTCAACGAAATGGTAATAATGTTCTCTTTTCCCTTTGTAGATGAGCTCTAGGAGAAAACAATTCTACGTCATTGAAAGTGTCGGGCTTTTCAACAGGAAGGATGTTGCTGGCAGCTAGATTCCTTAGCGGTTCAGGAAGTCAGACTGGATCACGATGAGACCTAGCACTCGTGAGGCATTCAAGGTAAAACAAAAAAACATTGGTGATCCTAACAAGCATTGGAAAGGTAGGATCGTGGAGTTCATCCAGGTAGCCAAATGGTGCAATCGAGGTCCTTGTGCAACATGATTATATTCACACAGACATAATGCTACATCACCACCACGATGAAAGTACAAGATGAAAGTACAAGATCTAAAACAAATAATAAGACTCAATAAGTCGTCTTTGTTTTTTGTGTTCAATACTTAGTTTTTTTTCCCTCTATATCTAAGCATAAAAATTTTCTTACAGCTTTATATCCATTGAATGTGGAGGAGTGGCAGAATGTAGAATGCATAGTGGAGGAATCAATGTCTTCCATATATAGAGATAGCCACATTACTATATGATAACCCATCCATGTGTCTAGCAGCACAGGGAATCTTCTTGTATAATTATATGTATATTATGGCTAAAATGATAATGTTGGTAGACTGGAGTCTATCCCACTACCACCAGTCTAGCCAAGAATAGGTTTGTTCTTACATAGGAATCATTGTAGCATACAAGAATAAGATAAGAATAGATATGTATGCATGCGATTCCATTACAAAAATATGGCAACTATGGAGAGGCATCTAGAAAAGTTTGGATCAAGACATGCGTGATGAAATCCACTCTTACATCATCGATGTTGTAATCAAATTATAAGGTTGAGACCCATTAGTGGTCAATCTAGAAAGCCATTAGCCATTGGCCTTTCTTAGACAAGAGATACAAATTGATGTGTAGTAGTGATGCACGAAGGGATTTCTATTTTAAGTTAGATGGTAGGAAAATCGAAAGCGGGAGTGAAGCTTCCAAAACCTACTTTGTTTGTATCGAACCACATGTCCTAGAGGTTGTGGAAACCTTGATATTCAAAACCTTTACATTTATAATATAATTTTGAGAGTTATCTTTGGTCTATATGTTGTTGTTTGAATATTACTTCTTTGTTCTTTTTGCATTTGTTTCTTTTCTATGGCAACCATGCGTCTTGGGCATCCATGATCCTCTACCTTAAAAATGTCTAGATTTCAACATTAAGCCATAATAGGCTATTAGTTACATACATTACTTTGAATTCTACATATAAGCCCGTTTGTTGCATATTAGTGCAATATAGACCTTGTATAATGCAAGTTAGTACAATGCGATATAAGGATTCCCCTCGCCAATGTCGAATGTAAATTGCATTGTACTGACATGGAATAGAGAAGACCTTTTTAGCTCAAATATGGAACCCTATTCCATATCTCTGTCTCATAGTCGTGTTTGATGAAATTTTAACAACACAAACTTAGTATAGCTTGAATTTGGAACCGTGGAGAATGAAAGGAACATTTCATGTAAAGACATTACCATAAAGCAAGTTTTCTTAGAGATCATTATTACAACATGGAGATATAAAAATTGCCTTGTTAAAATTCAGCATGACAAAATTTTATACATGTCGAGAGCAGTTTAGTTGAACTCGCAAGATAGCATGCTTCGCCTCGGTATCTATAACAATCAACCTCGAGTGTCCACTACAAAAGTCAATAAACAATATAAGATGGTAAATCTAGTATTTATGTCAGAATACCACAAGAACAATTTAGGTCACATGACACTTACACGTCATGGTAGGCCATTACAAAGATCTAGGCATGGTCCAAATCTACGTGCCTAAACCATGGACATATATCCTTGTAGGAAATATCCTCTAAAACCGAAAGCTGGGATATAAGAGAATCCAAAATATATACCTTGCGCTGCTGAGCTTCCTGGTGGTGGCAGATTTGATAAAACTAGGCTACATAGATAATTAACATTGTATTAATTCGAGAAAGAATAACACTTTAAATTAAATTTTAGAGCATGGAACATAACTCTGCCTGCATAACTCTGTCAGTGACCTCCTTGTGCATTCTCCATAACACCTCAAATCCTTCGCCTTGCAAGGGAAGTATTGAGGAGTGTCTTCGCATCGACAACCTCACAACAAAGGAGGGGGGGAAATACCTCAAAGCCTCGACATTAGAACTATGCAATTTTTTAAATTCAACTTCTCTCCTTGCCCTTTCAGTTCTCTTTGTATTAGTCTCCCTATTTCTGGCTTCATTGTTGGTCTTTTATACATTGTGCTATGTGTCACGTGAATGATTACCTTGGTCTCTTCAGAGTACCTCTTTGCCTCAGGGGGATCACCACGATATCTTTCATCTTTATGTCTGTGTGAGGCTCACTGGCTCTAGGGTTTTATTATATCTGAACCTAAGAATCCATAGTGAGTACATGACCTTTGACATTATTGTTACTCTATGTGTATGGGCAACTAGAACGTAGTTGTCCTACAAATGCTCAATGATCCAATCCTTGGTAGCCTTATGCAAGCAACCCAATGCCAAGCCCTGCCAATGCACATCATAACGGCTCCTTTAACAAATGGATCTGACAAGGCACTGGATTGGTAGCTTCGGAATGACGTATTGCATGTGCCTCTATACCTTTCGTAGCTCACATAAAATGGAGTTGTGCTTCTTGTACCTTTGAGTCCTCATTGACCAAAGGCTAGAAATATACTTCTCGATCCATATTTTTGCCTGATTGTAGGATCCTTAGATAAGGAGGCCCTCGCAGTCCTCTTTGTCTGCACCATCTATGATAAAATTAGATGGATGGCTCAAACGCGTAACCATGAACAATTATGGATAAATATCACTACAATGCAATATGTAGATAATGAGCACACTCGAACCCAAACATCACATTATATTGCATTCACAATCAAAGAAACTATAACATGCCAAAAAGGCTCAAATGAAAAATAAGGAAAAAAATTTGGATTATATTCAGTATAATGCAATGGAAATACTTTTAACACATTGGACCTCCCATATCGCATTGTATTGAATTCGTGTTAAAGGAAACTCCAACACATAAAATTGGCTCAAAGGAACAATAAGGACAAATCTTGATCAAAACTCACTACAACACGATAAGAGGACTTCCAACACACTAAATCCCCCATATTGCATTGTACTGCATTTACAATGAAAGGAACTCTAACATGAAAAATATCCTCAAAGGACCGATAAGGATAAATTTTTAACAAAACTCACTACAACATAATAAGAGGAGTTCTAACACACTAAATCTCCCATATTGCGTTGTACTAAATTCACAATCAAAGGAACTCCAACATGCAAAATAGGCTCAAGTGACAAACAAAGAAAACATATTTGATAAATTCACTACAATGCGATAAGAGGACATCCAACACATTGAATGCTCCATATCGTGTTGTATTGAATCAACAATGAAGCAAATTCCAACATGGAAAATCAGCTCAAATACAATGTGATATGCAAACAAACAACATATTCAAACTAGTAAATTGCGTTATGCTGCATTCACAATCAAAGAAACACAACAACATATTTGGATTCAATGTATAACAACGTGATGTGAAGAGTTCCAACACATTGAAACCCCCATATCGCATTTTATTGACTTCATAATGAAAGAAACTAGCTTAAGAGTCCACATAGAAAAGGAATAAAAAGACATGGTGCAAGTTAATAAACATTGTATTGGGAAATGGAAACTTACTCTGGTTAACAAGATGTCATCCACGAAGGGATGAGGTGGCATAGATGACATAGAGCGGATCACGACAACAAAAATAAATGAAAAGAAGCTGCTATTTGTGGAGAACTTGATGCTTAATTCGACAATTAAGGGTTTAAGAGAAGGGGTCCCACCTTAAGTCGATGAGATACCGCATGATGGTGTTGGTATTAAGTGCACGTGGCATGTAATGATTGATGATCGAATGCATGAGTGACACGTGTCTATAACTTATGTCAAAGAATGTGGGCAATCGCCAATGAAATCATGCCATGTATAAAGACTATTGGATACATTGGATAATGCACTTACTCCCACATGTATTATTTATAGCGTGAGTTTCAAACACTCTTGGCTTTTTTTTCCATGCAACTATTTTCTCGCTCTTTCTTGCTCCTCTCCGACAGTGCGACTGGTGTTGGGAATTCTCCTAATCTTTATGACACTGATCTGTGATAGTCTCCAACCCTTAGGCAATTTGAAGGTAAGTCCTCAAGTCTTATCGGTCTTAAAATGATTTTTCATATGATTGTGAGTGTCATTACTTCTTTTCCTATGCAGATCATATATAATTGAAAAATAATTTTAAGCTTCAGTACAATAAGATGTAGAGATTCACTTGAGAATATTCAGCTACTAACACTTCTTTGCCTCCCTCACTGCTCTATCTGAGTCAAACCTGGCTATCCAAAATAGAGTAAATTAACTTTTGCATCAGAATTTCTCTCCTTTCTATCTGCTGAGCTGATAGAACATCTGAAAGCTATAAACTGATCAAGATATTTCACCATAGGCTCTCTATTGACTATAGCTGATACACAACTGCCTCCAAAATCCTCCACTCAACACATAAAATTGATTGATATAGATTTCCTCTCCTCTACATCCACTAACACCTCTGGATCTTCAAAGCACTCAAACCATACAAGGACCCATCACAATAGATACTCACCCGACTCACAACTGCTTTTATGATCTACCTCACCTCCAAGAGGGAACTCAATTCACCTCAAGGAAGAGCAATAGAACACAACTCTCATAGGGCGCTTACCAATGCTTTGAACTTGAGTCCCTTGAGGCCTCTAATCTCACTTGTTAAGCTCCAAACCTCCAAGCTCCACCTCCACACTATCACTGTAGAGTTACTCACACTATCGTATAAGGCAATCACTCTCTCTCACTCTCCCACACGAGCATGAAAGCATAGAAGAGGCACAAATGCTAGAATGCTCTCTCTCAATATCTCTCAAGACACAAGGAAGAGATCTCGATAGCTACTCAAAGGAGAATTGTGTCTTTTCATTATGAGAAAACGTGTTAGATACATTTGACCCTTATTCACACTTCGGCGCCCAAAACTTACTTAGCTAAGGCCTTGGGTGGCCAATATCTCATAATGTATAACTTTATAGTGTCTTTTCATCATGACACTTATTAATGTCCTCAATTGGAGGAGTATACTTGTTAATCCAAAATGGGATTAACATCCCTCCCTACACGATGTAGGTTCTATCCTCAAAACCTGTTACCTAGGTCGAAAGACCTGGTCACCGAACTCATGAACAATAAATGTTTCAGTGTGATTGAAGCTTTTTGTGAATGCTGAGTGTGAGCGCGAGAACCCTGTTTCCACCATGTCCTTGAATGTGATATGCGTGTAGGCAGGA